>NC_079202.1:40603214-41203214 GCF_026745355.1 Beta vulgaris subsp. vulgaris | reverse complement strand
TGAAAACTATATCAGTGGCAAAACTTATGCAAGGGAAGGGAATCTCGTGAATTATATTTAAGCATATCCAACAAAAAACAAGTAATGCTGGGAACTAGAATGAAAATTATATTTTTGCTGTTTTTCGTTTAGTATAGATCATCTGGCTGAATCTGTTGGTGTGTATTGTTGGCTGACTGAATCCCTTCAATTTCTAGTGTTGAACATTTGAGCATGTTTTATCATCTAATTAGGTAGTATCTATATTTTTGTTAATATATATTTCTGTATTTTAGCATCTATATTTCTGTATACAACATAATGAACTATTTCTGTATTTGAGCATGTTGAAATAGTATGTGAGGATATTTATGACTTTAGTATAGTAAATAGTGTACTAATTGTGATTTTTTTTTCTTTTGCAGGTTTGTTTGGGTTTGATAGGATGACTTTGGAAAGGTTGAAGATTGAAAATTTGTATATTGAAGAAGAAATGAATTCTTTCTAATGTATTAGATAGATTTTTTGTTATTATTTATTTAAGTAAGGTTGTAAATTATTCACAGATTTGATTTATCATTTCTATTTATATTGTAATTACTTTTATTACATATAATAATAATTATAATTTTTCCTCTAAATTTGCATTATTATATTATATAGTGACAAGTTTGACCCAACACAATAACCAAGGAAAAGTGGTTACTAAAAAGTCTCAACATTGCACCATACAAATACAAGCTTGAAACATTACATTTGAAAAAAAAAAAAAGAGAATTACCGTCCGAATTTTCAAATTTAGCATCCGACTTTGAGGTCGGACGCTAATTAGCATCCGACTTTAGAGGCGGATGCTAATTAGCGTCCGACCTTAAAGTCGGATGCTAATTAGCGTCCGACCTTAAAGTCGGATGCTAATTAGCGTCCGACCTTAAAGTCGGATGCTAAATTTGAAAATTCGGACGCTAAACTTTTAGCGTCCGTTTAGCGGACGCTAATCGAAGAATTAGCGACTAGGGGTTTTGCATCAGTCTTTTAGCGTCCGTTGACAGACGCTAATAACTTTAGCGTCCGATCCCGCGTTTTTAGCGTCTGATTTTGGCGGACGGAAAAGGGTGACATTCTTGTTGTGTACTCCATATGGGGCTTATGAGGTTATGGGTGAGAACGGTCCATTTTTGGTGAACGGTCAAAGATTGAAGCTCTATCATGATTCTCATGCCGTTGGTTCCATTGGTAGTTTGATTCTTCGCTCACCTGAGCAACTCTTATGATGGACGTATCCTTTTGAGTCTAACTAATGACTGAAAACAAGCGCTACACGGGAGGCAATCCATTTCTTTTCTTCCCTTTCTTTTATTTTTCTTTTGATTGTTAGTTAGACTGTTGATCGATCAGTTGGCCGTGAGAGCTACTTTGGGACTTATGGGTTTTATGAAAAATGGAGTGAAAAAGGAGTGATTGAAGAAGAATGATTTTCGAACACTTTGAATGGTGCGCCCGCACCTCTCTGTGGTGCGCCCGCACCTGCTACAAAAATTTTTCAGAAAAAAACAGAAGAGGTAGGTGCTCCCGCACCTCCTAAAGGTGCGTCCGCACCTTTGGAAAATTTCGAAAAAATAAATTTGGTGCGCCCGCACCTCCACAAGGTGCGCCCGCACCAGATTTTGAAAACGTTTTTGAGAAAAAACAGAAGACGAAGGTGCTCCCGCACCTAGTCAAGGTGCGCCCGCACCTTTTTTTAAAAAAAATTTAGAAACAAAGTTGGTGCGCCCGCACCAGATCCTTCAGAATTTTTCGAGAAAAAACAGAAGGGTCTGGTGCGCCCGCACCTGTTCATGGTGCGCCCGCACCAACGTCTTCTGAAACTTTTTTTTCGTTTGGTGCGCCCGCACATGGACGAGGTGCGCCCGCACCAAACCACGGGCTGGGCAAAATTCGAGTTTTCTCTCTAATTTTTCGGGCCTCACTTCTCCATCCCTCATATTTTCGAAAAATCTCTCACTCTCACTCACTTTCTCTCTCTTCCTTCTCTCTAGATCCGGCCACCACCACTCTTTTCCGGCAACTTTCGACAGTCATTCTCACCGGAAACTTCATCACCTTCCTCTCTACAACATTCAAGAGCACAAAATTTGGGGTTTTGCAAGGTTTTGAATTTCTAGGGTTTCAAATTTGGGAATTTTCATCTCCATGTTGGTAACTCTCTTCTCATCCTTGATTTTTCATCAATAATCTAGTAATTTGGACTTCTAGTGTGTTTTCTTTTAGATTGCATGCTTGTTTTCCATAAATTTTTGATTATTCATGAACTTTGCTCATATTTGTGTTTGATGTTGTGGTGAACAAGTGTAATTTTATGATGTTTGTGATAATTTCATAATATTCTGATTTTTTGTGAAATAAATTGCATGAATTGTTAGGTGTTGTTGATTCTTGTGCACTATTTGTGGTTGGTTTGGTGAATTTGTCTTGAAAGTCCCTTTGTGAGTGGTTACATTTTTGCTTGTTAGCAACTTGGTTGCTATTGATTGTGGATTGGCTAGCTGGTAGATTCTAGGATTAGTTTTTTCTTTCCTTTTGATTTTCTTTTTTGTGTGTTTCTTTGTGTGGTTTGATTTTCCTTTTTGTGTGTTTTTTTGTGTGGTTGATTTTCCCTTTGGTGTGTTTCTTTGTGTGAAGAGTCAGTTTTGTGGTGTGTCGTTGCAGCTGATCGTCACTTAACCTTCCCCGTTTGAAAAACCAAAATTTTTACCACCATGGGAAGAAATAGTGGTGAAGGCTCCTCTCGGTCTAAGAGAGCAAAGACCGGGTCCTCTTCACAAGGACCCTCGTCTAGCTCTAATCCCCCTCCCCTCTATGCTCTGAAACTTCCCAATGCGGCTCAACAACAAATTTTACACAACTTTCTGATATGACTACACTACCTACTTCTACCTTAACATCGAATCGATGATAAGGGAGATGGCACGTAATGTAGGGCTATCGGACTTCCTTGCCGTCAGTGAACCTACTTATGATCAACTTACTCTCGAATTCTAGAGTACGTTGAACATAAGTAGGGAGGCGGACACGGGTGTTCTAACTATTCAGTTTCGTATGTTTAATCAAGTTAGAACACTCTCTTTTGACGAATTCTGTGAGGCATTTGGGATGGATTCTAGTGCCCCTTGAAATGCCGCTTTGGGCACCATCTGGCAGGGGTACAATGAGCAGGAATATGGGCTAAGATCACCAACGACACGACTCCGTTTCGGACGAACTCGTCCAAAGCGTCAGAGATCATCCATCTTGCTCTCCGTTACTTCCATAGGATGTTGGTTTACACCATCTTTCCTAAACAGGAAGTCGGGCAGTTGAGGAAGGACGAGCTGCTGGTTCTTTGGTTGGCCACTAACAGGGCCCACCATAGAGCCCGAATTAACTTTGCTGCTCTCTTCCTTCACCGAGACTACAGGAGATTCGGGGGGGGGGGGGGCACTACGGTATCTGGGGAGATCGTTCACTAGTGGAAAAATGCAGAAGGGCTGCGCTGAAAATGGCATGTAGGGCTGCGCTTTTTGACATCAGCCCTTTCAATAGCAGCCCTTCACTTTTCAAGTAGGGCTGCGCTAGTCAAGCGCAGCCCTTCACAACGAAGGGCTGCGCTTTTAACTAAAAAACGCAGCCCTTCTAAGCTTGAAGGGCTGCGCCTTTTTAACTAGCGCAGCCCTTTAAGCTTTGAAGGGCTGCGCCTTTTCAACAAGCGCAACCCTTCTAAGCTTGAGGGGCTGCTGGCTCCAGGAGCCATGCTAAGAAGAAGGGTTGCGCTAGTTGGAACTAGCGTAGCCCTTCTATGAAAGAAGGGTTGCGCTAGTTCTAACTAGCGCAGCCCTTCAGGGTTGCGCTAGTGGAAACTCGCACAGCGCTTCACTGACTGTTTTTTTTTTCCCCTGCATTATTTGCTCCTACACCAGCATCGCAGCAGCCCACCCCTGCCCACCCCTCCCACCATCACACCCACCCCTGCCCACCCCTCACACCCCCACTGCCCACCCTCCCACCCCCACTGCCTCCCTCCCATCCCCCCCTACTGCCCCCCTCCCCACTGCCCAGCAGCCCCCCACCCCACCCCACCACCACCCCACCCCACCTTCCACTGCCCAGCAGCCCCAGCCCCCAACCCCCACTGCCCAGCAGCCCCCACCCCACACCTCACTGCCCACTCCCAGCCCCAACCCCCCACTGCCCCCTCCCAGCCCCCACTGCCCAGCAGCCCCCACCACACCCCACCCAAAACCTCCCTTGGACAAAAAAAAATTGCAAATTGCAATACGATAATATGTGACAAGTGGAGAAAGGTAATAATTAACATCAAATATATTTAATAATGTAAAAAGTGTACATAGGATTGATAGAAATAGTACATTCGAGCTAAATCTCATCCTATGCAATCATCGGTAATGTGGGACGCCAACTTATCCCGAACTTCATCAATTTCTTCTTTGGTGAAGTTCCTCAAACGTGGTGTGGAATTCGCATAAACCTTGCAAAACAAGTAAGGAATAAACACATATATAAGAATTCAATCTTTTTACCGTAGTTAGTACTTCTAAAAATGACATATACCTTCCCGAAATTCAATCAAAATCAAATGCAACCCTAAAAGTCTACACACTAGTTATATTATATCTCATATAATCATGTTCAAAGAAAATTTGGGGTTAAATGAGTTGATAAGTACATTTTGGGAGCGAAAAGTCCAAAATAGGCCGGAAATGGCCTTTTCGTTCCCGAAATGCAACCAACATATGCAATCCTAAGAATCTACATACTAGTTATATTATGCCTCATATAATTATGTTCAAAGAGAATTTGGGGTTAAATCACTTCATAAATACATTTTGGGAGCGAAAAGGCCAAAATAAGCCAACATAGGCCGGAAATGGCGTTTTCGTTCCCGAAATGCAACCAACAACATATGCAAGCCTAATAATCTACATACTAATTATATTATGCCTCATATAATAATGTTCAAAGAAAATTTTGGGTTAAATCACTTGATAAGTACATTTTGGGAGCGAAGAGGCCAAAATAGGCCAGAAATGGCGTTTTCGTTCCCGAAATGCAACAAACAACATATGCAAGCCTAAGAATCTACATACTAGTTATATTATGCCTCATATAATTATGTTCAAAAGAGAATTTGGGGTTAAATCACTTCAAAAATACATTTTGGGAGCGAAAAGGCCAAAATAGGCCAAAATTGGCCGGAAATGGCGTTTTCGTTCCCGAAATGCAACCAACAACATATGCAAGCCTAATAATCTACGTACTAGTTATATTATGCCTCATATAATCATGTTCAAAGAACATTTTGGGTTAAATCACTTGATAAGTACATTTTGGGAGCGAAAAGGCCAAAATAGGCCGGAAATGGCGTTTTCGTTCCTGAAATGCAACAAACAACATATGCAAGGCTAAGAATCTACATACTAGTTAAATTATGCCTCATATAATCATGTTCAAAGAGAATTTGGGGTTAAATAACTTCATAACTACATTTTGGGAGCGAAAAGGCCAAAATAGGCCGGAAATGCAACAAACAACAATTGGAAACCTAAAAGTTACATACCTTTCGAAGATCACCAACATCTTTGCAATGGTTGACGATATCGAGCATGAACCTCATGACGAAATACCCACACGCACGTCCACCTTCTTGTACCGGACACTAAAATTCACCAATGATGCAATAAGTGACATGTTAGATGTGTATTATGTGTTTCTATAAAAGGATGCAAAAAATTACTCATGTTACCTCGACTAAATGCCAAACAGGATGTTTTTGGTTGTCGAAGTCCAGATGCAGTAATCCCCTTCATCACACTACATCAATACATTGTTATAAGATTAGATGTACATTTAATATTAATAAGTGTGCATATATTGAGTTTCGATTAGGCTACCTATTTAACAATGATCTGACTAGTAAGGACCGTATTGTTTGTTTACGCAAAGAATCAAAGTGGTAGACTTCGTTACGTGACAAACATATGGCAATCAGTGTCCAATGGTTCCTACAACAATAAAAATGTTATTATTATCGTAGAACAACTAATAGGTCAATTTAATTAAAGTAAAAAGTGAGTTTAAGAAGCATACGATTCAATGTAAGGAAAAAGAATGATCTCATATCCAAGACGAGAACATGCTTGCAAAGAATCGTTGAGATATGCTTTCACCTCCTTTTGGTTTGTAGGCAACTGTATCTCGTACAAGCTTGGACATAACCAACCAAACATTGGCTACTAGATGCCTCAAATCATTGTATAATAGCCTGAGAATTCATATTGATAAAATAAAACTTACTTATTATGGAAGTTATTAGTTGGATTGAATACTACTTAATTAAGGCATATATGTATATTTATTAATTTATATACTAATAAAGTATTACCTCATGAATGTTTGTATCATGGAAACATTCAACTCTTCCTCAAGTAAGAATTCTTTAATATCAACCTTAGAAATGAAGGTCGATGTCCTCAAGTAGTGGAATTGGTGGTGCGACAACTTAATCTCAATCATTGCTTCATCATCTACATCGCTAGCACACTCATGTAGCCAAAAGCACGGTTGAGTAAGGCCTTGCACCACCTTCATCTCCATAATGAGTGGAGACTTTGCCGTAGAAACATTTACTTTCTCCACTTGGGCACATCGGCCTCCTGAGGTGAAGCTACCTTCTTTCCCTTCCTGTCGGCCTTCCCCGAACCCTAGTAATTAGTTAAATTAAAATATTACTGACAATCATATATAGGAACTATAAAATAAAACTATGTATATAACTAATGTTAATCATTGTAACTGATCTGATAACCGCACCAATGCGCGCGGCCATAGAAAATAACTGCCAAGGGCATCAGTCAATGATGTACACCAACTTCTGCATTCGGCAGCGGAAGAGGAAACTTCGAAACCGGGACAATGTCTGAAACGCTGACCACATAGTGAATATCAGCGACTGGCTGGTTGTGCAATCGTACCCGGTCCCTAGGGGGTGTGCAGACCATAAGCAACGATAATGAAACTACCATGACCATCTCCTTGATAATAGCTCACATGGTGTCTCTTCCTTTAAAAAAAACTCTATTCATAGTTAGTCTATGAAACAACATATTTAAGAACTATATTGTGATATTAAATGATTATGGTGAACTCCGGATCTGGATGAGGTGCGTAGGAACAGGCTGCGTGGAACACTCGCCTGCGGAAAGCACCAAAAGTCGGTAAGCCCATCTGCGCCAAAATGGCGTTGAAATTCTGAGTCATCTCCGCTCTGAGCTCCTCCCGAATCTGGGCTTTCATAGCCTCCACATCTATGGAAGCTGCTGAATTGACACTAAGGCACTGGATTTGACGTAGAGGTGTATTGATCACCATACACCTTTCCACCCCGAGGCGGACACCTCCTACGCCCCTCACACGTCCATATTGGTCCCGTCCTAGAGTCTCGTGTAAGGCATCAACTTGTCCTCTAGGAGTGAACTCACCAGTTGCCTCCTTTTCCTTCAAGCCAATCTGCATAAGGATAAGAGAGAAATACTCGTGAGCGCACAAGTTATATTATTATGTATACCTTATCAAAAACTTATAATATGTACTTACAATGGCATTAGCTATCTGTTTTGTTCCGGGATCAGTATGACTCTCTGTCCCTTTGCATCAACCCCATGCATGGAACACCACCAATCGAGACTCTATCTGGTTGCCGCTGTGCAACTGTCGTCGTAGAGCTAGTGCCGATGCGTGGTCGACGCAATCGTGGGGTAATGGCTATACATCCACGATTCTCTCGCCTGACCATACGACTGAGACCCAGATGGTGATAGTACTTCCTAGCTTTTGCATTCGCGCTATTTTTCTCACGAGATGCCTGAAACCACAAATATAAACAAAGGTTAGATATGGTGTTATACAATAATATTGGATCTAAAAGTATTAAATCTTAGCTAGTAAAATATTCTTACAACAGCTTCGGGGTTGTTTTTTGTGCAACAAATGCATGCCACTCCTCAGGTGTGATATGCCTCCATATCTGATATGGAACTTGGAGGGCGCCTCAAATGATGTGTCCGGTGAAGCCTCAGAAGAAGAGTGTTGCTCCCCCTAGATTTCTTCTTCTTTGTCCCCCGACTTTTCTCCGCTTCGTGATCCACCCCGACACTAGCTTGGCCTTGAAGTCTCGGAACCTCTGGGCAACCGCGGATAGAAACACATTCTTCTTGCTTCATCATTTGGAATATGGAATTGATTCTACAAAAACGACATTTCACAAATTAGTAAATATTACATAGTATATTTAACTAAAGTGTTAAGATTCTAAAGTATTGTACGCGAACTTACCATAGTATCTTCCCAAATCATCTTTTCAAAGACTCGGGACCTCTTTCCATGAGTGGAGAATGGAGAGCTTATGCATGCAAATCCCAACTTGCATGGCATACTTTTGACGCCATTTTCCACAAGGTTGCCCCAAATGATCGTAATCCAAAGTCATTAGGGTGGTTTCCCTAGTGACTTTGTAGGTCCCCTTCCTTTCCTCTTTTTTGTCTCCAAGTTCTTACTTGGCTTTGTAAACCTTTTTCTTCACGGCGAGCCTAACCAATTGCGCTTCCTTCTCGTAATCGAAACACTCATCCTCGGTAGTGTGTTCCGCACTCGTATCCGTATGCACCTCCGCCATGTCCCTGAAATTGTACAAACATACGATTAATTAAAAAAAAAACAATTTAGGGCGAGAGGGGGTTGTAGGGGAGGCAGCAGCAGTGGGGAGGGGGAGTGGGGGAGGGGGGCAGCAGGGGAGGGGGGCAGCAGAGGGAGGGGGTGTGCAGCAGGGGGGGAAGGGGTGGGCAGCAAGGGGGAGGGGGTGGGGTGCGCAGGGGGAGGAGGGGATGCAGTAGGGGGAGGGGGGTGGGAGCAGGGGGAGGGGGTGCAGCAGTGGGGGAAGGGGGGTGCAGCAGGGGAGGAGGGTGCAGAGGGGGAAGGGGGTGTGCAGCAGTGGAGAAGGGGGGTGCACAGTGGGGGAGGGGGTGGGCAGCAGGGGGGGAAGGGGGGGTGCAGCAGTGGGGAAGGTGGTGTGCAGCAGTGGGGGAGAGGGGTGCAGCAGGGGGGAAGGCAGCAGGGGGTAGGGGGGTGCGGAGCAGTGGGGGAGGGGGGTGTGCAGCAGTGGGAGGCGGGTGGGTAGCAAGGGGGCCAGAAATGGCCTTTTCGTTCCCGAAATGCAACCAACAATATATACTAGTTATATTATTCCTCATATAATCATGTTCAAAGAAAATTTGGGGTTAAATCACTTGATAAGTACATTTTGGGAGCGAAAAGGCCAAAATAAGCCGGAAATAGCCTTTTCGTTCCCAAAATGCAACCAACAACAAATTAAAGCCTGAGAATCTACATACTAGTTATATTATGCCCCATATAATCATGTTTAAAAAGAATTTGGGGTTAAATCACTTCATAAGTACATTTTGGGAGCGAACAGGCCAAAATAGGCCAAAATAGACCGGAAATGGCCTTTTCGTTCCCAAAATACAACCAACAACAAATTAAAGCCTAATAATCTACATACTAGTTATATTATGCCTCATATAATCATGTTCAAAGAGAATTTGGGGTTAAATCACTTCATAAATACATTTTGGGAGCGAAAAAGGCCAAAATAGGCCGGAAATGGCCTTTTCGTTCCCAAATGCAACCAACAACAAATTAAAGCCTAAGAATCTACATACTAGTTATATTATGCCTCAAATAATCATGTTCAAAGAAAATTTGGGGTTAAATCACTTGATAAGTACATTTTGGGAGCGAAAAAGCCAAAATAAGCCGGAAATGGCCTTTTCGTTCCCAAAATGCAACCAACAACAAATTAAAGCCTAAGAATCTACACACTAGTTATATTATGCCTCATATAATCATGTTGAAAGAAAATTTGGGGTTAAATCACTTCATAAGTACATTTTGGGAGCAAAAAGGCCAAAATAAGCCAAAATAGGCCAGAAATGGCTTTTTCGTTCCCAAAATGCAACCAACAACAAATTAAAGCCTAAGAATCTACACACTAGTTATATTATGCCTCATATAATCATGTTCAAAGAAAATTTGGGGTTAAATCACTTGATAAGTACATTTTGGGAGCGAAAAGGCCAAAATAAGCCAAAATAGGCCGGAAATGGCCTTTCGTTCCCAAAATGCAACCAACAACAAATTAAAGCCTAAGAATCTACACACTAGTTATATTATGCCTCATATAATCAGGTTCAAAGAGAATTTGGGGTTAAATCACTTGATAAGTACATTTTGCGAGCGAAAAGGCTAAAATAAGCCAAAATAGGCCGGAAATGGCCTTTTCATTCCCAAAATGCAACCAACAACAAATTAAAGCCTTAGAATCCACACACTAGTTATATTAGGCCTCATATAATCATGTTCAAAGAGAATTTGGGGTTAAATGACTCGATAAGTACGATTTGGGAGCGAAAAGGCCAAAATAGTTACAAATTGGAGAAATTACACACACCTGAGTTTATGTCTCATGATTTATTGACCTTCCGCCGTTTCTTAGGATCCTCAAGTACATGTATCTCTTCCGTGTTATCTACACGCATATAGTTCTCCGACATATTCACATCATCTTCCACACTAATTTGAGGATAGGTAAAAGGGGGGAGGTCCTCAAATGCATCATATTCTTCCTCATTATCAACATCACCAATACCGAGGATACTCCTTTTACCAGGTACAACAATTGACCACTTATGATCAGCAGGATCAGTTACAAAAAATACTTGCTTGACTTGTGATGCAATTACAAATGGCTCCTCAGTTTCACGTAGACGACTAAGGTCAAGAAGAGTGAATCCGCAAGGATCATCGTTTCTTACACAACGTCGATTATCGTCAACCCACTTGCAACACAAGAGGCAAATATTAAAAATACAGTAGTCCAGCTCCCATATTTCTTGTATTCGGCCATAATAGTTGCTTTCAGCATTAACAGGCGACTTATCTTTCGAGCTTGCATATTGTGTAGACGACGCCACAAGTGAAACACCACTATTTTGTTGTAATCTTGACTTCAGATCTTGACGTTCAGTCCAAAACGTATACCCATTAATATCATAACCCTCATAAGAGCGTATAGTTTCACGAGGACCAAATGCTAACCACTTGACTGTTTCGAGAACACTTTCATCCAAATCATTGAGTACTCGTTTATGAAACTAATCAATGAAAGTCTTGTTATGCATTTGCGTCAATGCCCTCACTCCTTTTCCAGGATTGCTAACACGTAATTCCTCCATATGTTCACTTAAATAAGGATGGACATCTGGTACGTGATGCAATACAAATAAGTGAGCTTGCTTACGCTTTTCCATAGAAGGTGTGATCAATTTTGAACCAATTGTACCCTTGCCCTCAAGTCTGCCCTCGTGTCGGGATGTCGGAACTCCAACAGGATCAACACTAGCAAAATACTCAGCCACAAAATTATAGATCTCTTCACCCACAATCCCTTGAATTATACTACCTTCTGGTTGTGTAGGATTCCGAACTTTATTCTTCAAAGTTCCCATATATCTCTCAAAAGGATAACACCACCTCAAAACACTGGACTACATAGCTTAATTTCTCGAACTAGTTGGATAATGAGATGGACCATAATGTCAAAGAATGCGGGGGGGGGGGGGAATACATCTCAAATTTGCATAGAGTTTCAACTACTCTGGCCTGCAAGGAATCGAGGGTCGACGGGTCTAGGACTTTTCTGCAAATTATATGAAAAAATGAACACAGTTCTGTAATGGTGTGCCTCACATGCTTTGGAAGTATCCCACGAATTGCAATCGGTAAGAATACTTGCATCATGACATGACAATCGTGCGATTACATACTCGATAACTTCAACTCACCATTTAAGGTAACAAAGCGCTTCATATTCGATGTGTAGCAAGCTGGTGGCAAATAATTCTTCTCCGAATCCTCCACCTTTTTACTTTTCTGAGTTTCATCATCAACCCTTTCCTCCCCTCTTTTCTTCTTCCTTCCGTCCCTTTTCTGAGCCCACAACTCTGGTCGAATCCCCTCTTTTTCCAAGTAAAGTCGTGCGCCTTAACATCTTTTGTCTTGCCCGGAATATTCATAAGTGTCGCGATAATAGCTTCGCAAACATTCTTCTCTATGTGCATGACATCCAAACAATGTCTGACCTTTAGATCTTTCCAATATGGGAGTTTCCAAAAAATGGATTGTTTCAATGCCCTTCACCTAATTATAAACTTCGGTACCAGTTAATGGTCTATGAGCAACTTCTTCTTAAACCGTCCCATCGAATGCCTTCTTCTTAAACCGATAGGGATGGTCGCGGCTGAGGAGCCTTCGTGTGCGCATATACACATGTTTGCAGCCCTTAAGGTGTGTAGATTTCATGTCATCTAAACAAATCGGGCAAGGTTGTTTTCCTTTAGTCTTATACCCAGATAAGTTCCCATAAACTGGATAATCGTTCATAGTACAAAAAAGCATGGCACACAGAGTGAACATGTCATTAGCATACGCATCAAATACTAACACTCCTTCGTTCCACATCTTCTGTAAATCTTCAACAAGCGGCTGAAGGTATACATCTGTGTCATTTCCAGGTTGTTTGGGCCCGGATATAAGAAGTGACAGCATGATGTACTTGCGTTTCATGCACAACCAAGGCGGCAAGTTGTAAACCACTAAAACTATTGGCCATGTACTATGCTGCGAGCTGAGATTGCCAAAAGGGTTTATGCCATCCGTACATAATCCAAGCCTTAGATTCCTATCCTCATTACTAAATGACTTATGCACCCTGTTGATAGTTTTCCACTCAGGCGAATCAGCCGGATGCTTGAGCAGACCGTCTTTCTTCCTACGATCTGCATGCCACCTCAAATTCTTCGCATCTCCTTTAATTGAGAACATGCGCTTAAATCTAGGTATTATGGGTAGATACCACAACACCTTGGCTGGTGGTCCTTCACTACCTCCAGCTTCTTCATGCTTGTACCTCGACAATCCACAACGTGGACACTCATGTAAATGGTCATACTCATTACGATAAAGCACACAATCGTTAGGACAAGCATGTATCAGCTCGTACTCTAAACCCAAAGGACACATCAGCTTCTTCGCATAATAGTACGACTTTGGCAGTTCATTTCCATCAGGGAGCATCTCAGCTAAAACTTCCAACAACGATGTGAAACTAGAGTCCGTCCAACCAGCGTTCGACTTAATGTTGAACAGTGTTACCACCGCGGAAAGTTTGGTGTACTTTGTACAACTTGGATACAACGGTTTTTCAGCAGCCTGAGACATAGACTCAAAAATACGAGGTCGTCTACACGACTAATCTTCAACCTCGTGTATCATCTCGTCTACCCGATCCCTATCGTCATCTCCAAATTCATCATCCAAATTCTCATCCCCTAACTCATCATCATCCTTCTTTTTTTCTTCACATACATCATTCTTTACTCCAGAGCTTCCCATATACCTCCCCTACTCACCATGCCAAACCCATACATGGTATGGAGGCCTAAACCCACGGCGAAAGACATGCTCCCTAACCACATGTATACTACTAACCTTGCTCACATTTCTACAATCCAAACAAGGACAATAAAAGTCGACTTCTCTAGAGGATGTTTGATATTCTAATGCACTTCTACAGAATTCCGAGACCCCATTCACAAACTCAATCGATTCATGACTACCATACATCTAAGTACGATCCATCTCATTCAAGAAGACCACCTCTAATAATTAAACACAACATTCATTATAATGCATCAAACATTATTAAAGTACACACACTCACATATTCAAATCACACACGTATACAGCAAGCTAAGATAGTGACATGTTCAATTGTATGCATGCAGTCAAAGGTCCTTATCACTCCAACCTAACCCATCCTTGGACGTCTAATCTCACTAGTGAGTATATGCCAACTTTTCAATTCTAAGGAAAATCCGGCAGCATTTCCCTACAGTTCTCCAAGTAGACAATGTAGATAATTGCTTATCTACATATGTACCCAGAGAACAATGTAGAGAAACGATAAGACAAGATTTTCCTCAGAATTGAAAAGAAGACACACAGTCACCACCTAAGTGAGATCAAACGTCCAAGAACAGTCCCAAACCGGGGACTATTCAAGACTTACTCCTAATGAGTAAGTCTTGAATGGGTATCTAGGCATATATGATGATGATTCAAACAACTTGTAGATTCATATATAGCTAAATCACATTGCGTTTTCATACAATCTCATATCAACAAATATATATACATTATAAAAAATACATATACATTCAATAAATTATCAACTCTTAATCAATTTGAAGCACATGACAACTTTGTCTACATGTTAAAGTAGTTACCTCTTATCACCAACGACGAGCAATGAAGAGAGAATAGATAGTTGGACCTTTAATCTGCCTTCCTAAGCCTCTTCTTCCTAGCATTAACAAAACCCACATTGCACATTAATCATTTAATTCAATAATTAAGAAAAAATAAAAGTAACTTAAAAACAAAATTAATTCATACCTAATTAACCACTCAAATGGCGAGAAGAGAAGAGAAGAGAATGGCGGCGGTTGCACGTGGTGGAGCAATGTGGTGCACAAGGAGGTGGGCAGCAGTGGTGCGCAAGGTGGTGGGCGCAGCAGTGGTGGTGGTGGTGGTGCGCAAGGAGCAATGCTGTCGCGCAAACCCAGTGGTGGAGAGTGGTGGTGCGCAAGGTGGTGGGCAATGTCGTCGCGCAGTGGTGGTGCAGCAACGGTGCTGGAGGAGTGGTGGTGGAGCAGCGGTGGTGGGTAGCAGCAGTGGTGGTGGTGGTGGTGGTGTTAGGTCTCAAATTTTTTTTCGCTCGTAATTCTCTGCTTTCAAAGAAAGCTTTTTGTTGGCCTCCCCCTGCTTCAAGTTCTGGAGGGAATATTACACGGAAATGGAGAATTTGATACGTTTGATCCGCCTTGTAGGCTGGTTTGCTTCAACTTGTGAGAGCTCTGTTCACTACGTCACACCGTTCTTTTGCACCTCCCAGAATTATATGGTTAAGGACTCCCATATCATTTGGGTTTATGACAAAGTGAATAGGAAGAAACGTAAGGTGACTCTTAGACTCTCTTCCAGAGATAAGCGAGACCGTAAGAAGACTGAAGTCTCTACTTTTGTCAACTTCATCCATCAAAAGGATGCATTAATAGCCATGGGAGTCATTTCTAAATTGTATGAGGTAAATGAACCTATTTACACCGTACATGAGAATTTCATTAGTAATCCCTTAGTAAGCGTGCACTTACCGTACATCTACCTGGAAGTATTGAGAGAGCTGGGCCCACCCCTTCGATTCATTAATTCTTTTATCTATGAAAATCTAGTTAGACTTGCTAAAGATCGTGGTGATGATAAAGAGATTCTTGGCTTGGAAGAAAAACGGTTCACTGAGATGGTTCTTACAGAAGACTTGATAGACCAGTTATTTGCTTGTATTTTACCAGAAACCATAAAAATGGACAAGGAGAAGCTTAAAGTGTGGAGAGCCAACATCAGTCGTTTTAAAACGTTCTACTTCGGGTATACCCGCTTTGTATGCTGTGAGGATCCTAGCAGTGGCTCAAAGGATATGAAATGGAATGATCATGTGATCAAATGGGAGAAGTTTTCTAGCCGGCTCAACGGCCAGTATTGTTTGCATCATTAAATGAAGTATATTATACCTATGGGCTGCCAACAGAGGCAATTAGCCTCTTTGTTGATGACTAGGATAGAGAAATCTATAGTTATAGATCCTCATCCTGGATTAATTGTCTGTTCACATACCTATCGTGAACCTTTCCCTTCTTTTTCTTCCATTGACTTTCTCATAACTTGTGTTATGGACCTTCTTTTAGAGTATGCTTATCCACGCTTGGGAAAAGATTCATACGCTAAATTCATAATCATTGTGAGTATGAAGGTCTCAGATAAAGATGATATTGGATTTTCTCTTGGAAGTGCAATCGTTTTGACTCTGGAAGATGGGAGTCTCATTCCTAAGGGCAATGTATATTCAAGCATTCAGAGTTTGGTACTCTCCCATGCTGATAAGTATGAAAACTTCAGAGTGACTGCTGTCACCCTCAAAATCTTTATTGAGGGGAAAGTCTAAAATGTGTCCTCTCTCTCATTAGAAGAGAGGGTGAAATAAATGCATTCTGGAAATAAAGAATTCTGCTTCCCTCTTTTCTTTAAAGATGTCGAGCATATAAATCCTCGCCCTGTAGGGCTACGAAATCGATCGTATCCAACACGTATCACTTCTCTAAAAAACAGTGCGAAAGGTATGACTCCGTTCTTGGTTGCTGATACAGAGACAATCCTCTACGATGGGATGGATTTAGATCCTATTTCTCGGGATAAGTTTTTCATGGGATTAGATCCAACTCCCTTTGACAAAGATAAAAAAGTAGAAGTTCATTCACCTTTTGCTATAGGCGTTATGATTGTTCGTCCGTATGTGCCTGTAAATGAGAGTAATATCGATTACTACTACAGTTCTGATTATCCTGATAAGATCTTCCCAACCCATATGGAAAGAAGTACAAAGTTACTGTCGGACTTTATTCGCCGAATAATCTCTATTATTAAGATGAATCCTGAGATTCAGACTGTCTACTTCCACAACTTTTCTCGCTTCGATGGAATTCTCATTCTGAGGCACCTCGTGCTGCATAATGATGAATATGAAATAAGACCTCTTATGAGAAACGGTAGGCTATATGAGGTGGTAGTCTATTTTAAAAAGCGTATGTTATTCAGGTTCCGAGACTCCTTAAATCTACTGCCAGGGATTTCAGACCAATTGCTTGTTGCACTTTGGTGTACAAGCTTGTTTCTAAGATCATTACTGCCAGAATGGCTGTGGTTATTGGTGAGGTTATAAATGAGGCTCAAGCTGGGTTCATTCCTGGAAAACACATAGGGGATAACATCCTATTAGCTACTGAGTTGATTAAAGGTTATTCACAGAAGGCTGTTTCCCCTAGGTGTATGATTAAGGTGGACTTAAGGAAAGCATATGATTCTATTGAATGGTCCTTTTTACAATGCATGCTTTCTGAATTGGGCTTTCCTAGTCAGTTTATTACCTGGATAATGGAGTGTGTGACAACTGTTTCCTATTCCATTTTGTTGAATGGTAAACCTACTACTCCTTTCCCTTCAAAGAAAGGTGTGAGGCAAGGTGACCCCATGTCACCCTTCTTGTTTGCTATTGGGATGGAGTATTTGTCTAGATGCTTACTAGAACTTACTTTAAACCCCAATTTCAATTATCATCCCAGATGTGAGAAATTAGCCATAACTCATATGATGTTTGCATCTGATCTTTTGCTCTTTTCTAGGGCGGATACTCGCTCAGTTATACTGCTATATCAAGCTTTTCAAAGTTCTCTGAAGCCTCTGGAGCGAAGAGCTGAGTATAGTATATGCGAAGGACTAGAAGCTAACCTAGATAAAAGTTCTGTTGGTGGTCTTTGTGAAGCTGAGAAGGCTAGTATGCAGGAGATTTTAGGTATTTGGATGTGCCTCTCACCTATAAGAAGCTTACTATCCAGCAATGTAAGCCCCTAGTGGAAAGGGTAACAAGCAAAATGAGGGGGTGGGCCACAAAGTTTCTCTCCTATGCTGGGAGGTTACAGTTGATAAAAGGGGTGCTTTTTGGTATGCAAACCTACTGGGCTCCAATTTGTGTACTGCCTAAGAAGATCCTTAAAGAAATTGAGATGCATTGCAGGGTGTTTCTATGGACTGGTAAGGCTCAATCTTCTAGGAAAGCTTTAGTGGCTTGGGATCCAGCTTGCCAAAGGTTTGCGGAGGTTGGAATGTGGTTAAATTAGCTGATTGGAACAAAGCTGCCATTGCTAAGCTGCTTTGGGACATAGCTAAGAAAGCTGACAATCTATGGAGCGTTAGAGCTTCAGAACGTCGATAGACTCAGATGAAAAGACTGAAGTGAAAGGTCGATAGACACCGTTATAAGTTAGGGTCGATAGACACAGGAGCGAAGAGCCAAGTAACGTTGATAGACGCAGGGTCAAGTGGGTTCATGTGTACTATTTCAAGAGAAGAACTTGTTGGGATGTTGCTGTCCCTAGGAACTGTACTTGGGCTTTTAAAAAGATTCTCAGCCTGAGGTCTTTAGTTGATCAGGTTGGGGGGTGGGATAAGGTTCAAATGTGTGGCAAATTCCAAATCAAGAAGCTGTATGAACTGATCAGGCCATCTGCTGCCAGGGTGCATTGGAAGAGGATAATATGTAATAATAAGGCTAGCCCTAAAAGCCTTTTTATTACTTGGCTTGGTATTCAGAATAGGCTGTACACAAAAGATAGAATGGCAAATTGGAACTTGGCTTGTGATCCTGTATGTGTGTTATGTGGGCAGGGTGCAGAATCTGCTCAGCACTTGTTCTTTGCTTGTGAGTACTCTCAGCAGGTTTGGGGTCTTTTTTTCACATTGAGAGGCTTCCCGGATGATTGCTTCTATCGACTGTCCTTCTCTATGTTGACTGGGGAAGCCTCCTTCACAGTCGGTGGCCAAAAGACCAAAGTCTTCACTTACTACCTAATTCCGAGTCTCTGCATTTTACAGCTTAAGTGTGCGGTGGTGGACTTGGCTGACTCTCTGATTACCGTCGAGAACAGGAATGATGAGCAGATCATAGCTTTGCAGGAGAATGCGAAAAGTACCTTGATAAAGTGCTATCTTTGCGTAAACCCGGGGATTTTTTTTAGTTTTGGGCTCTTTTTTAGAGTCTTCAGGATTCCTTTGGATCTCTTTTTCGGTTTGCACGAGCTTCCTCTCTTTCTCAACTCCCCTCATCATTTGACAGCCCTCTCAACACAAGCTACTGCAAAACAGGATAGCTATTGACTCTAGACAACACAGTGTTCCATTTTCTGACATGCAGGCCTCTCAGGTGCAAAGCTTGAACAATCTTTTTGTCTCAGACTTCAGAATCTTCTGGAATTTCTTTCAGATATCGTATACAGATGCAGCAAGAAGAAATCCCAACTGCAATAAGGTCGACTTCAACCCGTTAACAGCCCACCTCATGTTCCCATTGCAAAGGAACCCTAGCCTCTTCCAAGCAAGTATGCTGCCCTTTTTTGGAGAAAGAACCAAATGATTCATCTTGCTCCCTGTGCAACCTGCCCATTTTTTTTTAACTGTCTACAGTTGTCAGCCTGCCATTCAATGCAATTCACATGAGCCTAGGAACCAGTCATGAACATTTTCTCAAATTTGGATAAAGAGGGAGCAAGAGTAAGCCTTCTTGATTCCAGCAGTTATGCCCGGTAGAGTTAAGATCAGTCCTGGAAAGACTTCCTGGCACTTAGGATTTTCCTGATGACCCAACTGGGATTGTAGCCTGGTCAATTTCTTGCTGCTTTATCTTCAAGGCCATCATTGCAGGCTGCTGCAATGGCTGCTGTAGCTGCTGCTGAGCTGCTGCCTTTTTCAGAAAAGTAGCTCCGGATCACTTAACTAAAGGAACCATGCTTAACCAAGTGTGTTTAGTCTGGTTCACACTTAATTAGTCATAGTTAGTCTTAGTTAATCCTCATTAGCCACTTAATCAAAGTTGACTTCTTAGCTCACTGATCAGGCCTTAATGCAAGCACTAAGCAAGTCAACTACCTTAAGCTTCTAATAAGCTTTAGCGATTACATTCCTATCAGGTAAGTAAAGAAGTCGCTCCACCGATCTATCGAACTTTCGCATGCAAGAAGGCAGCTGTCACTCAGAGAAGACGGGGAATGGAATGAACAAGTCAATTGGCAGAGAAGGTAATCTTGCTTCCGACAGCTCAAAGACAGAGGAAAGGTGATCGAATCGATCTTGGACCAAGAACTCATCGCTAAACTGCGTTATAGGCCTCTATAGAGGTAACTGGTTCAATGTTATTATCTATCTAATCTAGTAATAAGATCTAACCCTTTCTATCAGTCTTAGGTATCAGGCTTCTTCTCGTCTGTCTTATTATTCTCTTCTAATGTATGGTTAGTTCCCTCTACTTCTTCTTCGCTATCTAGCATCGTTCTTTCTTCAGTTTGCACCAAATCCTGACTTCTTTTATCTTCCATACTAGCTCTTTTCTCTCTAAGATAGAGATTCTCTATCTCTTGGGAAGAGAGTTTCTGTTTCATGCTATAGAAAATCTCTTTAGATGCGTTATCTAGACTTTCTAAGTCAAACACTACCTTAGGAGTACTACCCACCCATTTACCACCAATGTGGAGTAGCATTCTTTTGTTGTTCAATGCTAATGCAACGGTGACCTTTCCTTTGCGTTTATATACTGAAAGTTTTTTAATATTCACCCTGAAATTGGAAACAAATTCCCGCTCTAGTTGGTTTTCAGGATGCTTGTACTGAGTCTCAAACCATTTAGCATCGACATGCTCTTTAGCTGCACCTTTGTATTTAATAACGTCTCCTTTTTCTTTCGAGCTGTAGTAATAGCTCTTAGGAGCCAAAAAGAATCCCTTCTTGATTCTTGCTTCTAACTTAAACTTACCTATTATGGAAGAAGATACGACTTCCTCAGGTAGAGGATTGCCTAGAACGACAGAGTCTGTGTAGTAGCAGTCTTCTCTTGATGTATACTTGTACATATAGATCCTAGCACATGCTGTGATAGCTGCAGCCAGCTGAATAGCAGAGTTCTTCGGTGGATCCCACCGATCAATCGTATTGTCCATATTAGTGTGATAACTTAGCACATATTTGTCATTTCCAAGATAATCACCGTCTAACCATGATTCTTGCCGCATCCTATACTGGTATTCTTTGATACCACCGATATCTGTCTTCGTGCTTTTGGGGTGAATACCAAACCGGCCGTAAAGCGAATTCATAACGAGCTTGTACAATAAGCTCATAGCTTCATTACCATCTTCCTTAGCCTGTAATCGACGCTCAAAGAGCGAGCCAACATAATCCTTGAAAGGGCTTTCCCTCTTCTGGAAAAGGTAACCTTTGATTGGGATCACAGTGTAGCCTAGGCTTTTAGCATACTTTAATTCCTCAGTATAGTAGACACCTATCCATTCCCCGGTTGGGAAGAGAAGAGTAGGGTCTTTAACCTTATGATAGGGAAGGAAGGGTCTGACAATAGATTCAGGACATTCCACGTAAGCCTCAATAAAGCCATAGAGGCTATCTAAGTCCATACCACCCAAATTAGAAGCCCACACTGGCTTACCACTAGGCATTGGATATTCCTTCATGATAAAAGGATAGAGAGAGGAATGGCTCGCCACTGAATAGCAAAGAAAGGAAACTCTTTCTTTGCCTCTGGTTAAGCCCCTTCTTACGTAGGACATCGCAAGCTCCTCGCCTTCCGCCAGAAAGCAAGGGCGGCAAGATATGGAGCAGGCCATGAAATAGGTATAATAAGAATTTAGAAAGCCCTATATAAGATATATAATAAATAGGGCCTTTAACAGAGACCAAGGCCAGAACCTCCACCAGCTGACGTGTCTACTCGAATGACTCTTTCATAAAGTATGCAGAGTGCTTGCTTCAGCTCCAGCTACTAAAGCCAACCAATAGACCTGTTCATACAACAATATTCTAACTCGTCTTCCTGCTCTAGTTCTTTATGCCTTCGTTCGTTCTTTTTCTTTTGTTGTCCCCAAGTTCTAGGCCCCTTTTGCTGCTGTGCTCTCGTCTTTCTTTTTTCTATCCCGTCGTTAAAGTGCTCCTCTCTTTTCTTTCCTTATCAAGGAGAAGCGGTTGAGCAACCGAGAAGAGCTACTCGACTAAAAGACAAGAGGAAGCGAATGAAAAGGAAGGATAGGGAGGTAGGTTTAAAGACGGAAAGGAAGAAAAAAGCTCAACGCGCGCCAGAGACTGATGAGGCATAGGATGGATCCGCTTCAACCGGAATCCTTGCCCGACCAACTGTTCATTCTGTCTTTACTTCATTCGCTGGGGAGTTTCGAGCTCTGTCCCTATCTGAAGCACAGGGAGACCCCGTTCCATCGGTTGATACTTAATAAAAAAAGAGGTTCCTAGACAAAGTGCATCCGCCGAAGCAGCAACAAGAGACAAAGCATCGGGTCCTGGATAAGATGCAGTAGAGAACAAGACTGCAAAGAAGCGCGCAAGCAACTTCGATTCGCTTTCCATCAGATAGGCAAAGATTGATTTCAAGTATACCTCGATGAGAAAGCAATATAGGCCAGCCGGAAACGGAACAAATGCAGCTGCTGCTTCTGAGTTCGCATGACTTCGCTCTCGTTGTGCGTGGACTTCCTAATCGAACTAAGATGGATCGGGCTGTTGGCTCAGAGAAGGTTTGCTCGGGGAAGGAATAACAAGAAGTTTATAAGGTAATGCCAATTCACTGACTTGG
This sequence comes from Beta vulgaris subsp. vulgaris, assembly GCF_026745355.1. NCBI lineage: Eukaryota > Viridiplantae > Streptophyta > Magnoliopsida > Caryophyllales > Amaranthaceae > Beta > Beta vulgaris. Next base: position 41,180,749 of record NC_079202.1, on the reverse strand, counting down.
AACAAGTAAGGAAAAAACAGGCTCTTTCTAAGGAGGTGGTTATAGAAAGAGATCAGAGTAGAGGTAGTAAAGCTAAGAGCTAGAAAGTAGCAACCCGTAAAAGCTAGCCAAAAGGCATATGAGGGAGGGGGTTTGCTCGGCTCCGCTCGGAGAGGGAATCCATTCCAAAACCAAGGTTGGAGGTTAGGCCTAGAGCAACAAAGCAGATGGTTCGACAACTGATGATGAGACAACGGACGACCGACCACTTATTGTGATGTATCCCTCCCCTTTGGTATGTCCTCTTCTGTAAAGGTCAGCGCATGTTTGGTCGTAATCTGTTCGACCAGACCACGTCTTGCAGCTCTTCTGGCGTCAGGGTTGCGGGAACCTGTGCTTCTTGGTTGAAATTGAAGAACAACTCCTGTACAGCCTTCTGTACAGCCTTCTCCTTATGCTTTGGAGACGTTCTCAGCAACTCCAAGATAGATATGTGGGCTGCTAACTTACTGAGATGACCGAGAAGATCATACTCCGGCTGTGTGGCTACCTTTTCCGCTTGATCGGCAACCCTTTCTTCTGGATTCTTGGGTCAGGTCGTGCATAGATCCTTCCCGTCTTGCTGACAGGATTGATTTCGTGACCAGCTTTTGGCGATTACAGGTGCAATCGTAGCTTCCTTCGGTTCTGGAGGTTGCTTTCTCACGGCAAACCTCTCGACCTTACTCTCTTGAGTAAGCAAGTCAACTACCTTTAGAGATGGGAGACGACTAACTAAGCTAATCATTATGTCCCTTTCTTCTTATTCCTCCCCAACCCTCGGATTGCTTCTCTCACTTTAAAGACGTTAGCAAGAAGAGCTCTGATTCAACATAGAGCCTGGTCTATTGCTTTTCGTCTGGTATGAATGAATTCCTAAGGTTAGTCGATTTCTTCACATTCTTAATAGCTAATGGTTCCTGAGACAAAGGATTTTTCCTCTGCCTTGGATCATAGCTAAAAAAAGCCAGTCGCTATCTGAATAACTAAACATTCTCGTTGGGAAGGTAGCAGCACAGAGTAGGGGGATTTCGAAGAATGAAATTCAAGGGTGCTGGTTGGAACAGAGGCATGTATAAATAGAAATTTTCAAATTGTAAGCCGAGCTCTATACCTTCCATCAACCAATCTAGAGCTTATTGCCTATTCCGAAGAAAGACTTCTACTAGGGGATATCAAAAATTTCTCATCAATACGACTTAATCGGTCTTTCGCCCATTGTTTCACTAACCGATCTTAATCATGATAGATGGCTAGCCCCAGAGCAAGCACCAATAGTCGTTCTAGAACCATGGTTGTGGAAAGGATAGGGTTCAGTACTGTCCCCCGCTTAGAATCTCTTCCAGCTGAGCTTCACTAATAAGAGGCTCTTACGTAAAAGAAAGAGAAAGAGAATTTTGACTGACGAAAGCTTTTCCTTCAGTAAGGAACTTGACAAATCTCTCTTTTCTTTCTGGAATCTTGAAGAGCAACTTTTCTATGAGGTTAAGCTAATCATATGCTACCCTATCTTATTAAACCTCAAATGAAAGATCTTCAGATAAAGGAGACTTTTCTCTTTAAAGGTAGCCGACTGCTACTAAAAAAAAGTCCTTTCAGAGGTTATGAAATAGCTCGACCAGAGAGGTACTTCAAGGGCAAGAGTGAGTCTTACAGTCCTGATCTTATGTAGAAGGAACTCTTCTTCGCTTTCGCCTTAGATCAAGACATTACAAGGTTACGAAGGAGCTGAGTTGCAAGACTCTGGTTACGAAGGAATTTCACTCTTCTAAATAAAAGATGCCGGGTTATCAGTCTAAAACTTTCTTCCATAAGTCAGTCTGTAAATAGCTTTCATCTTTCGAACTGAACGTTCATCCAGCAGGAATCGAACCTACGAATTAGCCCCTTATAGCTTTCGCGCTTTAAGCATTCGGCCATGGATGCAAAAAGACTCCGCGAGTGAATTAGGTTTGAGTCTTCCTTAAACTTGTTCACTACCCTTACTGAGACGGCTAATAACCGTCTTCAAGTGAGATTTGAATTCAGTTTCTCTTTCGGCTGAGCCTTTGGTCGAGTCCCTATTCTATAGGATATATATAGTTTTAAGAGTCCTTGCTATATAGACACTTTGTTGCAAACAATCCCATCCGTCTATTAGTGATAGCTCCATCCTAAACTTCTATTGAATGAAGGCCTTATAACTGGAATGATGAATTGGATTCGAACCAATATCTCCGAGCGACTTTCCCTTTAGTCTATCATGATGGGAAGACCCCGTTGCCCCGGGTCTCGGCACCCTCCCGCCTTTCGGCAAGATATTAGCCTTTATTCTTAATTACATCTAATCTCAATATAAATAGAAAGTTAGAAGAATTAGTAATTCAAAGCGCATTCTTTTAAGAAGGAATCTAGTTCCATCTTTTTTTCGTTAGTTAACCCCCCCTTAAGGGATTGTAATAATTCTGGTTTTACACTATTTGGAATGGTTCGCTCATATTGAGAAATTTTATCTAGTGGCATTCGATCACAGAATCCATTGACAGCTGCGTAAATGACTAGAATTTGTTTTTCAATTGGAAGTGGTGCATATTGTGGTTGTTTCGGTACTTCTGTAAGCCTTGCACCTCTATTGAGTAATGCCTGAGTCGCAGCATCAAGGTCTGACCCAAATTGAGCAAAGGCGGCCACTTCGCGATATTGTGCCAATTCCAGTTTTGGACTACCGCAGACTTGTTTCATAGCTTTCTGCCGCTACATGCGCGCTTCAATTACAAAAAAAAAAATTGAACGAAGGGCTACGCGTTTTTAAAAACGCGCAACCCTTCACTTTGAGAAGGGCCGCGAGAGAAGGGCTGCGCTTTTTCGTGAGAAGGGCTGCGCTTTTTCAGAAAGCGCATCCCTTCTGTTTTGTAGGGCTGCGCTTTTTTAGGAAAGCGCAGCCCTTCTCTAATAGGGCTGCGCTTTTTGAAAAAGCGCAGCCCTTCTTGCGCAGCCCTTTCGTTTTTTTCCCCTAGTGGTTTGTGGTGGAATGATCAGCCGGCTAGCGTCCTACCTCGAGTTGGAAGATGACCTGGCTCGCTTGGAAGCTAGAGTCCCTACTGTTGGTCAGTCCAACAAATTAGATGGTGCGAGTCTGCAGCAGATGAAATTGCTGCTAATTACCAGAAGGAAAACTGCATTTGGCTTGTGGGGGGCGACCTTATTGTCATATAGGGCCCGAGTTCATCTGGGACCTCCCCGCTAACTCTGAAAACCGTTGGCGGGTTCCCCCTTCCCATGTCGCCCCACGGGATGTCCCTGATAGGACTTTCACTCAGTCAATCCCTGCTGAGGACATTCCACGCGCTCCAAGAGGTCCGAGGCCCGACCACCGCATTCCTGAGAATGAGGTGGCCGAAGCTTCCTCCTCTCAATCCTTCGATATGGGCTCCGTCATGGCGGCTATATCCCAGATGCAGGCCTCTTAGGAGGCCAATCACCGTGCAGTTACTGCTACTCTTGCCGGTATCCGCACCGACCTTGACCATGTGTCTAGGCTATCTTGGCGCACTCACCTCGCCAATGTCCACTCCGGACATGAGGATCCCTTCCCTAACCATCCCCACTATCCTCCTTCTTTCGACCCTCGCAAAGGGTCGTTTGAGGAGCCTTCTTTCTGTCCCTATCCCCACTATCCGTCTTACTATCCTGACGGGTCCTCTGCTGGGTATTTCCCTCCTTACCCCCCTCCCGATAGGGGAAATGGTGGGAACTATTAGGAGCTTTTCCTGACCCCCCCCTCCCTCTCCCTCCTTTTGCAACTCCTAGCGCGGAGTTTCGCTTAAGCTTGGGGGACTTGCATGTATGTCTATATCTTTGGGAGTTTTGGGGTCATCGATGGTTAGAATTTAGGGGTCTCATTGGTTTTCGATATCATTTGGTGATTGTTCCTGTCTGTTGGTTTTGACTTTCCCCCATCCTTGCTGACTTCTCTTTCACCTGTACAGCTTTGCTTTGGTAGCTTTATTTTGGTAGATTTGGTTTGCTTTGCATATATATATAAAAAAATATATATATTTTCCTCTTTTATTCTTTTTCTTCTTTTTTCTGCATTTAGGATAGCTTGGTTGCATGCATGATTTGTGGCTAGAAGTGTTCATGACTTGATTGGAAGACCTTCCCTACATTAGACTTAATGATTTTGGAAGCCCTGTTGTGATTTTAAGCGGCTCTTGAAAACGATAACTTTTGGTAGAGTCTCTTTGAAATTAGGCGAGTTGGATGAATGGATTGCCTTGCCCCTTGTGCGACGAATCATTAAGGAGGGCCACGAACCTCGTAAGACTCACACACAACCCTCACCATTGATCGCCTAACTTGTGACTTGCATTTTAGCTCCCCAAGATTACATAAGATCGAGCCTCTAGAAGAATGATTTAGGGCGTTTCTTTTGCTAGTAATAGGAGCTACAAAACCAAAAGCTTGAATACCTGCATAATATCCACTTCTCAACCCATCTGAGCCTTTCTATCCTATTTTTGCTTAACCCACATAATGAGTCATAGCCAAACTTTCCCCAAAGTGGAGTGCATGTCTAGTTTGTGTTGAGTTGAGTTTTTATGATACTAAGTCTTGGTTGAAAATGAGTTAATGTGCTTGTATGATCGCGAAATTTGAAAAAAAAAAATTGTGAAAAAGAAAAACAAAAGAAACAAAAGAAAGAAAGATCTTACTGTTTGATTTGGATTTTTATTGAAAAAGAAAAGAAAGAAAGATCAAATTGATGAGTAAATGAAAAAGTGAAAAAAAGTGAAAAAGAGACAAGTGAAAATCAAGGTTATATGTGAGATGTCTTCATTTGAGATTGGTGTTAGGACTAACTTGGGGGAGTATTTACCCCTAGTTTGTACTCCACTTACCCTATTTGCACCACATTCCTAAAATATAATCCACACCCCTAACCTAGCCCCGTTACAACCTTAACCAAGTCCCTTTTGACTTCTAGATTGGACTTGGTCGATTTAGTAGTGGCGGGCGAGATATTGTGCAAGTCATGATGAGGGTCATCAAAATGTGGTAGAGGCGAGCAATTATGGTTGAGCATCCCAAGGGAGGAGTCAAACTTGGGTCTTGGAAGTGGAGAAGAGTGAGAAATCACTCTTGGAAAGCCTTCTTTCAAAAAGACTCGGTTGATCGGTGGATTTAGCCCTTAGAGTCACTCTTATGCTTCCTAATCATCTTCCCTCTTGTGTTTGGTTCGTCTCCTAAATCTTGCTATGAACTCATTTAGCTTGCATGTCATGTTTGTAACCTTGCATTTAGAGCATATAGGCTAGTTTGTTGCATGTTTTCCTTTTCCTTTTAATCTCTTTTTCTTCTTCTTTCCTTCATTCTCACTCTTGGTTTACTTGAGGACAAGCAAAACGCTAAGCTTGGGGGAGTTTGATAAGTGTGTTTCTAACACACTTTATGACTTCCTTTAGGCTTGTTTTGGTCCTCTTTATTCCCTTTCTTCCCTCTTTTTCCTCACTTTTCCCTTCTACCTCATTCACTTGATCATAGTGACATTTTGCTAGATTTTCGATCTATTTTGATCGAATTTCTAGCACAAATGCTTTCACCATGTTTTCTCGTGTTTTTATTGCAGGTATGACCCTTTTAAGGGCCAAGTAATGCGAGACATGGCTTAAGGAAACAAGTGAGAGGATGTGAGAGACCAGGCCATGAGGTGCGCCTAGAGTTCCCCGCACACGTAGGTGCGCCCGCACCTTCAACCAAATTGGGAGAAATATACAGAAGATTCAGGTGCGCCCGCACCTGATATTTGGTGCGCCCGCAACTCCTTATGGTGCACCCGCGCATTTTGACGGGAGATTTCAGTCTGAGGCAAGAGACTCAAGTGCGCCCGCACCTGACATTTGGTGTGCCCGCACCTGTGCATGGTGCGCCCGCACCTTGCGAGTCCGAAAAAAATCTTCGCTTCATTAAACGAGTTTTGTTTTAGTTTGAGACTTACGTTTTCATTCTAGTTTTTTACACAACATTCTAGGGTTTTGTGTTAGAGAGAAAACACTTTAGTTTGATTGTGATTTGAGAGTTGTGAATCATAGTTTGTGATTTCCAATACATTCAAGGTAATTTTCATTCAATTTAATTCAAAGTTTTAGTTTTTATTTCATTCTTTCCGTCTTTGTTCTTGTTTTTGGTTATTCTAGATCTTCATTCTCTTAGTTTCATAATTGCGATTTCCATTAGTTTAATCATTTATTAATCATGTTTAGCATTAGATTAGTCATAGATTTTACGTTTTATTGCTTAAACTCCATGATTAGTGAGTAGTTTCACATCTAGGGTTAGGGTGAAAGTCTGAATTAGGGTTTTAAATGTGTTGTTGATGTGATTGTGACGTTTAAAGAAGTTTATGCATTGATCTTGGTGTTTTGAGACCTTAGGATAGATATTGATCACATTTATACTTTGGTATTTTGATTTCAAATGTTCTTAAATCGAATTTTGAACTCTTTTATCATCCCCAAGAATCAACTTAATTTCTAGGCTAAGATATTGGGTAGAAATTAAGGGGATCCTTCATTAGGGGCTTTCCGAACTTATTGAATTTCTTAATCGATGAACTAAAGACCATTAGAGAGAGGATTTAGTTGAATGATTAAGCGATTACTCTTAAGGACCATTCGAGAGGGGACTCGAGTATTTTAGAGGAAAAAGAAACCTTGCATAATCGTCTTTGTTGCTTCACAATCGCATTAACAAGCATTATTCGTTCTTATTCATATTAGTAACCTTAACTCTAGTGTCTTTTATTTGATATTTAAACTCTTGATATTTGTTTGTTCTTGTTATTAGTTAGTCTTAATTGTTACCAAATCTCTTTCAAACCCCCAAATATTTTTCAATTAGGTAGTCTAGACTTGATAGACTTTAACCAATCCCTTGTTCCCTGTGGATCGACCCTGGACTTGCTGTAATCCCCCACAATTTTAAAGAATTTTCATAAATATATTAAAGTATTTATGTAGTTATATTTAAATCCAAATGAGTTTGGAAAATGATTTGACTTTTAAAAAGGGTTGACTATTTCAAAAGTCAATTAAAAATATTTTTCATAGCTTAATAAAATTTGTAATATTTTAATTAAGCATGTTTTAATAGGAGTTTTAATTATTAAAAGAATATTTGAAAAGAAAGCTTAATGGAATCGAAAGCCCAAAAGTAATAAAAAAGGGAAAGGATTATTTGATGACTAAAGTCCTAATAAGCCATCTTATTAGTCTTCAAAGTTTTAATTATTGAAATCTCTTTTCCTAAGCCCAAAAGGATTAACCTATTTAAATATCCTAAAAACCCAAATTTTACCCTACACACTTTATTTCTCTCTCCTCTTCCACGTGACTTTTCTTTTTCCTCTCTTCACTCGTTTTTTCTTTCACCCGAATCTGATTGGCCAGATTTCTCATAGTTCTGTTAATTTTTAGCCAACACTTCCTTCTTGAAAGTTGTAGATCTCGAAAAGTTATTGAAGTTAGGCTCAAGAATCACTCAATTCCGATTCTTATTATATTAGTTATGGCCTCTGCAAGTTTTGCAATTCTGCTGCCATATTTCGCTCGCGAATTCGGTATAGAGTTTGTCTTGTAAGAGACCGCCTACTTTTAAATTAAAATTAGGCAATGGTAAATCTAATATTAAAAAGAGAATTAGCCCAATAATAACTAGGTTAATTTCTTTCAGTGACTAGGTCTAATTTATATTAGAATTAAACCGTCTCTTTTAATAATTTTCGTTCGGTATATTACTCTTTTTCTTCCTTTTTCCTTTTGATTCTTTTCCTCCTTATTGTTGTGGTTGTTTTTCTTTTCCTTCTCCTCTAAGATTCCATTAAAGTATTAATTTTTACATTATTTTATTGTTATTAGCATGTTTATGATTTAAATTATGATTTTATATGAACAATATATTTTCGGTTTTCATAGGTGTAAAAATAATAATTTCAGATTTATTATTTTCAGTTTTTATTATGAAAGATATAGTTTTTAGGGTTTTAAATCACTAGAAACTATATATTTAAAGTATAAACATGAGTTTTGATGAGAATATGATTTTTCCATGCATTAAATATATTTTCAGAAGGTTTATAAATTTTTATAAATGCTGGAGTTTTAGAAAGTATGTATTTTAAGGGTTTTAATGATTTTTAATCACTAGAATAGTTGTACTATACTAGAGATTAAAAATAATGAAAGTTTATATAATAAAACGATTTTAAAGACGTTTAAAAGGGTTTGGGACGTTTTTAAAGTTGCTGTAAATTTTTAGTTCAAAGTATTTACTTTGTTATTTTATTTCTAGGCGGAGAATTCATAGTAGGGGATTTTAGAACATAAAAGTGGCCTACCGTTGCGTTTACACAAGGTACGTACATAGTCTACGTGCTATATGGTTAGAAACATGCTTTAGGATGTTTTTATTTATTAGTATCATGTATAGGACCTTGTTGTTCATAATATGATTTACTGAAATTGCTTTACATGTTACTTGCCTGTGTGCTACATGTAAACTAAGAATATGTATGAGTATGACTGTTTGTATGGAAGTTTGATGCAAGCAGATAAGTTCAGTTTTTGGTTTAATTCGTGAGTGAATTAATGTAAGTAAGTTGGATTCATGTGTTACATAGATTCTTGAGATTATTTATTTATCTTATAAGAACCGTGGATCTTATTTGGTAAGTATGAGTTATACCTATATAAAGGTACAGTTTACTGTTGGCTAGGTTCAACAGGCAAGTTAGTAAAGAATAAAAGAAGTTAAAGAGTCTTGAATGATAAGTTGTGAACACTTGTTGATTCTAAGATAAAAAGGAGTTTTGTGATGTTTATGTGATTATTAGTTGTGAGTGTTATGTGCTTGGTTGGTGTCAACACAAGTATTAAAATGAATGCAACGTGAAGTGAAACGAGAGTAGGTTATAGATTTTAGACTGGTGCACGTCTAGAGTTGGACACTAAGGGTTGGGATACATAGTCCGCCGTGGTATGTATTTTCCTAGGATTGGATTGATCACCTTTCTTTTAGCTCAAAGGTTCCTCGATATCGCAGGTCAATTGGAATATGTGGTAGCTCCATATCTCCTACTTCAGTATAGACAACTCGTCCCATAACTATTCCATTTAAAGAAGAAATAAAAGTTTAGAGTCTAGTTCAGTAAGAGTCATCTGCAGTTTGTTATATGCTTATTATTATTTATGTTGTAGTATCATGTTTAGGATTATTTATGTCTGATATGTAGTACTCAGCTTTGCTGATTACGTGCTTTCTGTGTTTGTGATCATGGCTTTGCCTATTGATCCTGTGGTGATCTTCGGGGAGCAGAGTCAAGACAACATTGACATTACAGGTTCGAAGATGCATATCATTGGGGAATCTGGAATGGAGAGGCTCTTGTAGCATTTGTTTATTTAAGTTGTTTCTAGGAGTTTAATTTTCAGACATAGTCTTAAGTTGGTGTGTTTAGTTTGAACATTGTCATTTGTTTCATAAGTTTAATAAAGTTGATTTTATTTTAGTAATTGTTTTCCGCTGCAAAATTCTGAGTAAGCCGAAACGTTTTCACACGGGCGATAATGCCTGGGTAATTCTCTAGATTGTTATAAAAGTATTTTCTAGAAAGAGAGAATTATCGGGGTGTTACAAAGTGGTATCTGGAGCTTTAGGTTAGTTTAAGACTTATAGGCGCCTAACTAACTAGCTTATTAAGTGACTTTAGTTTTAAGTTACCTAGCTTATGGTTATTTGAAGGAAACCTTAGTATGCTCCTACGTTTCATTTCGAAAAGTGAGACAAAAATATTTTGAGGATCAAAATTTTTTTTTAGAACCGATATTTTTCGGAAATTCGAGGTTCGAAATTCTTTTCCGAAAATTTTACGAGTTCGAAATTTTTTTTCCGAAAATTTGTTGAGTCCGAAAAAAAAAAAAAAAAAAAAAAAAATTTTTAGTGAAATTTTTTCGTGTAACCTTGGGTCCGAAATTTGTTTTTCACAAAAGTATGTTATTTATAAAAAGTGTCTGCATTAGTTTTCATGCCTTTAAGGTATAGTATTGCATTGTGAGAATGGGTAGTATAAGAAGGGCATATAGATAGAAATTATATGTCTGCATTAGAAGTTAGTTCAGCATCATCATTATTTTCTTCCCTGCAAATAAGTGCATTATTATTTTTCTTCCCTGCTAACGATGCATGAATGTTTTTCTTCCCTACTAACTGTTATATCTTTCTTGCCTGCTTAGGTGTTATTTTTTTTCATGCCTTTGTTTTTGTTTACCCTTATTATTTTGTGGGAACACGTTAGAGAGAGTGCTAAACCATTATAGGTTTATTTGTTGTAGATCTCTAACCAAGTCTGTCAGGCAAGTTAATAGAGTAGGAAGCTATCATAACCAATTATATTGAGTGATGATGAGAATGTTCGATGTCATGAGCCTGAAGTTATAGTTACATTAGCCTGTAGAATCATTATGCATTATGGTTAAAAGTAGGCATCCTGTTAGCGATATATGAAGTAATTCAAGAGTTTGATTACTAGAGTGCAAACCTGAAAGGACATCTAAATATTATTTGGAGACTTATTTGAGCGATGTGGATGTTTTAGAGATGGATGAAATGGACATCATCCAAAAGATTTGAAGATATACTAGATCTAGGAATTCGAGTTATTATTGTTACTATTATTATTATTGTTATTAATATTATTATAGTGAAGACATTGGAGACTTTGGAGATGAAATGTTTACTCCGTATAAAGGAAATAAGGATGAGAATGATAGTGTAATCCCATAGAGTATCTATTTATGCTTTAAGATTAGTTGTTGGAAAGTAGTCAAGCTACATGGTTTAAATTTCCTTATTAGCATTCTTATATTGTTGAGGAATAAGTTGGTTATTTTGGATTGGGAGAATATTCTTATTATCGATTGAGGAATGAAATCTATTATTTATATGAGTGAGTAAGAATTTATTCTGGGCACGTGTTGGGAATATTTTTTTTTTATTATTCTTTTCATCATGTGATTATATTCTTGCTTGCTTGTTTCTACTTTCATGTTGATGGAATATATTTTACATGAACGATTATGTGATTATTAGAGAACATTTCAGTTGAAACTGTGGAAATTGTTTGTTGATGCGATCTTTAATGATCAAATCAAATATTGCCTTATTAGATGGCATGTAAGTTATGCTGGAACCTAAGGTAGAGTTATGTTTCAGTCGCGAAGTAGAGTGTCAAACAAAATTGCCTTAGCTCTGCTATTCGCCTATTGGCAAAGAATTTGACTCGAAGAAGTTGAGGTCCCGATTCTGCTGGGACATGTTTGGAGAGACTAGCTAAGATTAAACTGTCGTACCTTAAGGGGTAAGCTGACCCTATCCTCTTAGAGAGTCGAATTAGGGCGTTTGAAAAGATTTTTGGGGCTGTGAATTGTCCTGAGAGTGTGAAAGTAGGTCAAGTTATACTGTATCTGAAAGATGAGACTGACTTATAGTAGAAAGAGAATGAGACTAGACTCTAGTATTATGAAAGAGTTTATTTGGGAATCCTTTATTGCTGCTTTAAGAGAAAAGTTTTACCCTCTTTTATGAGGAAACTAAAAGCCCAGAAGTTTACAAACCTTAGGATGAGAAGTATGACTATCTCTGAGTATTATAGAAGTTCATAGCTAGTTTGCATTTGAGGTAATAGCCACTGAGGAGTTAAAGGCTCAATGATTTGAGCAAGCTTTGATTGAGGAAATTCAATTGGGTTTAGTAGATTTTGAAGTGTTGATTTGCCTATTAGCATACCTATTGGAGAAATCATAAGGTAACCGAGTTGTTTAGAAATTGCCTTTAAAGATAGGAGACTTTGTATTTCCGTCTGACTTAATAGAATTCAATTTGGGAGACCTAGATGTGATTCTTGGGATGAACTGGTTGAGTCATTACAAGGCCATGATTGATTGTGAAGTTCAAAAGGTAGTGTTGAGAAACCCTTCGGGAAAATTGACCTCATATAGACGATTTGGGAAACCTAAGAATTTGAGTGATCTCTGCTATGCAAGTGCAGAAGTTGATGAGAAAGGGTGTGAGCTGTTTTTCTGTAGCGTGCAAGATTGAGTAAGAAGCTGAGTTGAAACTTGAGGATGTTCCGATAGTGAATGAGTTTATGGACGTATTTCCGAGTGAAATTTCAGGTATGCCGCCTGCAAGAGCTGTTGAGTTTACCATAGACTTAGTTCCTGGAACTGCACCTATATCTAAGGCACCTTATAGAATGGCACCTCCTGAGATGAGTGAGTTAAAGACACAATTGCAAGAACTTTTGGATAAGGGTTATATCAGACCTAGTGCATCGCCTTGGGGAGCTCCTGTTTTGTTCGTGAAGAAAAAGGATGGGAGTATGAGGTTATGTATAGACTATAGGGAGTTGAATAATGTTACCATAAAAAACAAGTACCCTTTGCCTAGAATAGATGACCTATTCGATCAGTTAAATGGAGCTAGTGTGTTCTCGAAGATTGACTTACGTTCAGGATATCATCAATTGAGGGTAGCGATAAGGATGTACCTAAGACTGCCTTTAGAACGCGTTATGGTCACTACGAGTTCACTGTAATGCCATTTGGGTTAACAAATGCTCCTGCTATATTTATGGACTTGATGAATAGAATCTTTCATGAGTTTTTAGATAAGTTCGTAGTGGTTTTCATTGATGACATTTTGATATATTCGAGGAATGAAACCGAGCATGATGAACATTTGAGGATTATCTTGGAAACCTTGAGGAAGAACCAACTATATGCCAAGTTCTCTAAGTGTGAGTTTCGTTTGGAGAAAGTAGCATTTTTGGGTCATTTTGTGTCTAAGGAAGGAGTCTCTGTAGATCCTGCTAAGATTCAAGCTGTGAGTGAGTGGCCAACTCCAAAGAGTGTGTCTGACATTAGGAGTTTCTTGGGTTTAGCTGGCTATTATAGGAGATTTGTGAGAGATTTCTCAAAGATAGCAGACCTATGACTAATTTATGAAAAAGGAGTCCAAGTTTGAGTGGAATGAGAAGTGTGAGGAAGCTTTCAGATCTTGAAGGATCGTTTAACCACTGCACCTGTCTTAACCCTACCTGATGGGAATGAGGGATTTGAGGTCTATAGTGATGCTTCGAAGAATGGTTTGGGTTGTGTTTGCAACAGAATGGTAAGGTAATAGCTTATGCTCGCGTCAACTGAAACCTTATGAGGCTAATTACCCTACCCTGATCTAGAGTTAGCTGCCATAGTGTTTGCATTGAAATTTGGAGACATTATCTTTATGGGCAACTTGCAAGATATTCACAGACCATAAGAGCTTGAAGTACATATTTCCCAAAAAGACTTGAATATGAGGCAAAGAAGATGGCTAGAGTTGATTAAGGATTATGATCTAGATATCCAGTATCATGAGGGGAAAGCAAATGTGGTTGCTGACGCCTTGAGTCGAAAATCGAGTCATAGCTTAGTGCTTTGATAGTCCCTGAGGAGTTGTGTAGAGATATGCAAAGGTTGAAGCCTAGAAATTTTAAATCCTGGGGAAAGTGAGGCTAGACTTAGTAATCTTTCTTTGGGAGTGTCAGTTTTCGATGAGATTATTGAGGGTCAAGTCGGGGATGAGCATCTAGACAAGATTAAGGAGAAAATGAAGCAAGGTAAGGAAGTAGACTTCAAGATTCATGATGATGGGAGTCTAAGGTTAAAGGGAGGTGGTGTGTACCACAGAAGTGCAATGACCTTAAGAGACGTCATATGGATGAGGGACATAATACTCCGTATTCTGTGCACCCTGGGGGTGACAAGCTGTATAAGGATCTTAAGGTGATTTATTGGTGGCCGAACATGAAGCGAGAAGTAGCTGAATATGTGTCTAAGTGTCTAACCTGTCAGAAAGTGAAGATAGACCATAAGAGACCCATGGGGAAAGTCAATCTTAGAGGTTCCTGGATGGAAGTGGGATTCGATTTCTATGGACTTTGTGACTGCCTTACCCAAGTCGAGGAGTGGAAATGATACCATTTGGGTTATGTGGATAGACTGACCAAGTCCGCTGTTTTCATACCTATTAAGGAGACATGGAAGAAGAAGCAACTCGCACAACCTATATCAAGCATGTAGTGAGATTGCATGGAGTTCCAAAGGACATTATCTCGGATCGTGACTCTAGATTTCTATCTAAGTTTTGGAAAAAGGTCCAATTAAACCTTGGGACAACATTAAAGATGAGTACCGCCTTTCACCCTGCGACCGATGGTCAGACTGAGAGGACTAACCAAACTATGGAGGATATTTGCGAGCTTGTGCTATAGATTTTCAAGGAAGTTGGGAGGACCAATTAGATTTGATTGAGTTCTCTTACAAAATAGTTACCATGCGAGTATAAGATGGCACCTTTTGAGGCGTTATATGGACGGAAGTGTAGAAGTTCCATTTGCTGGAACGATCTAGTGAGAATATAGTTTTGGGGACTGAATTTATTGAGGTGACCGTCAAGAACGTTAGATTAATCAGGCTCGAATTCAAGCTGCGCAAGATAGGCAGAAGAGTTATGCAGACTTAAAACGGCCGAAGATGAGTTCGCTGTAGGTGATAAAGTATTCCTGAAAGTATCACCCACCAAAGGCGTTATGAGATTTGGGAAAAAGGGCAAGCTGAGTGCTAAATATGTAGGCCCATATGAGATTTGGAGCGCATTGGAAAAGTAGCTTATAGATTGGCGTTGCCAATGGAGTTTGAAAAGATGCATGATGTGTTTCATATTCCCAACTGAAGCGCTATATCCCTGATGAGCGCCATGTGTTAGAGCCTGAAAGAGTTCAGATAGATAGTAGCCTCACATATGAGGAAAGACCTGTCAAGATTCTCGACAGGAAAGTGCGTAGTACGCGTAACAAGGATGTTCATATTGTCAAAGTTCTTTGGTCTAACCACGAGTCAGAAGAGGCAACGTGGGAAGCCGAAGAGGATATGAAGAAAAAGTATCCAGACCTATTCCTTGAGGTGAGTTACGAGGGCGTAACTCGTTTTCTTTAAGGGGGGTGGAATGCGATAAATTTCGCGCTTTTGTCTATTTTATGAGATTTTCATGCATATGTATGCCTATGTTGGGCAATTTGCACATGTTAAGTGCAAAAGAAGTAGAGTCTCCGCATAAGAAAAGTGTTCATAAGTAACACAAGTGTTTTAAAAATGGGAAAGTGCACGAGAGGCAATGCTTTTCTCCAAAAGTTTTCGAAATGCTTTGTTCAAACTTTTGAAAGTACGAGGGTTTTGTGTTAAGTTTCGGGACGAAACTTCTTTTAAGGGGGGTAGACTGTAATCCCCCACATTTTAAAGGATTTTCATAAATATATTAAAGTATTTATGTAGTTATATTTAAATCCAAATGAGTTTGGAAAATGATTTGACTTTTAAAAAGGGTTGACTATTTTAAAAGTCAACTAAAAATATTTTCATAGCTTAATAAAATTTGTAATATTTTAATTAAGCATGTTTTAATAAGAGTTTTAATTATTAAAAGATATTTAAAAGAAAGCTTAATGGAATCGAAAGCCCAAAAGTAATAAAAAAGGGAAAGGATTATTTGATGACTAAAGTCCTAATAAGCCCATCTTGTTAGTCTTCAAAGTTTTAATTATTGAAATATCTTTTCCTAAGCCCAAAAGGATTAACCTATTTAAAAATCCTAAAAACCCAAATTTTACTCTACACACTTTATTTCTCTCTCCTCTTCCACGTGACTTTTCTTTTTCCTCTCTTCACTCGTTTTTTCTTTCACCCGGATCTGATTGGCCAGATTTCTCATAGTTATGTTAATTTTTAGCCAAAACTTCCTTCTTGAAAGTTGTAGATCTCGAAAAGTTATTGAAGTTAGGCTCAAGAATCACTCAATTCCGATTCTTATTCTATTAGTTATGGCCTCTGCAAGTTTTGCAATTCTGCTGCCATATTTCGCTCGCGAATTCGGTATATTACTCTTTTTCTTCCTTTTTCCTTTTGATTCTTTTCCTCCTTATTGTTGTGGTTGTTTTTATTTTCCTTCTCCTCTAAGATTCCATTAAAGTATTAATTTTTACATTATTTTATTGTTATTAGCATGTTTATGATTTAAATTATGATTTTATATGAACAATATATTTTCGGTTTTCATAGGTGTAAAAATAATAATTTCAGATTTATTATTTTCAGTTTTTATTATGAAAGATATAGTTTTTACGGTTTTAAATCACTAGAAACTATATATTTAAAGTATAAATATGAGTTTTGATGAGAATATGATTTTTCCATGCATTAAATATATTTTCAGAAGGTTTATAAATTTTTATAAATGCTGGAATTTTAGAAAGTATGTATTTTAAGGGTTTTTAATGATTTTTAATCACTAGAATAGTTGTACTATACTAGAGAATAAAAATAATGAAAGTTTAATACATAAAAACGATTTTAAAGACGTTTAAAAGGGTTTGGGACGTTTTTAAAGTTGCTGTAAATTTTTAGTTCAAAGTATTTACTTTGTTATTTTATTTTCTAGGCGGAGAATTCATAGTAGGGGACTTTTAGAACATAAAAGTGGCCTACCGTTGCGTTTACACAAGGTACGTACATAGTCTACGTGCTATATGGTTAGAAACATGCTTTAGGGATGTTTTTATTTATTAGTATCATGTATAGGACCTTGTTGTTCATATATATGATTTACTGAAATTGCTTTACATGTTACTTGCCTGTGTGCTACATGTAAACTAAGAATATGTATGAGTATGACTGTTTGTATGGAAGTTTGATGCAAGCAGATAAGTTCAGTTTTTGGTATTAATTCGTGAGTGAATTAATGTAAGTAAGTTGGAATCATGTGTTACATAGATTCTTGGAGATTATTTATTTATCTTATAAGAACCGTGGATCTTATTTGGTAAGTATGAGTTATACCTATATAAAGGTACAGTTTACTGTTGGCTAGGTTCAACAGGCAAGTTAGTAAAGAATAAAAGAAGTTAAAGGAGCCTTGAATGATAAGTTGTAAACACTTGTTGATTCTAAGATAAAAAGGAGTTTTGTGATGTTTATGTGATTATTAGTTGTGAGTGTTATGTGCTTGGTTGGTGTCAACACAAGTATTAAAATGAATGCAACGTGAAGTGAAACGAGAGTAGGTTATAGATTTTAGACTGGTGCACGTCTAGAGTTGGACACTAAGGGTTGGGATACATAGTCCGCCGTGGTATGTATTTTCCTAGGATTGGATTGATCACCTTTCCTTTTTAGCTCAAAGGTTCCTCGATATCGCCGGTCAATTGGAATATGTGGTAGCTCCCATATCTCCTACTTCAGTATAGACAACTCGTCCCATAACTATTCCATTTAAAGAAGAAATAAAAGTTTAGAGTCTAGTTCAGTAAGAGTCATCTGCAGTTTGTTATATGCTTATTATTATTTATGTTGTAGTATCATGTTTAGGATTATTTATGCCTGATATGTAGTACTCAGCTTTGCTGATTACGTGCTTATCTGTGTTTGTGATCATGGCTTTGCCTATTGATCCTGTGGTGATCCTTCGGGGGAGCAGAGTCAAGACAACATTGACATTACAGGTTCGAAGATGCATATCATTGGGGAATCTGGAATGGAGAGGCTCTTGTAGCATTTGTTTTATTTAAGTTGTTTTCTAGGAGTTTATATTTTCCAGACAATAGTCTAAGTTGGTGTGTTTAGTTTTGACATTGTCATTTGGTTTCATAAGTTTAATAAAGTTGATTTTATTTTAGTAATTGTTTTCCGCTGCAAAATTCTGAGTAAGCCGAAACGTTTTCACACGGGCGATAATGCCTGGGTAATTCTCTAGATTCGTTATAAAAGTATTTTCTAGAAAGAGAGAATTATCGGGGTGTTACACTTGCCCTTATTATTCTCTTAGTAATTGCTTGTTAGGACGTATAAATATTGTTTGGAAAGCGGTTTTTGGTGCCTTAACGACACACTAAAAACCTCTTATCACTCAACCAGAAGGTTTTGTAGTTAAGGGTCAAGAGCATAAGATTGTAGGCTTATAAAGTCTTTATATGGTTTGAAACAAGCTCCTAAGCAATGGTATGAAAAGTTTGATAATACTCTTAGAAGTTATGACTTTGTGACTAATTGTTCAGACTCATGTGTATATTCTAAGGTGTTTGATTTCTCTTGTGTTATTATTTGTTTCTATGTTGATGACATGCTTATTGTTAGCACTAACCTTGAGGTTGTGAATCACACTAAAGATTTTCTATCTATTATGTTTCAAATGAAGGACTTAGGAGGAAGTTTGGAAGTAATAGCAAGCATGGGATTCGAACTCGAGACCTCACAGCCATAAACGCGCTTTCAAGTGTGCAATTGTAACCAAGTTGATGTGATATTTAACCAGGATAACAAGGGGATAAATGAAATTATTACTGCAAACACCACCGTTATTTGCAAACTATGATATAGGTTATGTTTACTATTTTAATGTTTTGTGTTACTGGAAAAGTCAATAATATACAATCGGTTCAAATTTTAAGTTCTAAACCGGAAGCTTAAATTCTTACTAATTTGTTACTAATAAATACAAATATTTTGTCAAAATTAACAAATACAAATATAATTTAAGCAAAAGTTTTATAATATTTTTATAATAACACTTAGTAATAATTTGAATACTTTATTTATTGTTTATCATAAGGCACCACAATATTAATTTTGTTAGCTACTACATAATAAAATAAAATAAAATAAATGGGGGGGGGGAGATGTGGAAGTAATAGCAGTCATGGGATTTGAACTCAAGACTTCACAGCCATAAACGTGCTTTCAAGTTTGCAGTTGTAACCAAGTGGACGGGATATTCGACCGTGATAACAAGTGGATAAATCAAATACTTAATTAAAGAAAACAACACTGTTATTTGCGAATTATAATATAGGTTATGTTTACTATTTTAATGTGTAGTGTTACTAAAAAAATCACAAACTAACAAACGTTTCAAATTTACGGTTGAAATTTTTGTTATATATATACAAAAAATTTGTTTTAATTTTAAATTTCAATGGACTCCAAATCTTTTCTGGATTGGAAAGCTTAATTTTTTGTTCTAAACAAAATGCTTAATTTCTCACTAATCTGCTACTGTCATGTCATTGTGATTAATCCAGTGTCCATATTCTGTTAGTAATCAATAACATTATGAATAAGATGAAGCTGTCAAGACATATGAATAAAACAGATGATTCATAGTAGAAAAAAATGAAGATGAATAAGATGCAGGTAATATAAGAATAATCTCAAGAAGAAAATTTAAAATTTCTTTTTTTATTTAGTTTTAAACAAAGGATTACTATAAATCTAAACAAAGAAAACTTCATAAAACATATCTTTGAAACAAAGACAAAGAACAAATCATTAAAACAAAATTTTATCTCTAAAAAATTATATAATTCATATGAAGAAACAATATCTTTAAAGAAAATATACATATAATACAAAACGAAAATTTACAGTGTAAAGAAAAATATTAACAAAATTAGATTCTTCGAAAATTATTAAAAAAAATACTTACATTGTAGACAAATAATTGAATTCAAGAACATGAATAACATGAAGAAGATGAAAATAGTAGAAGATAGAAAAGAGAGAAAGACAAACCAAAAAAAAAAATCACTGCCAAAAAAATGAGAGAAGAGAGAATGGATTAGTTGAAAAATTAGGAGTATTAGTTATTTCTTGAAAACACAAATCAGATTTGAAATTTAAATTTTGAAATCAATTTCCATTTGAAATTCAATTCAAAATTCTAAAAATACAAATTTGGCGCTCAAACCGAAACACCAATAAGAAGCTGCCACATTACCGGTATATGTTTAATTTGGCCCACATACACAGGATGTATGGGTAGCCTTTACCTATATAGAACTTGTTGCATATGCACGCGATGCGTGCGTGACTATCTTAGGTAGATATATACAAATGGACATGTTTTTTATCTAAAATTATTTTGGTTGTGATGTAAATTATTGAAGTTCTTTTGTAGATGTTATTATCTTTTTAAATTAAAGGTGAATGATTTTTAATTGTTCAATACCGTTATCGAAAAATTTGGTAGATAATTTAATAATTTCTTTTCGCGACTTTAGTATAGTTCTTTAACAATTATAAATGTTAATAAACTATATTGTTTAAACTTTGTAAATATGAAATATTATGTTATCACGATATATTACAAACTTCTTTTTGTTGAAGATTCTAGTTGGTTTCCTGAATTGATTGTGTCAATCTAGTTTGTCAAGTCATCAATGTTATTGCATATTAAATTTTTGACCTACTCATATGGCTCGTTTCATTGATTTCTCATTTTTCAATTTTTCATAAAAAAGAAAAAAATTATTTTAAATTATTAAAGGATATTCTAGTCACTTTAAGAGAGGATACCACATCTCCTCCCTCGACTTATATAATAAAGAGGACGGGAAAAACTCTAAAGTAAGGAGTGTTGTAATGATAAACAAATCCATCTTTCCAAATTGAGCCCCACTTGTTTTTTTAGGCTAAGCAGACATTCCTTATTGTAAGCTACTATATGCATAATATCATGAATATAATCAGATTTTTACGTAAGGTCCAAAAATGGGAACTTTACATTTGGGTGGATTACTGTGTTGATAAACTTTTCGTATTTGTGTGGAATCTAAATCTTTTGTTCTATTATTTTTGTAATATTAACGTATCACTTATTTTTATTGGTTTTTATTATTGTTATACTCTATCACTTAATAATTATACATAATAATCTATACAAATATATTAAAAGGCGTGCGAACACAAGAAAATGTGCCACGTGGCGCTCTCCCTAGGGAGTTTTAGTTCATATAATCCATGTACAATAAAAAAATTAAGAAATTGTATAGTATAGGGTTTGAACTCGAGACCTCAAGTACTTATGCTAAAGTTTTAACCACTAGGCTAAGTTGTATTTAGTATTATTATCATAAAGTATTATATTAATAAATGAAATTTTTTCTTACCCGGGGCATAGCCCGGGCCTAATAACTAGTTAAACAATAAAAGAAGTGACGCTCAAATGGAATAAAATTACGAGACGGAAGATTTGAACTCGTTTGAGTGTGGTTGCAGTTGATAATGGTGGTATAATTAAGAGGATAACTTGAGATTGTCATGTTGACTGTTGTTAACTTATACAATAGTAGTTGTCTCAACTAATGTAAAGTCTTCCTCAGTTCCATGGGCTCAAAAGATGTCAAAATTAAGCTGGAGCTTGGAAGTCCATTTATTTGATTTAGGAAAGATGGACTTCATCAATAATACAATGGATACTCTAGGTTTGTTGGATTTAGGCCCATTGACTTCATGATTTATGTCTATTATTCTTGTCTGTAGCTAAATAGTTTTTTTTTTTTGTTCTGTAACAAAATGTTATTTCATCAAAGTATTCCATCAGTATTAAAATAGAAGACATTTTACTAATTATATTGAAATACACCTTTTGACTATTAATATCTTCAATATCAGACCGGTCTAATAGGCTCATTTAGCATGGAGCCATGCTTCTACTTTTTCTCCAGTCCTCTATGTTATCGTCATCCAGATTATGGTTAAAAAGTTAAGATTTTGAGTCCATCTATCTATACAAATATATTAAAAGGCGTGCGTACTATAGGGTTTGATCCCGAGACTTCAAGTACATATACTAAAGTCTTTTTTTTTTTTTTTTTTGAAAGTAACATTGATTCATTGATTCAAAGTCATACGACATCTACAATAAAAGTCAAAACTAAACAAATACATATCAAATGAAATAAATACAATTCTAATATGATAAAACCACGATCGTTGAGTAGATCTAACACTTCTGAAAACCCTTGTCTTTCACATCGCTGTCTGATGCAGCCTTCTGCAAGAGGGTCTATCGATCTTTTGTAGTTTTGAAGTAGAATCGGATTCAATTCAAGTGATTGTAAACGAAGTCTTGACATCTGTTGCAACTCCGCACAAATTTCGATCAATAAATCAACATCTTGAAATACACAAACACCCAAAAAAAATTTATCTAAACTCTCACATGGAGAGAGATAAAACCCAATATATGGGTAGACATAACCCAATATATGGGTAGAAAAACTCTCCATTAGAGAGAGACTAAGATTTATTGGAAACATAAACATAAAAAACTATAATAAAACGAGAAAAAGGGGCTTACCACCGCCCAAAAGGGTGGTGGTATCCCCTAGGTTGAAAACTAAGGTTTTGTGGAAGAGGAGAGAGAAGAGAGAAAAAGGAGGAGAGAGGAGGCGGCTATTCACATATACTAAAGTCTTAACCACTAGACTAAGTTGTATTTAGTGTTATTATCATAAAGTATTATATTAATAAATGAAATTTTTTCTTACCCGGGGCCTAACCCGGACCTAATAACTAGTTACTTATGAAAATATGTCTAAAAGTTCGTAAACATGAATTTCAGTATACCTATTTTATTAAAAGCTAAGGTTTTATGCCCATTAATTAATATGTTTTTCTTATTAGTTTCAATGTTTTTGTTTTTGTTTTTTTAGGGAATTGATGGTGTGTTTAATTTATCACACGAAATCACGAGGCAAGACTTCTGATCATTGTTAAGGATAACATGATTATTTCGAATGTTGTCGAATGTTGGGCATTACTCCTAAATGAGGTGGAAAAGAAACATGGGTGTGGACAGTGGCGTATCCAGGATTCCAATCCTATGGGTTCGAAATAAGCGGATGATTTTTGTGACTTGTTTCCGCACGATCTATCCAAAAAAGTTCTAAATCCTTCATAGTCACAATACCATCTACACAATAACACTACAAAGTTCAATCGACAATCCACAATACACAATCCACAATCCACAATCCACAATCCACAATCCACAATCCACAATCCACATTCCACATTCATTCATTCATTCATTCATTCATTATTCAACATTCACAAATCACAACCCAAAGTCCACAATCCACATTCATTTTATGAGTAATTGAATATTGAGTAAGTGAGTCTAAGTAATACTAACAAGTAACAACTCCACGTAACCACATTCCACAATCCACAATTCCACATTGCTAGGGAGTTACGAGTTAGGGTTTTGGTTTTGGGGGAAAAATGTTGTCTGGGTTCGTTCAGTTGTTGAGGGAGAAATTAGAATGGGAAGCTTAAAAGTTAGATTAAAAAAAAAAAGAGAAGGTTTTTAAAAAAAAAGC
The DNA here is from genome assembly GCF_026745355.1 of Beta vulgaris subsp. vulgaris. Classification (NCBI taxonomy): domain Eukaryota; kingdom Viridiplantae; phylum Streptophyta; class Magnoliopsida; order Caryophyllales; family Amaranthaceae; genus Beta; species Beta vulgaris. Next base: position 41,157,444 of record NC_079202.1, on the reverse strand, counting down.
GTGTCTGAGGTTCGAACCTCAGACCTTCAAGAATAGCGCCCCGCGCGCACCTAGATATAAAATCACTGGGACACAATCTTCTTTTATGTTTTACTTTGCACGCATATAGTATATATCTAATATCTAAAATATTTTTAATTTTTTTAACTGGGTAAATTTTTTCCAAAAATCACTGGGTTCAGGTGAACCCAGTGAACCTAGTGAACCCATAGTAAATCCGCCCCTGGGTGTGGAGCATATCCTTTTTTTTTTTTTTTTTTTGTGTGTGTGTGTGTTGAATACGCTGTAAGATTTATCTTATTGTACTTTTTATTTTTTGATTATTTATACTTTCGGTTGAATGCCATTGATAACCACATATGAGTGTCTCACATTAGAGAAATAAGAGAGACTAAAACCATTTTATAAGATTAGGAGTTACTCCTCCTATCACCAATTGGTTTTAGGATGAAATCTCCTCGGACCTGTAAGTGGGCTACTCCTCATGGAACCTCATTCGGCTAAACTCTACTCCTCCTTATTGATTTATCCAAACCCATTTCATATAATCTGAAATTTAACATTTTCAATTGTTGATAATGCTCTTTCATTTTATACAGGACTTTGAAAAATATTGTTGCTGAAAAACTTATGGGATTTTGAGATAAAAATATTAGAAACTTTGAGGACACCGATTCCACATATTTTATACTTCGCTTCTGCTAGTATTTGTTAGTCTTGCAGTTTCAAAAGTTGAGATTTTAGGTTCAAAAGATAAGGTTCTTAACCCATTTGTTAATATCATAATATGTTTGCAGTTTCTTATTAAAGTTAATATTTTAGGGTGAAAGTTTAAGGTTTCATCCTTTTTTTTTGGGAAAGAAGTTTGCACTTTCAAAAGTCAAGGTTTTAGGTTCAAAAGTTAAGTTTTTTTAACTTATTTGTTAATATCATAATATGTTTGCAGTTTCTAGTTCAAGTTAATATTTTAGGGTGAAAAGTTAATACTTGCACCAGGACATACTGCTTAAATTTTGTTTTAAATAGAGAACATGCAGTTTCTAGTTCAAGTTAATATTTTAGGGTGAAAAGAGTATTAACTTGCAGATTCAAAAGTTAAGGTTTAGGTTAATGTTTTAAACCCATTTGTTAATATCGTAATTTGTTTGTACTTTCTAGTTAAAGTTATTTTAGGGTGAAAGTTAGTACATACTGCTTAAATGCTAAGGTTTTTTGTCAAATAATTCAGATTTAATATGTTTGGATTAAAAAGTTACGGGTTTAAGGTCGAAAAGTTATAAGAAAAATCGTATTGCCGGTTTAGCATGTGACACTCGTATTGGGCTGCTAAATGGCTTATTGGGATGGCCTGACGATGAGACTTAATGTAAGACCGTATTATAGTAGATCGACGGTTAATTTTTACCTATTTTTTAGTGTTTACTTATTTTTAGCTAGTTGTCTAATAATTGGGTTGGCTCAACCAGCCTGCCGAACCAACTCATTAGAGGCCCAATGGAATTAAAGTGCACAGTCTCTGGTATAAGGCCCTGTTCAGTTCAATTCATTGTTCACTTCACCTTAAAAATAGTTATATTCAGTAAAAATAAATTCAGTTCAGTAAAATCAAGTGTTGAAACTGATTTTTACTGAACTAGACTTATTTATACTGAACTGAGCTTATTTTTACTGAACTGAACTGATCAGTACTGAACTGAACTTAGTTGACGAGAACAGGACATAAGTTCAGTTCAGTAAAAATAAGTCCAGTTCAATGAAATTATTGAATAGGGCCTAAGGGAAGAGTGGTGCACACCAAAATAAAAATAAAGTAAATTGAAAAAGAAGAATAAATATATTTTAACTGCGACATAAATCAATAAAAAGAGCAAAAAGAATTACTACTTTATTATTCACATAATCATTTTTCTCACGATTTTCATCATTATATTTTTTTTTCTAATGGCTTTAATCATTAGTTATTTGTAAATTCATGCAATCAATTTAATATTTTACATGCTTTCGCATGCATCGCGTGTATAAAAAACTAGTAAGCATATAAGAGAAGAGCGAAGGAAAACTTATACTTCCTCCGTTTTTAAGTTGTTACACTTTGACAAAAAATGTGAGCTTTTTCGTCAAAGCGTAACAACTAAAAAAATGAAGTAGTTTTTTTTTTCATAGATAATGCTAAGCATTTCACAAATTTCCAATTTAGTTCAATTTAGAACTTATTTACCTCGATATATTGTCCATGTATAATTTGTAGTGCGGAACTTTTTATTAAGTTTAGAGTGAAATCGCTAATTGGAGTAGTGAGTCAATGGGTAAAGTCGCTACTTAAAGTAGCGAATTTGCACAACAACGCTACTTGATTTCTTATGTTAAGTATTGATAATAAAGTTGTTTGCACTCTATAAACATAAAATTAGAGATGGCATTTCGGCCGGGTCAACCCAATCTGCCCAGCCTAGCCCGCCTCATGGGTTGTGCAATCCTGTAATACCGCGGATTATTTTATTATTTACTAGAATTTTTTGCACGCGATGCGTGCTTGAATTTTTTTTCAAAACTGAAACTCGATTTTCTTCGGCATAAGAGTCAAAATTGGAACATTAGACATACAAAGTATAATTGTTTTTAGTTGCAAAATTTGATTAGTTTAGTTTCTGTCACTTAAGTCTCTCACCATTCTTTTTTTTTTATTTTACTTTTCAAAGTTAAATTCTATGAACAAAATAGAAATTTTATTAAATTTATTTATGATTTCTAAATTATAATTTTTTAATTGATTTTTGAATTAAGTACAGTACTTCATAAATTGTAAAGAAAGTGGACACTTTGATTTCAAATCAATTTTTTCTTAGGTTGTAGTTTGTAAGTGAATTTTTAAGTTTTTATAAAGTTTCCTCATTTTAGTGATTTGCATAACGTAAATTATGCAATTTTATGATTTTAGTTGACTTGTGAGTGATTGTTATAATAATATTTTTGGTATTTTTGTTCGAAATCCCATTTGATTTGTAAGTGAATTTGTTATTTAGAATGAAAAGAAGGGCAAAAACGGCATTTCAAAAGAGGACACCTTCGCTTCCCCCTTCTCTTATATAATAGAGATTAAGATTTAATATTATTTTCACTTAAATATATTAATCGATAATTTAGTCTTATCTAATAATAAGTTTATTAAAGGTGATTTAATTGAGTTACGAATTCTTTGATAAATGATTTTATTAAAATGTATCTAAAATTTATAATACTATTTATTCACGTATTTTCTTTTGAGTTCTATATATAAACTTAGCCATCTTCTATCCATCTATACATATTAATTGAGCCAAACTATTCTTAGTCTGAAGCCCAATTGAAAGACCATAAGCCATTTAATAATTTAGCCCAAAAAAAGGGAAGAGAACAAAAACAAAAGAATCAGTCATCTTCTTCCTCCCTTTCCCCTATTACATGACCCTTCAACAATGGAGTCAAATTCAACCCACTCAATTACTCATGTCAGAAATTCAAAGCTAAAACCACACTCAATTTCTACACAACTACATGCAATGGTCAAAAGAAATCTCCCTCTTCAATTTCATATCTTGCTCAATGCTCATCAATGGAGCTTGACCCATTCAAACCAAAAATCAAAAAATTTTCCCTCTATAAAATACCCACATAAGTCTACCCACAAACCCAAGCAAACACCATCCAAGTTTGCTTCATTTCTTCTTCCTCCTCTTTAATGTATGATTTTCAAAACAACAAAATATATATATTGAAACCCACCATTAACAACCATTAAAAACCACCATCAAAGCTCCATCACCCGAACCACCACTGACCTCTGTCGGACCGCCTTGACCTCCGCCATGACCCTGTGCCACCACCGCAAACCCCATCCCTCTAGTTGCAGCTAGACCTGGCAATCAGACCAATCGGATCGGATTCGGACCGGACCAATTCAGATCGGACGATTTTCGGATCAAGTTACATTCGGACTGGGATCGGACCGGATCATGCCGTTTCGGATTGGGTCATCGTTCGGACTATTATTTCGGATCGGAATCGAACCGGACCAATTCAGATCGGACCGTTTTCGGATCAAGTTACATTGGGACCGGGATCGGACCGGATCAGATCGTTTCGGATTGGGTCATCGTATGGACTATTATTTCGGATCGGAATCGGACTATGGTGGAATGAATGGAATACTTATACCAATGATATTTTTTTATATAAAAAAAGTGGTAAGTTTCGGGTATTTCGGATCAAAGCCTAATCGAAACCAATAATTTCGGATTGGTTTACCTTCGGGTCGGATCAGTTTTAGATCTGGTCGGGTCGGTTTGTGATCGGGTAAGATTATATCGGATCATTCGGATTTCAGATGAGTTTCGGATCAAGATTATTTCGGATCGGGATTCGGACCGGATCAGGACCGTTTCGGATTCGGATCAAGGTTCGGACCGTCTCGTTCGGACCCAAATCGGACCACAGATCGGATATTTAGGACCGGATTTTCGGATCAGGACCAACTTTGTCATGTCTAGTTGCAGCCCATGCTCAGCGCAGACCCCCCCTGCTCGACCAACACAGCATTGCAACCCCCCTTCGAACCACCATGCCTGCCTTCTGCCCACAACCTCGCGACCTCCCTCTCGCTTGAGCACCACCTTAACCCTCCAACCTCGCCGACATCCACCACCACTCTCTACCACTACTTCCTCAGTTTTTCCTATCTCTTCCTTTCTTCTTCTACTGCTTCTTTTCCTCTCCTCTTATGTGTTGTTCCCATTTAATCCAAATGACCCAAAATTAAAATGAGAGCACTTTTGTTCTAATGGACCCAAAGCCCAAACTCCTAAACCTGATTTTGGTTTTAAGTTAGCCCACACTCTAAAAACCCAGCTTTCTTTACTTGATTTATTTTGTGTAAACGGAATAAAAGTTTTATCAAAACTAATTATTTTATGAGTTCATATTGTGTCGGACGACTTCAGTTAGAAGCACTTGTGCTTCAGTTAGACTCACTTGGGTTTCAGTTTGTCTTTATTTTTTTTCAGGTAGTCTTCATTTTTTTCAGGTAGTCTTCATTTTTTTTTCAGTTAGTCTTCTTTTTTTTTTTTTGGGAAATTCTATATGGTGACCCCAAATTTTTTCAATTTCTATTTGGTAGACAATTTTTATCTTTCCTCTATTTGGTAACCCTCTACTTTATTTTTTGTATTTTCTTTGACCTTTTTACATTTTAAAATCATTTTTTAAATAAAAATTGATTTTTTAATTACAAAAAACTGATTTTAAAATGAAAAAAAAAAACTCAAACCTTCCCCACCCACCATAACCACCCATCCTACCACCCTCTCTCCTCCCCTAGCCAACATCACCCCCTTCCCCTTCACGGCTATCCACCATCACCCCCTTTCCCCTTCACTGCCACCGCCGGACCACCCTTTCCCCCGGTGCCGACGCTTCCTCCCCTGCTGCCAACCATAACCCAGGACCCACGAACCCACCCCGACCCTCTTTCCTCCCACCCCGATCAGTCACCGCACCTCCCTCTCTCTCCTATGACAAAATCGAAACCCACCACCTTCCACACCATTTTCGACCCTCTCTCTCCTCTGACGCAGAACCTGTTGCAATTTAGGTTCGGATGGGGTGGATAGGTGGTAGAAATCGGAGGGGATAGGTGGGTGCTGGAAATCGGAGGGCTAGAGGTTGGGAGTCTGAAATGGTGTGGAAGGTGGTGGGTTTCGATTTTGTTAGAGGAGAGAAAGGTAGGTGCGTCGGCAAGTCGGGGGGCGTGGGAAAGAGGGTCGAGGTGGTTCGTGGAAGCTGGGTTACAGTCGACGGCGAAGGAGGAAGCCTCCGCACCGGGGGATCGAAAGGGTGGTCCGGCGGTGGCGGTGAAGGGGGGAGGGGTGATGGTGGCTGGCAGTGAAGAGGGAAGGGGGTGGTGGTGGCTAGGGGAGGAGAGGGGGTGGTAGGATGGGTGATTAGGGTGGGGGAGGGTTTGGGGTTCTTTTAATTTCAAAATGAGTTTTGTAATTGAAAATTCAATTTTTTTAACTAAAAATGATTTTAAAATGTAATAAGGTTAAAGAAAATAAAAAAAATAGAGTTGAGGGTTACCAAATAGAGGAAAGATAAAAATTGTCTACCAAATATAATTTAAAAAAGTTGAGGGTCACCATATAGAATTTCCCTTTTTTTTTCAGTTGGTTTCAATTTTTTTTTCAGTTAGTCTTCACTTTTTTTCAGGTAGTCTTCAAATTTTTTTCAGTTAGTCTTAAATTTTTTTCAGTTAGTCTTCATTTTTTTCAATTAGTCTTCATTTTTTATCAGTTAGTCCTAAATTTTTTTCAGTTAGTCTTCATTTTTTCAGTTAGTCTAAATGAAAGTAACTTAGGTCTAAATGAAACTAACTTAGGTCTAAATGAAAGTAACTTACCTCTAAATGAAAGTAAGTTACCTCCAAATGAAAGTAAGTTACCTCTAAAAGAAAGTAACTTACCTCCAAATTAAAGTAAGTTACCTCTAAATGAAAGTAAGTTACCTCTAAATGAAAGTGAGTTACCTCTAAATGAAAGTATATAGTTTCCTCGATGGAGATAAGAGATGAAATCTGATATCTTGTTGTGCAAATATGGGCTGTTGTGGGGGACGATGTAAATGTGCGTTGCAGAATGTAGACTTTTGACTTCTTTACTAACAATGGTTTTCACCTTCAAGGAGTGGGCGAGAGAACCTTACCGCGTGCTTTGGTCCCAGAAAATTAACAAAGTACCTAGAGACCAATGAAACTATGAAAGTATCCCAATTCTAGCCTATCAATATCTGTGGTGGACAATTAATGATGGGTTAGAGAGAGAAAGTCTCCCTTCTCTCTAGCTTTCACTGTTAGGCACGTTTTTCTCATTGTTTTCTGGATTTGAAGCTCAGCATCTGCTGGAGCCATGGCAAAAGGTTCGAAAAAAGGAAATGGAGGTAAAAAAACAAAGCAACCAGTGAAGGTAGTGAAGAAACCATCGACAAATGATGCGAAGAAAACGAAGAGTATCAATGATGTTCCGGAGATCTCGGTTCTAAGCTGGTCATCTGAGGAAGAGAAGGATGATGACTCTGTAGCATCTGCGGATGTAAATGCTTCAAACCTAGATAGAGCGAATTTTGAGGCTGCGAGAAGTCGACTGGAGACATGGATTTCATCAGTTAGAACTCCGGTGAGATCAGAATCAGACAATATGGTGAATCCTTCACCTCATCCTATGCAGTAACTGGTCAGCAATCCAGGTAACCCGAATAACAACTCTTGGCGCCAAAATCTATTTGAAACAATTAGGGAGGAAGGTATTGACCTTACTTTACCTAATAATGCTAATGTTAACTCTGAAGTTGTTGATGATGTGGTGATTTCGGAGGAGGATGTGAAGGATGAAATTGTATTCTGGGAATCTGCGATTGTATGTTACATTTTGGGGATGAAGTTGCCTGTAAGGATTGTAAATGGCTTTATTCGACGTGTTTGGGGGAAGTTTGGCATTGATAGAATAGCCATGGGAATGAATGGAGTTTTTGTAGTGCGTTTTCGAACGGTGGAGGGTAGGAAGATGGCCATGGAAGCTGGACCTATTTTGTATGATCATAAGCCGGTGATCATGAAGGAATGGTCTGCAGATTTAGACCTCTTGAAGGAGAAAGTGACAGTGGTGCCTACCAGGATTCGATTACCTGGCCTCCCACTCAAGTATTGGGGTCAGGTGGCTCTCAATAAGATTGCTAGCTTGATAGGTAAACCTATTAGGTCTGATAGAGCTACGGCTCAAAAGGACTTACTGGAGTATGCTAGAGTGCTGGTTGAGGTTAACATTAGTAAACCTATGCCAGATGAAGTGTGGTTTACTAATGAAAAGGGTATCAAAGTTAGCCAGAGGGTTGAATATGATTGTAAACCAATACAGTGTGAGGAATGTAAGGGTATTGGTCATACAGGGGAGCAATGTAGACAAAAGAAATATGAGCTAACTCTGAAAAAAGTGAAACCTAGCAAGCAATGGGTGGTGAAGAAGAAGGTTGTGCCATCTGGAACTGTAGGAGGGGCAAACATTACTGTTCCTAGGACTGAAGATCTTGGTACAGTGAATAATGTTGAGCAACCAGGAGATAAGGTTGATATCTCAGCTATAGAAGAGGAAGCTGGACGGGGGTGTGTAGTGATGCAAGCTGATGAACAGGAGCAAGTCCCTCAACAGCAAGGGGAAGGACAGATTGATAAGCCAGAAAATGTAAACAAGGAGCAGGGGGAAGGAATGACTCAACCCCCTAATGGATAGTGTGGGATGTTGGAAAACATTAGAGGCCTTATTAGCTCCCAAAAACAAAGTGATGTTAAATGGTATTTAAATCACTATCATCTGGGACTATTTGGGTTGCTGGAAACTAGGGTGAGGGCAGGAAATTTTCACAAGGTGTTCCCAAATCTTGGGAGTGGGTGGTCTGTTATTACAAATTATCAGCATCATGCTGGTGGTAGAATATGGTTTATTTGGAATCCTAATTTGTTTGTTGTGTCCAGTACATATATTGGGGATCAAGTCATTCATTGTGAGGTTATTCACAAACATTTTGGTAAACAGTTGGCTATTTCAATGGTGTATGTGTTGAATGATGCTGAGGAGAGAGGTAGGTTGTGGATGGATTTGATGCAGATTAGTAAAAATATCAAAGGTGCTTGGTTAGTCTTAGGTGACTTTAATAATGTTCTGAATTTGGGAGAGAGAATTGGGTCTCAAGTTACTTTGGAGGAGGTAGATGGGTTCAGAAATTGTGTAAGAATGTGTATGTTGTAGGAGCATCCTTCCAGTGGACCTTTCTTCACTTGGTCAAACAAGCAGGATGGAGAGAGCAGGGTGTTTTCGAGAATTGACAGAGTACTAGCAAATACAGAGTGGTTTGATGTGTTTAGGGCTGCTAATGCAATTAGTATCCATGAGGGCATCTCAGATCATTGTTCTATGGTAATAAGATTAGATGCAACAGTGACTCGCAAAGCTTCTCAATTTAAATATTGCAACATGTGGTCTGATGATGAGGATTTCCTGAGAATTGTGGCTGAAAGCTGGCAAGAGAATGTGCAGGGAGTAGCAATGTATAAGGTGGTTAAAAAATTGAAGAGGTTGAAACCATGTTTGAAAGCTTTGCATCATGCAAAGTTTGCAAATATTGAGAAGGAGGCCCAGGTGGCTCTTACTAGGTTGACTGACATTCAACAGGCTATCTACTCTCAACCTTTGGATCCAGATTTGCATAATCAAGAGAAAGTGGCTAGGCAGGAGTATGATAGAGTGACAAAGGCTAGACTTAGTCTCTTGAAGCAGAAGGTGAAGACCAATTGGATAAAAGGGGGCGATGAAAATTCTGCTTATTTCCATGCATGTCTGAGAAAGAGAAGACAGCAAAATCATGTATATAGGATAAAGGATACATCCAGAAGTTGGAAAGAAAATCCAGATGATATTGAAGCCTCTTTCCTTAATTACTATGAAAAGCTATTAGGCTCTGAAAGTGAAGCTAATAATAGAGTTAGTCACTCTATTATTGCTGAAGGTGAAGTAATTAGCAACCAGCAACAACAAGATCTATGTGCTCCCTTCACTGGTTCTGATGTGAAGGAAGCTCTTTTTGACATTGATGAAGGGAAAGCAGCAGGGCCAGATGGCTATTCCAGTGGTTTTTTGAAAGAAAGTTGGCCTTGTGTGGGACAGGAGATTATGGATGCTGTTCTTGACTTTTTTCAGACTGGTAAACTACTCAAACATATTAATGCAACTACACTTTGTTTAATCCCTAAAGTAGATCAACCTGAAGATGTGAGTCAATTTCGTCCTATAGCATGTTGCAATGTTCTGTATAAAGTAATATCTAAAATGCTATGCTCCAGATTGAAGCTGGTATTACCTGGGATAGTGGACCAAGCTCAAAGTGCTTTTATTGCTAATAGAAGCATCATGCATAATATCTTGATTTGCCAAGATATCTTGAGTCACTATAAAAGGAAAAGTGAACCATCTAGATGCACATTGAAGATAGACCTCAAGAAGGCCTATGATTCTGTAAGATGGGCCTTCTTAGGTGAGCTTCTTACCAAATTAAAGTTTCCTGAGACATTCTAGAGATGGATCATGACTTGTGTCACTAGTCCTTCATATTCCATTAGTATAAATGGTGGATTATGTGGGTCTTTTTAAGGGCAAGAAGGGGTTGAGACAGGGGGATCCACTTTCTCCTCTTTTGTTTGTGGTGATTATGGAGTACTACACTAGAATTATGAAGAAGATGAGTAGTAAACCTGGGTTTAGGTATCATGTTAGATGCAAAAATCTCAAGCTTACCCACCTTATTTTTGCTGATGATTTAATGCTATTCTGTAAAGGAGAGGTTAAATCTGTTGTGCTGATGATGAGGGCACTTAACTCTTTTTCTCAAGCTTCTGGGTTGAAAGCTAGTCATGAGAAGTCAGCTATCTATTTTGGGAACATCAGTGAAGAAGTTCAAACCAGACTGTTGCAAGTAACTGGCTTTAAGAAGGGTAGTTTTCCCTTCAGATATCTAGGGGTTCCTATAACCTCTAAAAGAGTAACTACTGCTGATTGTGATATCCTAGTTGATAGGATTCTACATAGGTTACTTTGCTGGACATCTAGGCACTTATCCTATGCTGGAAGGAATGTGCTGGTGAATTCAGTGCTACTTAGCCTCCACATTTACTGGGCTCAAGTCTTCATAATTCCAAAAGGGGTGATGCAGAAGATTATGCAACTTTGTAGGGCTTTCTTGTGGGAGGGTAAGACATATCTTACTAAGGCCCCTCTTGTCAGTTGGAACTGGGTCTGCAGACCTAAGAAAAGTGGTGGGCTGGGAATTAGGGACTGCAAACTATGGAATATGGCAGCAATTGGAAAGTACACTTGGCAAATTGCTCAAAAGGAGGATACTCTGTGGATTAAATGCGTTCATTGTATATATATCAAGAATGAGAACTGGTGGACCTATGTGGCTCCCTCATCTGCTAGCTGGTCTTGGAAAGTAATTTGCAAGATGAAGGATAAAATGAAAGTGGCTTATCACAATAATCTCTGGATGGATGGCAGCAGAGAATACACTGTTAAGCAAGGCTACAATTGGCTCAGGGGAGATCAAGACACTGTATGGTGGAAGCATTGGGTCTGGAATCCAATCAATATCCCTAAACACTCATTTATAGCTTGGTTAACTATGGTGGGAAGGCTAAGAACAAGAGAAAAGCTGCAGCAAGCTGGAATTTGTCAGGATGCATCCTGCCTCCTATGTCAGCAGGGGCAAGATTCTTGTTCTCACTTATTCTTTCAATCCCAATTTAGTCAAGAAGTATGCAGGGGGATTATGAACTGACTACACTTAAGAATGTCTGCGCAAGAAAGTATTTATAATCATTGGAGAAAATGGGGGAGAAAGTTTAGAAGCAAAGTACAACAACAAGTAGCTTATGCTTGTTTAGCTGCTATTGTGTACCATATTTGGAGAGCCAGAAATAATGCACTTTGGGAAGCTGCTGTCTGGAGACCTGCTGTGGTGATCAAGAAAATTCAGCTAGATATATGTATTAGAGTGAAGAGTAAGCTTAGTCACACTTGGAAGGACAGTGACCAATTGTGGTTTGCTGAGCTAGCTAGATAACATTACTGTTGCTGGTTGTTGTTATGAGTTTACCTTAGCTGTTCTGGTAACTATTGGGAGTTAGTTTGTTTGATGTAGGGGTTGGGATTTGCTGGGGGTGTTTTTGTTGTGTTGGTTGTCTGTTTGTGTGTTGCTGGTGTGTATCTGCTATTTGGTAATAATATTTCTTACATTTTTACCAAAAATATCTGCGGTGCAAAGTATGAAGATAACCTATATTAGATGCTTTGGTCCCAAAAAGTATAGAAACCAGAAAAGTATAATGGCGCAAAGGAAGCGAGGAGAGAGAAGGATAATTTTTGTGGGTTTCAATAGTTTGGTGGACATTGAAGGACTTTGGGATGAAGCTGATTGTTGGGACTTGGGAGAACTGATATTGAAGGAATTTCAGATTCTCTAATTTCTTCTGTGAATATTTTGGGCTCAGCCCATCCGACCAAACACATTGGGTCAGACGGTCTGACCCAATAGTTTCACTTATTTTATTAAGGGTGGAATTAACTTTTCATAACTTAAAAATGTTTCTAAAGTTAGCCCACACTCTAAAAACCCAGCAACCGCCTGAAGTACATTGAGTAGGGGTGGGGTTTTATGAGAGAGAGAAGGATGGTTTGGGATTTTCTGTTTTGGGTTTTCATCAATTAGGGTTTGAAGTTTTGAGATAGTAAAGGAAAATAATGGGGATCCATTGACAGACAATAATAACAATGGATCGGATGGTTCGAGAAGGAAACCGACTTTGGTTTTGTAATTTGCAAAACACCACTCAACTAATTACACAAACCCAAAATATAACATAATAATACAAATAATAATAATCTCATATAATGAAATAAATAAATACATTACCAACACGTCAATATAATTCATACTCCAACTCAAACAAAATAAAAGTTTTCGGAACATAATTAACTTACTAATTATATTTAGCTTTTAAATAAACGCTCATAAAAACAACGCTATTACAAGTATGAGTTGGAGTACATGGTGGTAGCCCATGACTTTTCTTGGGGGCTGGATTGATCACTATTCCCAATTTTTTTGGTAAAAGGTTCCTCGATATCATAGGTCATCGGATTACGGAGTCGCGCCCGTGTTTGGTCTTCTATGTTGAAGGCAAGTTTTCTTTTGGACAACTCGATCCAATGACTATTCAATCTATCAATAATTCAACTACTAGTCTTGTAGAGTCAAGTCTAGTATGTTGAGTCTATTATTTTATTGTGTCATTATGAGTTGACTTTTAATGCTTAGTAGTATCATGTTAGATTTTTGTTATTTGGATTGATATGTATGTACTCAGCTTTGCTGATTACGTGCTTTCTTTTGTATCGATCTTGGCTGTACCTATTGATCCTGTCACGACCCTTTATTTGCGAGAAGACCATCAATTGAGTATTTGTCAGCAGATTTGAAGACTTAGCTTGATTCATCGTCCATGCTCATTTGGGACTTGAGAGCCATTGTAGAGAGATTATGTTTTCCTTTTCTTTTACTTAGACCTTGGTTTTGAAGACTATTTGTTTTGAGTATTTATGTTCGTTTTAACTTTGTTTGAGGTTTGAGTTTGGTTTGACATTTGTTATTAATCAAGTATTTTTATTTAAGTATTTAAAAAATGTTTTCAGCTGCAAATTTCTGAGTAAGTTGATACGTTTTCACACGGTCAATAATACTTTGGTAATTCGCTGATTTTAATTAGAAAAGTGTATTTTATAAAAGAGAGAATTGTCGGGGTGTTACAAAGTGGTATCAGAGCTTAGGTTTTATTGGCCTTCCGTGCCAACAAAAATTAATTTTAGGCGCCTAAGTAGTTATTTTCGAAGAAAGTTTTACGAAAACAGGCTCCTACTTATTTATTGTCTTAAATTGGTTTTTGAGAATTTGAGTTCTTTTGTTAAAATCCGAAAATTTCTCTTTTTAGATCGAACTTTTGTTAAATATTTCGAATTACTTTCGATTTTATTTTCCAAAATATTATTCGATTATATATGATTTCGATTTCTCTATATATATTTATACGATTTTTTTTGTAGTTGGAATTTTTTTTTTAGATATTCGAATTCTAAATTTAATTTATGTTGTCCAAATTAGTTTTCGAGTTTCATTTTATTTATTTTGGATTTTTATTTTGAAATTCTCGAATTTAAATTACCTATTTTTCTTTTAAATTTTAGTGAGATGGACAAATTAGGAAGGACATATAGGATTGAAATATCATATGCTTATGTGTTTAGTTACATGTTAAGTGCTTTATTCTCTGGTTAATTGTTTTTTTTTTTTGTTTTTTACTTCATGGCTTTCATTGTTGTTGGGTTTGTATTTATGTTGAGAAGATACGCTAAGAGAGTGTATTATTTAGTGTAGATGTCATATTCTGAAGTAAACGGACCACTAGGTATGAGTGATAGTGAAGCTGACCGAGTAGGAAGCTATTACAACCCCGTTGTACTTAGTGATGACGAGTCTAATGTAGAGTCTAACACTGAGAGCTATACCAGTTTAGACCTTGGATTACGTCTAGTTTTAAAGGCACTATGTGCCGATAGTGACGATGAGTTGATGCAAGAGTTTGACCAGGCGAGAGGACAGGCCCGAAAGAACATCTATGCTACCGCTATGAAGTTTATATTGGATAGTGATACTGAAAGTGAGGAAGAATTAGAGGATTTCGACCAACCTTCACCTAAGAGAACTAAGAGATCAACCAAAGCTATTTCTATGCAAAAATTAAGGAGGGAGGATGCTGAAAAAAGTAGAATCAGAAGAAAAATCAAGAAAATAGGAAGAACAAGAGCAATCAAAAGAATAAGAAAACAAAGAACAACGCAACAAACTCTTTTTGCTTAGCAATCTCACTCTTTTCCTCTAAAATAACCAAACCAGATACTTGGAGGGCAAAGGAGGAAAGCAACTCATCTGATGGAGGTAATTTGGGAGAATGAGGGAAAAGGATGGGAGATGAAGGAAGTAGGTCAAGCTTTCTTGAAAATGGGATATAAGGTGAAGGAATAGAAACTAAGGTTTCACAAAGCCTTTAAATCACAAACTTTTTCAACCAATCCATCCTCTAAAGCCTCAAAAACATCACCAACCACCAAATGAGGTATCTCACTCTCAAGTTGACCAAGATCTTCACTCAAGCAAAAAGAAGGGGTAGGAGAGGGTCGATACTCTAAAGCACAAGGAAGGAGATTAAGTTCTAATTCATTAGAGGTAGATACATGAGTAGGGATGAAAACCCAGTCCGGATATGACCCTAGTCCACTCCGATCCGAAGGAAAAAATTCTGAGTCGACTCCGAACCCCGACTTCGTTTAAAAAGTCCGGCTCTGAGTCGGAGGATGGTAGGAGTCGGACCTCATAAAATAATCCGACATCCGAATTCGACTTCAATTTTGAGATAACCAATTCTTTTCTCTTATTTATGTTAATGTATTACTTATGTATAACCCGACTTCGACTTTCAGCCAATTGTATTATATATGATTTTCCCATTGAAGAAATGATTGTTAAATATATTAGTATTATTTAGATTATTTGTACTATATAAGATTTCCATATGATTATTAGAATAAATTCTCATGATTGGATTATTGTATTATAGAAGACTATTATATTATAAAAAATGGACAGAAAAATAAGTCGGATCGAGTTCGGAGTCGGATGTTCGGATTTAAGTTGGATATTCGAATTTTGAGTCTGATGTCCAGATTTTAAGTCGGGTTGGATTCGGATTTTCAGAGTCAGATGTCGGAGTCGGACTCGAATTTAAAATCCGACTTCTTGTAGGGTTAGAGTCGAATTATGCATAATATGGTCCAAGTCTGACACGTTGTCATCCCTACAAATGAGATGCAAAATAAGAATGTAGAGACTTATAAACATCATCACTTTCAACAATATCTTAAATAATGGGTTTTTTCTCTTCAGAAGCATACCACTCATAATCACTACTCCAAAAATCATCACCAAGATCTAGGCTACTCTTTCCCAATTGATTTTAATTTTCAAAATCCCTCGAATCAACATAATCAAACTCAAGAATATAATCATTAAAACCCCATTTTCCCTAAGCAATTTCAAATTATTTCTAATTACAAAAGGGGATCACCAATAGGTGGGGGAGCATTTTGAGTATCAAATTGAGGAAGGGGTTCACAATCAAACATATGAGATTCATCATTAGGAGAATAGGATTAATCATAGTAATTCATGCAATGGTGTGAAGATAATTCATGAGATGCATGTACACATTAGCATTAGAATATACTTCATCCAAATGAGAGCAAGATAGGGGAAAATACAGATCTCGACACTAGTGGAAAAAATATCATATATTACTTTACAAGTGCTAGGGTTAACCAGAGCATTTCACTTATATCCTAACTTTATGTGAAGATTAATAAGTGCTCCGGTTAACCAGAGCATTTCACTTATTTCCTCTCTATTTTAACTGGGAAAAGGTACTTGTTTGATTCTGTGGAAAAACAAAAACTTAGTTCCTCTCTCTCCATGCATTACGCTCTTTATCCCATCCTTCTTCTCAGATCTCAACCAAGATGTCATAATCTTACTACTATACTCTAATCTTTTTCGCCAAACTCTTCCTACTCGACGTTTTAAAATTTTGGTACGATTTTTCTGAACTAGGGTGTGTGAAGTTGTTCAACATTCAAAAGAGGTCAAAGGTGATTTCTCTTTATCTCTTCAATTTATAATAAATTAGGGTTTTCTATGCTTGTAATCCAACTTTGATGAGTTGAATTTTTGAAATTTTGTTGAAGCCTCGCCCCCTTGTGCGCATTGTGCTTCTTCTCATGTCTCATCGTGTCATTGTCGGGCAGTATTCTTTATCTTCTCAATGCTATGAGCTTACTTGGGTTCTTTTTTCAGTTTCATTTGTTGTATTGCAGGAATTTTTGCTCTTTTTACTCTTACCGGTCCTTGCCATAACACTTATATAGCGGAAATGGCGCTCATGCCATGTGAATCTGTTTATTTCCGACTTTAAATTTGGGAATTGGGACTTTATTGATGTGGAAGATCTCTAAATTTTTCAGTTTTTAAGCAGTATTAGAATGTGGATAATGCTCATCCTTGTAAGATTTGTTCTTTATATTAATTAAGTGTAAAAATTTGGTGTATTGGGAATTTATGGCACTAGATTCGAACCTCGAGGTAATATGGTTTAAATACCATCATCTCTATGCAATGATTGATGGAAGGCATACACCATTTTATTGAATGTATAAGCTAGTGTAGGTTAAACTTCTTATATGTTTTAGGTATGATGGATGACATAACGTTGAAGCTATTTGGGTTTTTGGAGTAAGATTACTTCTGTGGAAGTGCTATTCATTTCCTTTATCTTGTTAAGCAAAAAATGTGTTCATGTTAGCAGTATAGTGTGAAGACTTTCTCCTTTGAGAATCTATAGTAGCCGTAATATGGTCTTTTTAACTTGCTTTTAAATTATTTTTTGGGATGAATAGTTTGGTTGGATTGGTTGGACTAATTGCTTTTTCTAGCCGTAATACTATGTGAATTATTTGTGTCTTATAAGTTCTGCGAATCCCATGCTCTGTAGCGAGGATGTCTTGGATGCTGACAAGCTTGTTATAGGGATAATGAGCTTGAGCTTGGAAGGCGATACAACAAGCATGTATGTATGTGTCTACTATTTGCCATGTTGAATATACGTCTTAACCTATTTTTATGACTGGTTACGCTTATAATGACCATGTTTGTACTAAGTGTAAACTCTTTATACAAATAAACATGATGAGAACTCGAAAGGTGGAGAATACTCCAAACCTATACAACTATAGTACACCAAGCTCAGCTATCTAAGACTTTATTGTCTAATATGACCTCTAATCAATAACTAAATGCTATTCTTGAGCTATTCTGACGCCATTATTGTTTCGCATTTAATTTGAATTTGTTTCAATGCATGCTTGGACACAAAAATGGTCACGTATTTTTTAACAAGAATAATACAAACTTTTGGCCGTTCTCTCGCAATAATACAATTTTTTTTTTATCTTTTAATAATACAAACTTTATATTAAAATTACTCCAGTAGGGTAAGTTGATTTGTAACTTGTAAAACAGGTAAAATTTATTTAAAAAAGCCAAAAGAATTTCTCTCTTCTCCCCTCTCCCAACCAACTAAAACCCCCACCCCTTACCCCAACCACCACCACGTTGCCTCTGGAACTACCACCCCCTCCATCCTAAACCACCACTCCGGCCACCACCTAAACTACCAACATTGACCCTAAACTAGCACCCCACAAGGCTACCATCACCCAAAGTATCCCCACCACTACTCCACAAGCAAAAACCACCACCATCTAAAAATCTTACTACCATCTGAAGCAAGCCCACCAAAACCAACAACCGAAACAACCCTACCACCACCTAAAATTGCCCTTACCCCACCCAGAAGCACCAACCAAAACAACCCCACCCCAACCCGAAACCACACAAAACCCTATTCCTTCACCCAAAAACAACAACCTTTTTGATGTCCTCTTTTCCGCTCATAAGCTGGTTCCGACATTTCACGGTGAGGGTGCAGAGTGGGGGAGGGGATGATGACTTGTCCTCTCAAATCATTATTCCTCATCCTAGGAATACTAATCATCAGCTTTTTGAAAAGGCGACGCATGAAATGTCAAACCATACCTATGGGTCGCCAGCTAGTGCAAAATGGCAGTCCCCAAATAAAACACAAATGACTCACCAAAATCCTCGCACCAATACAATGTCATAAGCCCAGCAGCAACAAAAATCCCTCTCAAACCTCATTCTTCACCCATCCAATTAAACAACAAAATTGACCCAATCTTAAAACAAAATAAAACAAACTCTTCGTCCACCTCAACCTTGTGCTCCTCAAGTGGTTTTGGGCCACTCTTCCCACCAGGTTTTGAGGACACTATTCCGACTCATAAAAATTCAGAAAGAAAGAAAAAGAAGAAAGAAACTGGAGAAAAAAAGAAAACTGAAAAAGGTAGAGTTGTGAAAGAGAATTGGGTTAGTCCTCAATTCACGTTGATGATGTGATTACTATGGCTAACTGAAAAAAGCAGAGTTGAGGACACTATTCATTTTTTTGATGTGATTACTATGGCTAACCATATTTACCTTAATTACTTTCAACGGGCCTTTGTCAGAGTTGAGAAAGAGAATTGGGTTAGTCCTCGCCCAAGTGCAAAACTAGGAGGCCAATCTACATTCAGCCCTTGGTTACCAACCCATACTTATGATAGAATTATGTCATTGATCTTGTGGAACATTCGAGGCCTCAAGGCCAGGCCTAAAAGGTGCTTGCTCAGGAAGATGATTTCAGCCCATGAACTAGTGTTCGTATTCATTCAAGAGACAAAAATGAGTGAGAAACAAAAAATCAGTTCGCACATACTAGAATGCAGATGATATTGAATGGATATATAGTCCATCTGATGGAAATTCAGGCGGATTGATCTTATTGTGGAACAATTAACTTTCAACATGAAATCTAATGTCATTAATAAACACTGGATTGCTATAAGCGGTTTTTTCCTTCAATTGAATTTGAAGGCACACTCATCAATGTATATAATCCATGTGATATCACGTTGAGAGCTGAAGTATGGAATGAAATCTCATTTTTTCAATAGTCCAACTCTCTCCCATGTCTCATCATTGGAGATTTCAATGAAGTTCTCCATGCTAATGAAAAAGGTAGTCATTTATTCTCTCAAACTGGAATTGGTGACTTTAAAAACTTTGTGCAGGACTTACATCTTCCCGAAACTCCATTCTCAAATGGAGGCTTCACGTGGTTTCGAGGAAATTCGAAAAGCATACTTGACAGACTATTAGTGAATTTCGAATGGATCACGATGTTCCCGACACTGAAAGTCACACTGTTACAGAGAGGACTATCAGATCACTGTCCTCTGTTAGTTCACTCAAAGTGCTTAGATTTAGGATCGAAGCTATTTTGATTTTACAACTGCTGGCTCACATATCCGAATTGCATGAAAATAGTTAAAGAAGCATGGCAAAACTCAGCATCCATGTCCACAATTGAAAAACTTCGAGAAGTGAAGAATCATCTCAAATCATGAAATTACACCGATTTTGGGGACATTGATTCTACAATCAAGAAGCTTCAGGAGGAAATTCAAGAGTATGATGATTTGAGCAATCAACGTGACCTTGACACTCTCCAATTGAAGAACATATTGAAAGTGCAATCTGACATATGGTTGTGGATCAAAACGAAAAAAATTGTACTAGGCACAAAATTTAAGAATCACATGGCTCAAAGAGGGTGAGCGTAATACAAAATTTTTCCAGACCATTGCATCTATCAAGCGAAGGAAAAATGCTATCACAAGCATTGAAATTGAAGGGAAAACTTTAGATGATCCCAATCGAATAAAAGAAGCTGCTGCGTTTTTCAAAGGGATCTTCAAAGAAGATCATCGTATCAGAACCATATTCAAGAACTTGATTTTAAACATGTAACTCAAAAAACAAGCCTCAAATCTCATCCTCCCCTTCTCAAAGGAGGAAATTGATAATGTTGTGGCATCATGTGATTCAAATAAGTACCCGGGGCCCGATGGATTTAATTTTAGATTCATAAAAAATGCATGGAAAATAGTCAAGTATGATATCTACGAGATGGTGCACGTTTTTGGGGCTTCATCACGGCTTCCACGAGGATGTAGCATTGCCTACATTACACTCATCCCGAAAATTGACAATCCCTCAAGCTTCAAAGATTATCGTCCGATTAGTATGGTTGGATGCATATACAAGATAATTTCCAAATTGATGACAAAGAGGCTTCAAGGAGTGATGAGTTACCTTATTGGCCCGCTTCAATCCTCATACATTGAAGGTCATCAGATCTTTATGGTGCATTGGTAGCAAGTGAAGTAATTGACTCATGCAAGAAAGGAGGCATTGAGGCTACTCTTCTCAAGCTAGACTTCCATAAAGCCTACGATAATGTCTTATGGGGCCTTCTTAAATGGATTCTAAAGCAAATGAGCTTTCCATCTCAATGGTGCAATGGGTCATGACATGTGTGACATTCACATCGGCTTCCATCTTGATCAATGGCTCACCTAGCACCCTATTCAAACTTCAAAGGGGATTGAGACAAGGTGATCCACTATCACCGTTTCTTTTTGTGCTCATAGCCGAGGCTCTCAATCAAATAATCTTAAAAGCAACAAGCATGCGATTATGGAGTGGAATTGAGATATGTAAGGATGGTCCTCAAGATCTCACACCTACAATATGCTGATGATACTCTTATTTTCAGCAACGCAAATATTGTTTCACTTAAAAACATCAAAAAACACTCATTCTCTCCCATCTAACGTCGGGTCATCAAGTGAACTTTCATAAAAGTTCATTGATTGGAATGAACACATCAAGGGAGTGGCTTTAAGAAGCAGCAAATACATTATTATGCAAAATTGGATGTATCCCATTCACCTATTTAGGGCTACCAATTGGTGGCAATCTCACAAGAATTCAAGCTTGGGAACCGCTTATTGAAAAAATGGCAAAAAAGTGGAAAAGTTGGAAAGCAAAGATGCTCTCAATTGGAGGAAGGATTACTCTTATCAAATCATCTCTGGCTAATCTTCATCTATATTACATGTCATTGTTCCCCATGCCTAAAGGAGTCATAGAAAAAATCAACAAAATCACAAGGCAATTTTTGTGGTGTGGTTGTGAGGAAAAAAGATCCCTCTCTCTTGTATCATGGGACATAGTACAATTTCCGAAAGCGATAGGAGGTCTTAGTATTGGCAATATCCTTCACAAGAATCTAGCGATTTTGTACAAGTGGATTTGGAGGTTTTTCCAAGATCCCTTCCCCCTTCGGTGTCAAGTCATTAGAACCAAGTACAAGTACACTCCTTACTTCTAAATTTCAGATCTTGAAATACCTCGTTCAGGAGGTCCATGAAGGAGAATATGCGCAGCGATATTTAATCACGCGAATGCAAAATTAGTGATGATTCATGGAATGTGGAAAAACATTGGAAATGGGACAAACACGTTATTTTGGCATGACCTGTGGTTTTACTCACAGCCGCTAAAGAGGTCTATCCTAGACTTTTCTCAATCACAATTGACTCAATGCGATAGTTGCATCCCATGGTTTTTGGGAGGGTTTCAACAAGGTGTGCAGTTTTACTTGGCGGAGGGTTCTTAGACCTTGCAATGCTGAAGAAAAAGCAAGCCTTGATAGAATGTTGCTACAAGTGTGCGCATCTCACCAAGCCCATGATCATCACATTTGGGCCTTCACTAAATTAGGTAGCTTTTCTACTAAATCTTTCACTCTAATACTGGACACGATGCGTCCTCCCACTTACCACGATGCTGTCAAAAGAGTATGGAGGGGATTAGTCCCACGCATAATCGGAGTTTTTGTATAGATAGCGTTGATGGAAAAAATCGAGAGGAGAAGCAAGTTGGCTTCAATTGGGGTTATAGTAGAAAATTGCAACATATGCCCTCTATGTGTATTAGAGCCAGAAACCAGTGAGCATCTTCTACTACATTGTGCTCTGTCCTATCAATTGTGGTCATGGTGGATCGATATTTGGCAGATGGCGTGGGTATTCCCTCGCACATTGCGAGACACTTTTTCCCAATGGCAGTGGCCAAAAAAATCACCCTTCTTTAAGAAGGTATGATCTGTAATTTTTTTCATTATTTTTGGACAATATAGAAAGAAAGAAACTTGCACATTTTTTGTGAATCTTCTTCATTTGTCAATGATTTGAAAGATTTAATCTATCTCCGAATTGGGTGGTGGATTAATGAGTGGAATGAGAACTTTCCATACTCTTCAAATGAAGTTATGAGGAATCCATTATGTTTACAATGGAATGGCAGTGATGCGAGATATATTAGTGTGCCCATCTCCAAAATTCCCGTGAGTTGGAACTCCCCTAACAACAACACACTCAAGTGGAATGTGGATGCTTCAGTGAACCCGATCGAATCTTGCTCAGTTATTGGTGGTGTGCTAAGAGATCACAAAGGGAACTTCATGTGCATTTTTCATCTCCCATGCCCTTTATGGAGATAAATAATGCTGAAATTCTTGCAATCCATAGAGAGATCAAAATTTCATTATCAAATACAAAACAGATTGTGGACTTTAATTCTTTCAATGTGGTTTCATGGTGCAACGGTGACAGTGGAGGTCCTTGGAATTTAAATTTCCACCTAAAATTCATTTGAAATGCTCGAATGAAGGGTATTGACATCTCAATCATTCATAAAAGGTCGCAATGCAAACTTTGTAGCTGGCTCATTTGCGGAGCAAGGTCTTCGCCTGAAATCTGAATTCATTGCGTGGCTGTGATCGCATCATATTAATTCAGCCCAGACATCATCAGCATGGTGGCAAAGTATTTTTTAGCAACTAAAAGTGATCTGAAAAAGTTCATTGATCTCATGGTTACCTGCCTTGTACTCAAGTAGTGTATAAGGCTCCTTTTAATTTCATAGATTTCCTAGTCAATCATGTATTGCATATAAATTATAGATGTTATTTGCTTGATGCTGTATGAATGGACTGGTTGTATGTATTGATGGAAAGTAAAAAGTTCCCCTCTGCTAGGTGTGCTTGCACTATAAAAGTTCCTTTTTTTTGAAAAGATACCTAGTTTTGGGTCGAATTTTTTTTATCTCTTGAGATTTCTCAATAAAATACAACTTCAATTTATCAAAAAAAAAAAAAACAAATTAAATCACATATAATTAAACTAAGCATGAACAATTAATCTAATGAAAACAATAAAAGAAAGAAATAAAAGAATAAAGAGAGTAAGAAATTCTAATTGATAGATGAAAACAAAACTTCAAATCTTCTTGTCACTAGATGATTATCCAAAATCCTCCATTTTTCATTGACTTTCTCTCTTTATCTCTCTAGGTTATGAGACTTTCTCTCACTTAAAATCCTAATCTAATACTAATGAAAGCTAATCCTCCCTGAACTAGGGTCTCCTCCTCATAAATTACGGATGAGTCATATTTATATGTACAACTCTTACATCCTTAATGAGTCACAAAAATAATAGAAATGTGGAAAAATTATAAAGGAGCCGCACTCCTTTATAAATAGGAGCGGGAGCTCATAAGGAAACTAGTGTTGGCAAAAATTTGGAGCGATCAGGAGCGGGAGCTACAAATAACAAGGAGCAGACGCTCCTTTGAAAAAGGGAGCGGGCGCTTCTAAGAAAATCGAGCAAACAACTCAACATTAAATGACCATAACTTTATTGTTTTTAATCCAAATCAAGCGTTTCACCTATCGTTGGAAAGATAACGAGACAAGTTTTAATCTCTAATTTGAATCACTGCAAAATAATGTGTGGTCTGGAAGATATGGTCGTTTAAAGTGGACTATGTTGTGAACTTGGCTTCTTGAACTCCCATTTGCCTCCGTCCCTTAATTATTCACGATTTAATCCACATTTGTGCATTCCTTTGGCTTTTATAAGTGAAATTAAAAGTCTATTTTAATTCGACATACAATGAACCAAGAAAATAATGTAATAAGTAACTCGAAAAGTAAAACAAAGACACATATCTAAAAAGAGATAAATAAGCAAAAGGTGCAACTTAAGCCAAAAAAAGGGTAAAATAGAAAATAAAGGTTAAATATAAGAATAAGTAAGGGGTTTAAAGTGATAAAAATATCACTCATCAAAGTTCAGCTGAAATACGCCTTCTACTTTTGTGCGACATATGTGAAAACCTATAGGGGTTCAAAGCCGAGACATGGTAGGCTTCTATCTGGGGTGTCCCATGGAAGTCACAGGAAGACATAGTTGACAGTTTAGAAGCCTTGTTCAATCGATTCACAACCAAATCTCCTCATGGCAATTATCGCATCTCTCATCGGCTGGTTGGCTTCTCCTACCAAATACGATGTTGAATTCTAGGATGTATGATATCTTATATCTTTACTTAATGCCACAAAAAAATCACAAAGGCCATTTCCTCGGCTGTTTTGCACTTCTGGTGGAGGAACGCTTCCATTCGAAAACCCAGTATTTTATAGGAAAGCGACCTTCTTGTATACCCACAAGAACGAGGTAGGGTTGTGTTGTAGCCTAAAGATCAAAGACTCTAAATAAGACATGTGGCTTCATCTAGCGAATTCACGTGTCCTTTCCCTGCTGCAGGAAGTACAAGTCCAAAAGGCATATGACTAAAAGTACAACCTTCTGAATAAAGAGTTGTACTAGCCCACCTTTATGGCCCAATTTGTACTTAGGCACAGCATCTTTAAAAGGAATTAGTATAAAGTGGATGATGTGTACTCTCTAATCAATGATTGCCACATGTCATAATTTCATTAATCAGCCAATCAGGTGCTCCCAAAATAGGATGATCTCAGGGTACAACAATTATTTCAGACACTATAAATAGTCCTTGAAATCAGGAGAAAGGTACGTTTTTCAGGACAGTGTACTGTTATTCTGCCATAAATTCTCTCTCTACTTTCTCTCTCTAAAAGTTTCCTTTTCTACTCCTGGTACCTGACTTAAGCTTCAGAGGGGGAAATACCACCCAAACATCTAGGGTGGGTACCTTTTTGCAGGTTCGAAAGCAAAGCTCAGGTTCAAGTTAATTGAGTCCAGGTGTTATTGCAAAGTATCTTATTGACGAACCTATTGTTGGGGATAATATTATTTTACGAGTTTAGCACTACGTAACAGGTTGGGCCTGCGGTGTATTAGAGATTGGACAGTCGCGTTACTGGGAAAACAATGCTGGAGGATTCATTCGCAGCCGAATTTGTTGGTTAGTCAGGTAATTTGTGGTAGATATGGAGGCTCACCATTGTCTTTTCGCTTCATGTGGTTGTAAACCCAGAGTCATGTCTTGCGTATGAAGTGCCTATTGTGTATTGGCCATCGGCTTCAGGGAGCATTCGATAGGCGATTGAATTGGCATGGGTAACTCCATAATGATCTCTCATCCTCGGTGGATACAAGGCAGAACTGCCATTCTTAAGCCCCAAGTCACACACATCCCTCAAACAAAATTAGTCTCATAATACACTGTGAATGGTCATTGGGATTATGGGTGCGTGCGATCCACTTTTGATGCTTCCACTGTTCGTCGGATTCTTACTATGGTTCTACCCCAGTCACTAGAGGATGATGCAAATTACATCACGTTTACAAAGAATGGTGATTACTCCATTAAACACACATAAGGGTGGGTACGACATGGTGGAAGCCTGATAACTTCTCTGTTATGGAGTTACGTATGGCACGCTCAAGTTTTTCCTTGGTGGAAAGTCTTCCTGTGGTGTCTAATACATATTTCACTTCCTAGTGGATTGGCTTTGCGTAAGCGTGGGATCTTGGTGGAGGGAAAATGTTGTTTTCGCTTAGCAGATTTTGAGACGCCTGAGCATCTGTTCCAAGATTGTGATGTTATCCAACACGTGTGGAGCTCTTCCCAGTTTGGCATACATACTCATTCAACAACGAATATTCCGTTGAATCAATAGGTAAGATTTTTTTTTTTTTTTTTTTTTGATAAAGGGAAGCCAGAAGTGAGATATACGAGCTGCATCTTTTTTTTGTTATACTTTCAAGCATATAGTGCCAGTAGAATGACATCTTGTTCCATCATACTTCCCTAGTCCAACTCAAATTATTAAACTTATTGTGGAGAATAGCCAGAGGTGGTGTCGAGTAAATTTTCCTTCTGGTGGGTGTCATCCTCCTCCCTCACGAGCTAATGACAAATTCCCTTCATCAGTGGCGAATGGGAACACCGCTAAATCCAACCACCATCGCCCAAGTCGATGGAGCTTGGAAAGAGGGAAAAGATGGAGACACAGAGGTGTTCACTGTGGTGGTTCTACTTTGACTGCTATACAAGTTGCCAAGGCGTGCGTCGGATCTATGCTCGTTCTCGGTTTAACTCATCCTGAACTTCTTGCTATTTGGGAGGGACTGAATCAAGCTAGAACTGGGTCCTCGTCGGTGGTAATTTGGACGAATTCTACCTTGGTAGCCCAAGCTCTTTAGTTCCCCTTCCCCACCATCATGGACATCAATTTCCGCTCTAGATCGAGTCCACAATATCATGGGCTTGGCTTTGTCATTTTATTTTTTGTTATATTACTAAGGTGGACCCAAATTGGTTCGTCAGGCCCATGTGCTAGCTACTCAAGATAAGACAAGCCTACAATTTCAGTTTGTGGTTGTTTGTTTACCATTGCCAAAAAAAGCCAAAGTTTTAGTTTAGAATACCATATATATTTATATAAATTCTACGAATCTCTAGTTGAGGCACTTTATATATGTCTCAACTTTTTATTAGTTGTAATTTTCAGCTATCTTTTTTGTATGGGTATAACCTAAGTGTGTTAATGGACACTCTTGAGAGGTCCGCGAACATCATGAAGGACGCGAACGTACAAATATCATCTACAACTCTAAAAGCTCGTTCACTAATGTGGTCCGAAAATATTTTTGGCAGCCGTCGAACAAGACAAAATAGAGGAATCCTTCCTTCTATCAAATACCTCAGAACACTACATGTGTTGAGTGATTACATGCCTTTTCAGACGAATATTACTTCTGTAAATAGCCCACCAATAATATTCTGCATGTACATTCTTTCACACCAAAAATAGCTTATCTCTCTCTACTTTCTCTCTCTAAATATTCCTCGTAGGCACATGCTGACTTGAGCGTCAGAGGGCAATTCCTCGCATCCCCCAAGGTAGTTTACATTTCGTTTGTGTTCAGTTACTCACCAGCAGATGTCAACTCCATTTATTGGCGGACTCTTCTCAGAACCGCGAACCTGTTCTATAACTAGAACATTTTCTATATTTATCTAATCAAAAATACTTCCGTTGTTAAAAGACGTGACTGTATCTCAACTTGAGACATAGAGCATTATCCCTCCTTTTCTTTATATCTACTTGGCCAAGTAAGTAAAGTGCCCGCAGCTTTTTATCCTTGCGTTTATTGTTTATGCCTAAAGGGCAACGCCGCCAGCATGGACAACTTATCTAGAATAAGCGATGGCTAGATACATTCACCGCTAGCCGCCTGCTTTGACGAGTTGATCTGTCGTTTAGTGAGGACAAAAAGTGTATAAATACTTCCGTTATCACAGTACTTCACTCACAACTCACACTTAGCCACCATCACAAGTACTTCTAGTTTCTATATCAATTTTGCAATATCAATGGGTTCATTTTTGCAATGTACCTTCCTACTCGCAATGCTGCTTTTCTCGGTGAGTATTTCTGAACCTAATTAGTCAAAGAAATTTACCATTTTACTTTATGTTATTTTATAATTGCGACATTTGAAATTCAATAGTATAAAGATACTAATTCTAACCATATAAGTATATGTTATATGTAATATGTGGTTGGATTAATTGCAATGTTATACAGTTTCAAAATATAACTAATTCTATATTTTTTAATGTTAAATTGTACAAATAGACAAGTAGTCAAAGTTTTGTATTAGTAAGTATGAAAGTCAGAATGTTATAATAACATAAGAAGGGAGCAAGTGTTATAATCCAGTCCATGCAGATCTAATTCCCTATACGAAAAGCTGATTTGATGCTGATTTGATACAGGTTGGACTAACATCAGCGAACTCGGCTACTGAGTTCTACTGGAAAGCAAAGCTTCCTTTCACCCCAATGCCAAAATCAGTAATAGATTCTCTAGCTACCGAAGGTAAGGTTAAACATAATTTTCTGGTCCTTTTTACCTTCATATAAATTAGAATCAGTATAGTAATGAGTCTAACGAGCCAAATCTCACAAAGCTCGAGTTTAGCTCTCAATTCGGGACAAGGCTCGACTTGGACTCGAGCGCCTATTGCCGCTGCAAATATGCTATATTCCTATCAATCCTATGCAACTATCGTACATCCTACGTTGTGTAACCAGCTATTCATTAAAATTTTATTGCCATATTTTCTGTGTTTAATCTCCTCTAAACAATAAAGTTGTACCTATGTGCGCAGATAATGATGATGTGTGGCTATCTACACACAACAAAGCTCATAACTGGACTCATTCTTATGAAGTTATGCTCAAGGGATACGAGGGGGGTGGGCATTGTCATACTGATTCTATGATAAACACCGACTTTATAACATCAACATTCTTCCTCGAGAAGGACTTAAGCATGGGATCTAGGCTAAGTGTGCATTTTAGAGACAATGTTGGCAGCGTCAACACCCGGTTTCCATCCCCACGCTTGGCTCAAGCACTGCCGCCCTTCAAAAGCAGCAGCCTCTCGAACAACCTCCGCTTCTTTAATGCAGAACCCGAGTCAGACGCAGCCATGTTCATGAACCTCACACTCAACACATGCGAGCACCCCAACCCCATCAACGGAAAGAAGCAATATTGTGCCACTTCCTTGGAGAAACTAGTCTCCTATGTTACTTCCACTCTTGGAGGGTCTCATGATGTGAGGACAATCTCGGCTTCTCCGAGCGGGTCTCCCCATCGTGATGCACTCCTACCGTACAAGGTGGTTGGGGTTCGTGAAGTGGCGACCGAGAAGAACATGGTGGCATGTCATAGGTTGGGATTTCCCTATGCCGTGTACTACTGTCACCAGCCTAAGGCTACGACCGCGTATACTGTTTCTCTTGTTGATGTTATGAATGGTGTTAAATCAGATGCGTATGCTGTTTGTCATAGCCAAACCTCGGAATGGAGTCCTGAGTATGTTGGGTTCAAGATTCTTGGTGCTAAGCCAGGGACTCATGTTTGCCATTTTCTTCAGTTTCATGATGTTGTCTGGTACCGTGGTTGATTAATCTTGAAATCGCTCAACATGCTAGCTTTGTACTTTGTCTAAAAAGCATTCTATTAGACCTTTACCAACTGCCTATGTAATTTCAGTCTAGCTCGCTAGCTTATCAAGCCATTAACTGGCATGTATATTTGATTTACCGAGTAAAGGACTATGAATAATGATGATGAAGGCATGAAGCTCTAATTCAGTTAACGAGCAGTGATGGCTTTTTCTTGTTCCCGTAAAGTAAAAAAGTATGAAGTATGATTTAACATGTTGAAGAGCATAATTTTTAAAGGAGCAATATTGTTTTAAATGAGCAGTATACAAAACACATACCTAGCTGATTTGTTTCTTCTTAAGTGCACCATTTTTACTTTGCCCTATTCACACACCTCATTTTATCTATATTGTTTTTACTAATATGCAGAAAAATGATCAGATAAAATATTGTTGGATTTGTTTCAATGAATATTTTTATAGTATCCACTTTTTATAAATTTCACAAATACATAATCAGAAATATTAATGATCAAAATTATATGTTGTCAATCGTGAAAGTCACTCTGATGCACTTACATAGATATTGTGTGGAAGTATATGCTTGTACGCATTGATAACATATCTTTTAAACCAAAATATATTTGTACAACTAAGTCATTTTTCATAATGTGTTAACCGACAAAAAAAGAGCAGCATGATATAGGAAAAAGAAGTAATGAGCAAAATTATTTCAAATGAGCAGTAGAGATCGAAAGATCGTTGTTACGTAACACTCGAACCAGTAAATATATTGCTATTCCACAACAGGTTCTTCGATGGAGATTTGTGCAACGATATTCTGGTCAAATAATTATGAACCTGAGTTTCGTTCCCGAACCTGCAAAAAGGGACCCACCCTAGAGGTTTGGATGGTGGCTCCCCCTCCAAAACTTATGTCAGATATATCAGGAGTAATAAGAGAAGGTTTTAGAGAGAGAGAGATAGTAGAGCGAGAGAGAAGATTATGACAGAGTATTAGTATAGAGCTCTGAAAAAAGGTACACTAGTAGAAAAAAGACGATTTGCATCACCCTATTTGCGTCGCATGAAAGGCAAAACGACGCAATAACGTAATTTGCGTCTCACATAAAGAGGAGTGTGACGCACAACATGGTTACATAAGCACCAGATATGTCCCATTTGTGTCACACATGTTTTACATGCGTTGCAAAAGCCAAATGTGCGTCGGATACCCTGACTCATGCGACGCAAATCGTCTCTACATTAAAAAAAAATTTCAAACTATTTGCGTCGCACGTCTTTTAGGTGCGTTGCAAAAATACCCAATTTGCAATGCACCTATTCAATGTGCGACGCATATTAAGGCCACAATACCCTTTTTATTTCACGAGGCCCACTATACCCTTTTTATTTCAGAAACCCTAGCCTCACACGCCTCTCCCTCCCTCTCAATTCTCAGCGCCTAATCTCTCTCTCTCTTCAAACACCGACTATGGCGTAGTAGCAGTAGCAGCTCAACGACGTCGTCTTCTTCCCCAAAGAAGAAGAAAGAAGATGAAGAAAAACAAGATTATTATCTTAATATGGGTTATGCTATTCGTTGTTTCCTGAGGAATCTCCGTCGAACACATCACATTCGTTATTTTTTAAACTCCGCCGCTTCAAACACCAACAACGACATCACATTCGTTGTTTTTTAAACTCTGCCACTTCAAACACCAACAACGACATCACATTCAAAGTAAGCAACGGTGAAAACTGAAAAAACATCAACCTTTTGTCAGAGCTAACGTTCGAAGAAGAGCAGCAAATTTCGTTCGTTCCATTTCGCAATTCTCAGGTATTTTTAGTTCAAATTTTATTCTGAATTTCTTTGTTTTGCCATATTTATGTTTATTTTTTAAATTTGAAGAACAAGATTTGAAGAAAGAGATTTGAGAAGAACGAGATTTCTTTCTGTTATATCTGGTTTTTGGCGATTTGAAGAAAGAGATTGAAGAACGAGATCTGGTTTTTGGCGAATTTCGTTCGTTCTATTTCGCGATTTGTATTTTTTTTAAAATATATTTAGTGAAATTTCTGTCTGTTAGATCTGGTTTTTTTTTTTAAGGTTTAGTTTTTTAATTTCGTTTTTTTGTTATATGTTAGATCTGAATTTTTTTATTTTTGATATTTGTTAGATTTTTTCGTTTCTTAATCGACGCAAGACAATTTTTATGTTATCTCGTTTAATTTCGTTTCGTTTATGTTAGATCTCGTTTTTTGTTATTGCGTTTAATTTCTGATTTCGTTTCTTTTGTTATTGCATTTTTTGTTCTGATTTTGTTTAATTTTTGTCTCGTATTTTTCCTCGAATGCAGTACTAAAGCATTCATGCTTTGGTACTGCTTTTTTTATTTTTTACATGAGGTGATTTGCATCGCACATGGCGCAAGGTGCGACGCAATGACTGATTTGCGTCGCACCCCCTGCTATGTGCGACGCAAATTCCACTTATATCCCTTTATATCCCGCCTGTAGTTTGTACGGGCTGGAATGACCAATTTGGGTTGCACCGTATACAACGTGCGACGCAGATAGCTAAAACATCTGCGTCGTTTCCACATACGACGTAGATCAGTTCTAGGTAATCTTCGTCGAGACTTGTGCTGTCGGACCCAAGTCCGACGCAAATAGGGGTCCCAAGTCTGACGTAAATCGACCTTTTTTCTACTAATGGTAACTTTCTCCTGATTTCAAGGACTATTTATAGTGTTTGGAGTGATTGTTGTACCCTGAGGTCATCCTAATTTAAGGACACCTGTTTGGGTAAAATTGAGCTACTCTAGTTACTTCATCATCTTCACAAGGTCGTCCTTACCTGTGAGGCCTTTGTCTAGTTTTAGGACGAGGCCCTTTCCCAAAGGGAAAATGGCCAGCGGTCTTTTGGCCGGCTTTCTTCATCAGGTGGCCTTCGTTTGGAGACTGATGCCTTGCTGAATCAAGGGATGGAGGCCACCTTGATCGTCTGTTCCTTATAAGGAGATCGTCCAAGTTTTCGCTTATCCAATCTTGGACGAGGATCTCCTCTTTAAGGAAGACGGCCAATCCTTTTGACCTCTGCTCGCTGACTTCTCTTGGCTGGCTTCCTTCTATAGGTGGCCTTCGTCTGGAGAGCAAGCTAGAGCTAACTAAGTATTTTTTGTTTTCCTAGGCCGAATTGCCTTTGTAACCACAGAGCGTCCAAAAATTATCAATGTGATTTTTCCATGTTTATTTCTTTAGACGGTGTATTTTCTAACTTGTATTCTTTTTCCAGAAAAATGCCCCAACGTCTAAGGCGTAGACGGGGAAGCGACCATCAAGAAGAGGCCAGCCACAACGAGGGATGCTCCTCCTCCCAAAAAATCAAAGGGCTTTACGACAAAGAAGAAAGTCGAGCGCCCATCCATTCCGAAGGTTGACAAACCTCCGAAGGTGGAAGATGCAACAGCCATCGTTCCCTTTGTCGGAGATGAACCCTAGACCCCTTCCAAAGAAATAACCGTTAAACAGCCGGACGTGGTTGAGCTTCTGGAGTGCCCTGCTATGGCCGAGGGACAATCTGAATAGCTGGACGCAGCTAAGAATGTGGGCTTCGCCTTCATTGGCCATGTTGCCAGGGAGGTATCTCAGATGCCCCCGGCTTATAGATCTGCCTCATTATCATTTGTGAGTCTTACTACTCCAACGTGGTCAAGACACTACGTGTTGGCGAAAGCCCGATGTGTCCGTCCAACAGACTACCAGTAGTCATTCCCGTTAGAGACACTGATAACTCTCCTCTTTCAGATGAGGGAAAAGGACATGTTGAAGTTGTTCCTGAAGCTTCCCAGCATCGTCGGACGACGAATTCTCATCGGCTTTTGCTAGGATGACTTTGACCGATCGTGATAAGCTCAAACAGGAGCTCTTCAAGTGCTTTCCTAAGCCTTACATCAAAGGCTTGAGAGGTGCTTCGTCTGGGCATGTAGGCTACATTTCCCAGCATGCGGCTGAGGTATATTAATCTTTTTTCTCTATCGCTCTACTAGTGTACTTGTAAAATATATTTTTTTCTCTCTTGATTCTCGTGCTAATTTACTTTATCTTTGTCTTTTCAGCTCTTCGCTCGCAACATCATAATTGAAGACTGGGCTAGAATGCTTAGAAAAGAGAATAAAGAGCTCGTCCGCTAGGCTACAACGGCAGGGGACCAAGTTATGTACGACATTCAACTGGTGGAAACCCTACATCGCCAGTCCAAAGAAGCCTGGGAGAAACGCTCGGCTGAGCTGCAGCCTCAAAATAAAAACTACCTTAACAATCTTTTTCTTTCAGAAGGATGAGTTGGAACTTGCTCTAAAATCCGAGAGCAAAACTACCCTATTCGCCGATGTCCAACTTCGAAGGGAGAATAATGTCTTAAGCGTACAGAATCATCAGCTGAAGGAGGATGCAGCCCAAGCCTTCAATGATACCAAAGAGGCTCTAAATGAGGTCCTCGACATCTCCAAATCTTAGGCAGTGAAGGCCTTTGAAATGATGGCCGAAGCAGATGACATTCCTCGCTATGAAAGTCGTCTAGACTTCCAGAAAAGTCTTCACCAAGCCACGGTGGCTAGCGAAGAGCTTTTGTTTTTTCAGGAGTCGTCTGATGACGAAGAGGAGGAAGAGGCAGCAGCAGCAGATAGCCCAGTGGATGATGTCACAATCCCTCTACTGAATAGGGTCCATAGCTTAGGCTCCTCCGTTGTTTTAACTTAGCCGGAGGCCATTTTGTACTTAGTGGTTTCTATTTTCTTTTTGTTTAGGTTGTAATCTTTTCAACAAATCAATATATTTGAGGTTTTCGTTCAATTTTCTCTTTCTTTGCTAAGTACCAAAACCTCGTCCTATTCTAAGGATGAATTAGTTATGCCTTATCCTTTAATTATTTTAACTACACAGAATAACTCGCCTGAGTGTATTTGACGCTTGTCCTACACTGCTATAACTGATGGGCGAATTCAATCCGCACTTGAATTTTACAAGTGCTGAAGTCGCTCGTCCTCAATCATAGAAGTACTTCCATTAAATAGTACTCTAGTGATTGGTAAACTATTTTTCCCTGGACGAGTCTTGTTTGCAGAATTTTACAACTGTTGGCGTTGCTCGTTTGACTTTAGAGACACATTTTGTCTTCAGACGGTTTAGAGAGAAAATCCCCTTCGTCCAAATGGTCGGACGACCAATGTTTGCTGGATTAGTTTTAGCATGAGTTTTCCAAGGGTTAGAGACATTCGTCTATAACTATAGGCTAGTTTCAGCCTAGTCGTGGCTAGTCAAATAACAATTCCTCCTAACTGTTTAGACGAATATTGTCCCTATTGATTCTTGGACGGATTCAACTTTAGTCGAACCCTGAATTACTCTACATATTGGCTCCCCCCCCCCCCTTTCTTGAACGAAGTGGATGCTTCTATAAAGACACTTAGTCCCAAGAAGGAGAACAACCAACAGCAATGGGTGACGATGAATTTATAAGGATAAGAGTGTTCGAGGAACTGATTTCCCGGCCAGCTCTCCTTATATAGTTGTATTTTATCTGTAACAACTTGCTCCTTTACTAAGGTAGTTATTACTTGGCTGGCCTTATGATTGAAAGTAAGATCCCTTTACTAAGGTCTTCTATTTCTGGCCGCTTCCTTTAGGAATTGATGTTGCTCTTTTTAGATATTATTAATGGAATGTTGTCCATCATGTAACGAATCTTATAGATCTGTAACATGTTTGGCCGATCTCCTTATGGAAGCAATGTGCGTCAAGA
This sequence comes from Beta vulgaris subsp. vulgaris, assembly GCF_026745355.1. NCBI lineage: Eukaryota > Viridiplantae > Streptophyta > Magnoliopsida > Caryophyllales > Amaranthaceae > Beta > Beta vulgaris. The sequence continues at coordinate 41,122,081 of NC_079202.1, read as the reverse complement.
AAATTAAAATTTCCTTGTTTTATTGATATTGTGGACATTTTTGGCTTTACTTACTTTGTTACTTAGTTAAAGTTACTTATTAGACCACTGAGCTGGCCGGTGGTAAGATGCCCCTAAGTAAATAACTTTACGTAAAAAGTAAAGAATCAATATAGAGAGCAAGTAGAATTGTGTGATATGAATTTTGCTTGGCTAACTACCAAGGTACATGTATACATATCTATCTCTCTTCTTTGTGCCGAAGCACTTGTGATAAAATCTATTGATCACAAGGTTTTCTTGATGACTCAAATGCGATACTTCTTCAAGGTATCAGAGTTCCAAGTCTGCTGAATAGGAAGTCCATTCATGTCTTGGAGACGAAAATTACCACTTCGGCACTTCTTGGACGATTTGAAAGGGTCCTTCCCAGTTTGGTGTCAGCTTTCCCAATTCTTTGGCTCTTCCGATGGCTTCCATCTTCCTTAGGATCAGATCCCCCACTTTGAGCAGTCGTCTGGCGACTCTCTTCTTAAAATCCCGAGCCATTCGAAGCTTATACAACTGCATTCTTAGCAATGCATTACCCCTGACCTCTGGTACATGTTCCAACTGCATTCTTAGCAATGCATTACCCCTGATCTTCTATGTATAGCATGACTCTCAAAGTAGGTTCTTCTATTTCGATGGGTAATACAGCTTCAGTGTCATAAAGGAGCATGAAAAAGGTCTCCCCAGTAGAATTCTTGGTTGTAGTTCTGATGGACCATGATACTAAATGCCATTTTATTCCACTACCCATAGCCCTTTAGCATTGTCCATCTTCTTTTTAATGTCGTTCGAGAAGAATGCCCATTGGCCCGTGGGTGAGATACATCCGCAAAGTGAGCTTTAATCTCCCTTTCTGCCAACTAATCCTTGTGTTTTGGATCTCAAATTATGGTCCATTGTCAAAGACGATGGACTGTGGCATGTCGAATCTCGTTATAATGCATGTTTTTCCAAATAAAACCTTTGACATCATTTGTTGTGATTCCCCGCATAGCTTCATCCTCAACCCATTCAGTGAAGTAGTCTACAGTTACAATCAAAAGCTTCTTCTGCCTAGCTGTCATGGGAAAACGTCCTAGAATGTGCATGCCCCATTTGGCAAAAGAAAGTGGGAACAAAACTAGAGTCAAATAATTAGACAGCTTCTGGTGAATATTATCATGCTTATGGCAACTAGCACACTTTTTGGCATAGACAAGGGCGTCTTGATTTAAGGTAGGCTAGTAATACCTAGTCCTTAAGGTTTTACCCCCCAATGCTCTTCCCCCTATGTAGGAAGCATAAGCTTCTTCATAGAGCTCCTTTAATACCTCCAATCCATCTTCCTTGATGATGCATTTGAGAAGAGGACGGTTGAATGCTTTCTTGTATAGAGTCTCATCCCATAGCTCAAACCATTTGTCTCTTGCTTTCACATACTTAGCTTCTATAGGATTAGAAGGTAGCTGACCTGTTTTCTTAAATTCTATAATTGGCTCCATCCAAACTGCCCTTGGCTGAGAAACATTACTTTATCTTGATCAATAATTTTCTTTTATTTTACCTCCCAAAATACCGTTCTTGATGCATCATAGTCAGCCAAGCTGGCCAACTTTGAGAGAGCATTTGCTTGGTGATTTTCTGACCTTGGAACTTGGTCAAGAACAAACCGCTTCAACGGTTTATAACGCTATTTACATTATTAATATATTGTCTACACCTGTTTTGAATGGTTTATCGACTTATGTTAAATTATTTTCCAAACCTCCAGACTTTTCATTTATGCGTGTCTTTGGATGTGAATATTTGCCTAACTTTCCAGCTAAACCGTCAAGCAAATTATCTCCTAGGTCCATTAGGTGTGTCTTTCTTGGCTACGCTCCTCACTGTAAGGGTATTGGTGTCTTGATCCTAAAACAGGTCGTGTCTATGTCAGTCGTCATGTTACTTTTCATGAGTCTGTTTTCCCTTATACATCCCTTGTTGGGTCACCTATCTCCCCCTGATGGTCCTCGCCTATCACTTACTTCTTGGAGTCCTACATTGTTTCCTATTTTATCTAGCGATCCTCCCATTTATCTTGCGCCCTTGCCCACGTCCCATCCACCTCATAGGGTGCTTTCCCCTTCGGATGGCCTAACCTCCAAAGCTGCCGCCACTTCCCCTTGCCCCAGCTCCTCTAGTGAGCCCGCACCGGTAGTCACCCGACCCAGCTACAACCCCTCTGCGTCGTCTTCGTTTGACAGCTCCTCTCCGCTTCATGTGGATTCCCGTGTACGCCCACCTTCGCCTCCCTCATCCCCCTCCACTTCTTCTCCTACTTGTAGTAGCCTGGAGTCTAGTGCTGAGTCTTACCCACTTGCATCCACAACTACTTGTGTTGTGCGTCCCTCTTCGCATCATATGCAAACCCATTGCAAGGATGGCGATTTTAAAACAAATTTTTTTTCCAGATTTGGTCTTATTAAGTGCAATTGTTCATCCTCTTGATCCTATCAGCTTTTCTAAAACTCAGAAATGTCCCGAATGGACAAGTTATGGCCGAAGAGTTCAATGCACTTATCTCTAACAACACTTGGGATTTGGTTCCATTTGATAAACCGAAAAACGTTGTTGGTTCAAAATGGGTTTATAAGACGAAATATAATTCAGATGGGAGTGTTGAGTGGAAAAAGGCTAGATTAGTCGCCCAAGGGAATAAACAACATGAAACGTTTAGCCATGTCGTTAGGCCTACCACTATTAGAATTGTTTTTTCTCTTGCTATTGCTTATGGTTGGATAATTCGACGATTGGATGTTAAAAATGCTTCTCTTCATGGTTATCATATAGAAGAGGTATACATGAATTAACCTCCCGGCTTTGCTCATCCTCAATATCCTAATCATGTTTGTCGTCTTAAAAAAAGCTTTATATGGTGTCAAACACGCTCCTAGAGCTTGGTTTCATCGTTTCAGTAGCCTTCTTTTATGAGAGAGTTTCTTTTATTCTCAAACATACACTTCTATGTTCATTTTTTTTGTCGTGGCAAGGATCTTTTATTTCTTCTCTTGTATGTCGATGATATTGTCATTACAGGCAATTCTCCATCATTATTTCATCGATATAGTTCTTTACTTGCCACTCAGTTTACTTGAAGGAATTGGGGGATCTTCATTATTTTTTTCGGCCTTTTTTTTCCCGCAACAAATATATATTCACGATCTGATTCAGAAGTTCCATTTGCATACTGCTAAGGCTATCCGTACTCGTCTTCCATGTAGGACGACACTGTCTCATACTGATGGTGATTTGTGTGTCGATTCGTCTGAGTACTGTAGTATGGTAGGGGCATTACAATACTTGACTATGACTCTACCTGATCATAGTTACGTTGTACATTTAGTTGCTCAATTTATGCAAGCTCCCCAAACTACTCACCTTGCCGATGTCAAGCGTATTTTCAAGTACTTCATAGGTATTACAGATCATGGCTTATGGCTTCGTCCATCTCGGGACATTACTATTTATCATTGTCTACTCCGATACTGATTGGGATGGATGTCCTGATAGTTGTCATTCTACGATTGGTTATGCAATCTTTCTTGGGTTTAGTCTCATTTCTTGGCGCTCCAAAAAGCAACCTATTGTTTCAAAATCTTACACTGAAGCTGAATATCGAGCCATAGCTTATACGGTTAGTGACACATTGCATCTTCGTTATTTATTGGCCGAACTTGGGTTGGTGGTTCGTCGTCCCATCAAAATTCTTTGTGATAATGTGTCAGCTTTCTATCTTACTATCAATCATGTGCAACATGATCGTAGTGAATATATTGATGTTGATTATCACTTTGTTCGATATGTTCCTACTCAACTTCAAATTGTAAATATTTTTACTAAGCCATTGTCAAGCCAACGTTTTGAGTTTTTGAAATCCAATGTGCATGTGGTTTTCCCTGCACAGATTGAGGAGGTGTAATAAAGTAAACCCAAGGGTAATTGTGTAATATAGGTTGTAATCCAAAATCTGAATATAGTGCCAGGACTCCCATATTTTGGTGAGTTGCCTCATTACTTTCACAGAGTTGCTCTAGTTCTTTTTTTTCCATCCATCTATGAACATGATCAAATCTTTATACGAAAAATCCCTGTCACTAGAACAAAATATATCCACGTCCATGCTTCTCTATACTTCACGCACTCAATCACCATGTGGGTTGCATAACCTTTGAAATACAGTAATATGTTTTGACCTAATAATGAAACACACGCATGTGAGACTAGCTAAATTATGTTATGTATGTGTTAATTTATCCTTTGCATACTTATTTTTCATCAAGAAAATTTTACAGGTTAAAAGAAATAAGATAAACAGAGGAGGAAAAAAAAAAACAAATTTATTGCACCGATGTCAGTTACCAAGTTGTTAAGACCAAGATCGAACAAGAAATACCAAGCAACATATGAAACAAAAAAAGCGCAAACAATTAAAACACTCCTATATAATTTTCCAATAAGGTTCAACTCATATATACTCATTGGAGATTGCATGTTATTTCATTAGAGATTACAATATTATATGGATCATCATTTAATGAAGGAGAAAAATTACAAAAAGAAGATAATTTGAGGCCAAGAATGAAGCTAATAAGGCAATAATGACGCAAACAAGGCCAAAAAGAGGCAAAGGAAGCCAATAAGATGCTAAACAGAAATAATAAGGCAATAATGACGCAAATGAGGCAAAAAATTTCATTGGAGATTACAATATTATAATCCTAAATATATAAATTTTAAGAAATAAATTTTTATATTGCTTCTAATTATATTTTCGAGGCAAAATCATATAAATTTCCCTAAATATATCGGATTTTTTGAAGCAACTTGTTATATTGCCCCTAATTAGATTGCGAGGCAAAAGTATGTGGTTGCCTCTAAATATATGTAGTTTTAGAAGCAATGTTTCATATTGCCTCTAATTATATTTTGAAACAATAATATATAGATGCCTCTAATTGTATTTTGAGGCAAAGATATATGGTTGCTTCAAATTATCTTTTGAGGCAAAAATATATGGTTACCTCTAAATGTATAGACTTTTAGAGGCAACGAATTATAGTGTCTCAAAAGGGGACTTTTAGAGGCAATCATTAATTAGTGACGAAATTATTAAAGGCAATTACTAATTTGCTTCAAAAAGCAATTAGAGGCTACATCTTTGTTTTCAAAGGTAAATCTACATTGCCTCTATAGACGATATTTTTTGTAGTGATAGAAAACTGAAAACCAATATATATTGATTAGTATAGTTGATTCGACAATCATTAGTGTTAACCTCCTTTAGTCTTACCATTATTGAAGAGCTAATCATAAAATAATTTTCTCTCTGTAGGATCGATCCTGACTTACCCTACTAGATAGTTAGAAGGATTAGTTAGATTTTTTATTTTAGTAGATGCGACACGCCTAATGCCTATCATTTTCTTCCATATACTTCTATTGTATCTTTTGTGCTTTTTATTAAAGAGCATCAGTTTGTTTGTCATATATATTTAATTTTCTTATATTTCTCAGTTCTTAGCTTTTCATTCTAGTTATGATACATGTTTAGCAATTAATCTCTTTATGTTCAATACAATGCAACCATTTGATTATGTACACCATACAAATATATTAAGCTTTAGTGGATTTGTTTAGTATATAGATTGAAATGTTGTTATTTAGAATGACGCATCTATGTAAATCTTATGTAATGAAGTACTTCTAAAAAAAATTCTACTTCTTGGTAATAGATAATTAAGAAACTAATAGTTAAAATTGTCCATTTGAGAGCATAAGAGTCAGTTCTATAAATTAAATATTAAAAAATGATTTATTAGATTAGGACCCAAATTCATATTCGTCGATCAAGCTCTAAGAATAAGTAAACTTCTAGATAAGCTGCTCTAGACCATTTGATGCAGATGAGTGATGACGGATAAGTCAAAATATAGATGCTTAACCAAAAGCTTTTCTCGGTGTATACGTGCAAGTGACTTAAGTGCATATGTGCAAGTGATCAATTGAATAAGAACAAAGTTGGTTTCTTAACTGATCGGGATTCCTCACCCCACGAAACCAAAACACTTATCTTGACAACTAAACATGCTATTTACAAATAGTTTATCCATTAACATCGTCATTTTATAATGATAAATCAAAAGCATCCATCTTTTCTTGGTGGGTATTAGATCAGTGTCATATTTAATTTTACACTTCAATCAAGCATTGCTCCATATTGATGTACTCATAATTTACTTGTTTAGGTGCACAAAACAGCAAACCACGCAAACGATGAATTTTTTTTCCCATCATAATCATCGTCTTAGACGGCGCCATTACATTATAACAATATGCCTAGATTCCTTTATCATAATGTCTAGCTCTTAACCGTCAAATGATAAAAAGGTCAAGTTCTAACACCGAAGTACAGGCAAGGTTATTGAATTCTTTGACAGCTTTGACTACTTCTCTTGGCATAGATTTCAACTAATTCAAGTTCACTATGCGTTCTTGGTGTAACTGCTAACCTTTGCAGGCTGCAGCAACGTCCAACATGCGCCTAGTTTTAATATAAAAATCACAAATTCAAATCTTCTATTCCACATTTTGCGTATCACTAGAAAAAAATTTATTTATTAATATAATAATTTATGATAATAACATTAAATCCAACTTAGTCTAGTGGTTAAAAGTTTAGTATATGTACTTGAGATCTCGGGATCAAATCCTATACTATGCAATTTTTTACTTTTTTTATTGTATATGGATTACATGAACTAAAACTCTCTAGGGGGAGCGCCACGTGGCACGGTTTCTTGTTTTCGCACGCCTTTTAATATATTTGTATAGATTTGTGGGTCATATATATTTATTAGTTTTTTTATAATGTGTGTTGAAATTAAGATTACATGAGTGGGCCATAGTAATATTATGAACCAATAAGAGAAAGTGACACATAAATAATACACAAGAAAAATGGATATATTCCCTCCGTCCCAAAATATAGTTCTCATTTATATTTTGGGTGTCCCAAAATATACTTCCCATTTCCATATTTAGTTCCACATTTTTCCCTAATTTGTCTAGAAAAACCATGTCCTATCATTTATTTGTTTTTTGAATTTTGTTTTTTCCTTTGTTTATTCAACCAAAATATTACAATTAATGATTGTTCACCAATTATTCTCCATTCTTTCTCCTAAAATCACCTTTTCCCATACAACATTTATTTAAATAAATAAAAAATGTTTACTAACCCTCTTCGATTCTACTTGCATAAATTACTGTGACAAAAGGGAAAATGAGAACTATATTTTGAGACGGAGGGAGTAATATTTTATTCAAAATCACATAATTAGACATTGATTGCGCTCGATGTAAGGGTAATAAACTATAGATAATAATAATTTCATGTAAATATTAATGTTTTTTCATGATCATTGAAAAATTAAAAATCTTAAGGTCAAATACTCAAATCGGCTTTTAGACCAGGCAATGGCGGGATCACTAAATGTAATTTGATACTTCAGTTCTGATTATTTAATTAAAAATAAGTTTATTTAATTGGTTTTAGATTAAATTTAGTTGTTTAATTATAGTTTGAGATCAAAATTTGATTTACAGTACTATTATTTAAGAGTTTGGTTCCTCGTAGTCAAAAGTTTGCATAAATTTGGTTAATTAAAAAGAAAATTAGTTAAGTAGTATACTTAGTCTTAAAAGAGAAGTTTTATTCATCAATTTAAGAAAATCTTCAAATTATAAACTATATACGTGGAATTTATTCAATAATCTACTTGATTTGTCTAAAAAAATGTAATAATTAATTTTCACAATCTATTTTATATTTCTTTAAAAGATTTATGTATTAATAATTGAAAATCATAGAAATTTGAATAAACCCCACAAAAAAACACATAGAGATTGTTTCAAATACTACTAAATTTTTCAGTATCCACCATTGGTATTACTTCCCCTCCTTGCATGTGAATCAAACTTGCATATGAGTTTCATCTTAACAAGTATACTAAAGATGTAAAAAATGTAAAATCGAGCTTAGGGGGTATCATACGTAGAATAACATTAATAATGATAAAGACATGATTTTATTCGTTCCAAGTCTTATGTGACTAGGCCTTCGATGAGGATGTTACTTATAAATTAGAAATGGTTTCTTTCTTCTTTCATGATCTTTTATTTTTAGGTGAAATGACGATAAATTTGAAATAGTTAGGGGATCCTTCTTAAAAAGGTTGTATGTCATTTTTTGAGTTTTAATTTTATCTTTATGAAGTTAATACAAAGTAATAACTTCATTTTTGGTGGGTCAAACTTTAAAATATTTGACCGAATATTCTCATTTGTATATATAAAAAAAACATATTCATGTGAATCTAGTTAGATTCGTCTCAATGTGTAGTTTCATAATATCAACTTTTTATATTTTTTATTAATACGAATTTGAAGATATTAAAGGTCAAAGTTACGTCTTGGAGACCGTGTAAAAAAGAAACAAGCACTATATTATGGGATGGAGGGAGTTTTTAAGAATACAAGATATTTTAAGAAAAAATAATGATTAAAGTTTGACCTTTTAATATTAATGCATTTTTATCTTCGGAGTATATGCTATCCAAAGATCTATCATTTACTCATTTCACTTACAAAACTATATATCATTATGAAAATGAAAGGGTTATATGTATAAAGAATTTGATAGTAGGAGAGTGATTAAGTGAGGATCTTTATTAGTTTTGTCTCCATTGTTGTGAATCATCATTAACTCATTTGAGGCCAAAAACTTGAAATTGGTTCTACCGACCCCCCTTAAAGTAAGATGTATGATTTAGGAGAATTCAAAGCATGCACTCATCTAAACATTGCCAAACGAAGCCTTAAAATAGCAACCCATTTAATTCTTCTTCTTCAAGACAGCTAAGCATCTCTTTCTTTGTCTTTGCTTTGTGCTCAGAGACATGCACACAAGTAGAAATGGTCCAGCTTAGCTTTTCTAATAGTGGGTTCAAACCATGTTCAGTTACTTAGTACCCAATATATAAAGTAAAAAACATAGCATTTTCTTCTTCTTCTTCTCTCTCTCTCTCATTATTTCTCTAAGAAACAAACACAATACAACTCAAATTTAGTAACATAGATGATGAAGTGACCTCATTCAACCAACTCATAAACACAAACGCAAAATATTGTAATGCATTGCTAGTTTACTACAAGAAAACAAGTAAAACTTATTTTTACGTTATTAACCGTGTGATGTTCTTCTTTTGTACCTTAAAACTAAACTACTTGAGGTGAACAGTACAACTGTCTTATAGTTGCACTATCATGTGTTTATTTGAGAGCGAGGTGGAATGTAACCCTCTCGAAACCTTTTGTAAAATGCGAACTTACAAGAAACATAGTATTATTAAAAAGATGTGTTTGGATTCTATAGAGTTGTAAAATAATTCTATAAGGTAGAGCTTGAGCAATATCAACCATTGAATAAAAAATCAATGGCTCATATATTCTCTTTTCAAAATCTCCCTATTTTATCTCATCAAAATCCTCCCCTAAATCTTTCCCTTCCACCGATATGAGCCCTTGATTTTAAAGTTGATGGCTCAGATACAACTCTACCTTGTAGAGTTTCACCAAAACTCTAGAGAATCTCAACACTAAAAAGATTTATCAAGTTTTGTATGGGAATATGTGCATCCCCTTTTAATATAATTCAGCTACATTACCAGAAAAAAGGGCTTAGTTTTAGATAATTTTTTAAGGGTGGATAAACATTTTCTTTACTTTTGTACTACCAAAATCACAAAGGGAATCAAAATAAATATAGTTAAATTTTAAAATCAAAAGAAAAAAAAAATGTTGATCTTATATTGCTTCCCCATTTTTCAATTTAAATGATCCAATAAGTATATTGAAAATGACATCAATAACCAACTCACCAACAAACAGGGTAATGTTTTCATCTAATAGTATAATGAATTAATGATCAGGCTGAATCGATACTTATATGACATGTACATACCAGCTATATGTACGTAGCTCACAATATCTATACGTTAAACTGAACATACTTCAATCAAACTTAGGTGAACAAATACAGTATATTTGTTGATGAAAATCATGGTGTAACTGTTTTGTATATTTTTCTATTATTCTAATCTCATTGCCAAGAAAGAAACGTATTAGACTCAATTTTAGCTATCAGAACAAGAATAAATATACATCAAGAAATCATCAACCAACTCATCATTATATTATCATACCAGTAAATGCTGTAATGGTTTGATTGACTAGTGTAACAAACAAGTAAACCATTTCTATAATCTAATTTAACCATAGCTAGCTCATAATTATAATTAAGTAATTAACTAACCCCTCTCTATCTACATGCATTTGCACATACGCAAAAGGAAAACAAAAGAGAAGAGAGGATATCATCAGAAAGGCAGCTATTACACATAAGCCGGTTTTAATTAACTTATAGATTAAAAGGATATAATTCAAGTTAAACTAAATAAATATGAGAATGGGTTGATCAAGAAGAAATGCCCACCCCAAGAAAATCAATGAAGTTAATCTCCTTTGTAGTAGTCACCATTGCACGGCCTCCATCCACTCGTTCTCCTTCTTCTTCCTCCTTTTTCTCCAATCTTTCAAGTAATGATGATCTTCTCATTGTGGTTGCTGTTGTCGTCGTCGTTGTCTGGCTCTGGCCGTGTAATGGAACATAACTAGAAGAAGGAACAACCTTGTTTTGGTCCGAATAATAATTAACCCCATATGAGCTAAACCCTCCACATGGACTCCCATCCAACAATATACTAGAAGGGCCACAAAATTTTGAAGTAGTAAAACCATTTGAGTGCTCAAATATTGAACTACTTGTACTATTTCCAAGCCAATTTCCTAGTAAACATTGTGGTTGTTGTGTTGAAGTTGATGAAGATGCCCTATATTTCTCCATACTTATAATTGGTGGTGCGAAACTCCAACATGCCATTGTACTAGTATTACCGTTAGTACTTGTAATAAGCTTCCTCTCCTTGTTTGAATGTTGTTCAAATTTGAACATTCTTTGATTAGCACTCTTTAGGCTACCATAATTATTGTTTTGAGATTTTTGAGCTTTAGAGAGAAAATCATGAGTTGATGAGGTGGTAGACGAAATACTAGAGGTAATTAGGCCTCTCTTGCTCGATTGTTGCTTCGAGCGTTCCCTTTGCATCCTAGCCATGATGACATGCCAATGGTTCTTGACGGCATTATCAGTCCTCCCAGGGAATAGCCGTGATATGAGCGCCCATTTATTCCCATGGATCCGGTGGGCGGTCAAAAGTCTTTCTTCTTCCTCTTCTGTGAAAGGCTTTCTGTTGATTCTTGGGTCTAATTGATTGAACCATCTCAACCTACAACTCTTACCTGTTTAATAAGATAGAAAAAAAAATATAGGGTTTTTTATCAATACATATTTAAATCCTCCATTTAAGTGGATTATTTGGAAATAAATACCTGTCTTCATCTTTAGCAGTTATAGATAAAATGAGTATTATTTCTCCAAAATTATTGTCTTAAGAAAAAAAAACCTAGCTTGGATGCTTAAAATTTACATCAACCCCATGCATATATTATATATAGTAATCTTACATACAGATTAACTTCATAAAAAAGAAAATCCCAAACAAACTGATGTTATGTCCATTTCAACGTTATAAATGAATATGTACATCTATGTGAAAAGAAAAAATAATAATAATCAAGACAACAGTATCATGAGGTTCCTACTTCCTTGATAAAGATCAAACTCCCAAAATTAAATTAATGATCTCAAATCATGAAAACAAAGAGTTTTCTTTTCAAAAAATTAATTAATAAGAGTGCAAAATATTAAGCAGTTGAATAAGTTGATGATGAAGTATATATATATATGTATACCTGATCTTCCTTGGAGCTTTTCAGCTATGGAGTTCCAATTCTGTGGACCGTATTGCTCGACAAGTTTCCGAAGCTTTTCATCTTCAGCTGGTCTCCAGTGGCCTCTTGGGCAGCTACTGGACGATTTCATCTCATTATCACTTGAATTACCACCAGAATCCTCCATTAGTTTGCTTGATCTACTTTTGATTACTATTAGAGATTATTGTTTTGGTTGGTGATAAGAAAATATATATGTAATGTTATATGTTATGATTGTTTCTTTTGACTTTTAAATTAAACTAGAGAATAAGAAATTAATTGTAGAGAAAATTTAAGTGCACCAAAGAGAAGTATAGGGCAAGGTATAAAAGGAGGGAGGAGAAAAGGGTTAACAGAATAAGAAAGTTAGTAGGTTGGGTTTTAGGGTTGTGGATGGGCAGTCACTTTTGTTGGTTTCTCACGACACAATTTTTTCTTTCTATTTTATTTTTTGACCATCCTTATTCTTTCTATCTTTAGATATTATGGTAGAAAAGTTTTTCATCTTTGTTGGTGATCTTGGTATGTAATAATGTACGTATTTAACTTCCATATTTATCACGTCAACCAACGATTTTTTTTACTGTGTTACTACCCAAGTCATTTAGTTAGGTTTCCTTTTTGTCAATTTTTTCAACTAATCCATGTCTTTGGGCTAAAATAACACCTTTACCTCCAAAGCCTTTAACATCAAGATTTTCACACCCTGTTGTATCCTGTACTAAATAAGTACAACATAACAAAATTATATGTTCCATTCAAAAAAACAACTAATAAAATGTATTTGTTATTATTCTATCCGTTTCTTTTCAATTTACATATTTTCTTTTCTTGCCTGTTTCTTTTTTAATTTAGACAATGTTACTTTTTATATTCTTGGTAACATACATCATCTACATTATCCTCTTTTTCCAAGCATGTCATCCACTTTTAAATATTTTAAACCACTTTTCGATATCTCTTTCACTTTTCAATATCTCTTTCCACTTTTTCACTTTCCCTCTCATAATTTTGTACTTCTTCCTTGGTTCTCCCCAAAAATGACGTGGTTATATTAAAAAGAAATGAATGGAGTATTATATAAGGATTAATTTAAGTTGAGGTGTACTTAACTTTCATAAAAATCGATAGACTTGTCAAATGATGCACGACATGCTAGCCGCTCTCCTCTCTTTTCTCTCTCTACGTTTCCTCTTTCTTTGGCCCTTTAAAGTTACAAATAATCTAATTTTTGACTTTTTTCCTTAGTTTTAATTCAAGGAAAATGATATACATGGCCCTTAGGGTTACGTATAAGAAACTTTTTTCCTCGTTCTTAATTGATCCGTAGTCTCCTATGGTGGAGTCGTTGTTTGTTTATCTAGTAGTTTGTTTTTCCTTGATTGATTTGCTTTAGTTTTGTTAATAAAGAATTATTTGTGATTGCAATCCTTGCCACTGTGACAATTTGTTAGACCATCTCTCTGAAAAGGTTTTATGCTTGAGCAATCTAAACAAGTGATATTCCACATTGCGAGATTTACTCAATCATTCTAGCTTTGATGAAGAAAGACTTATTCGATTTAATATGTTACGTATTTGATAGTTTCATATTTTCTTGTAGATTTCGTATGAACTTTTATTAATGAATTAATATATTATTTAAGAAAAAGACTTATTGAAACATTTATAAGGTTAGCTCTTTGAAATATAAATAAAAATTTGCATTTCCAATTTTTATAAATTTCAATGGTCTTCGAATAAGTTATTATAAATTCGTTCCATATAATATGTTAGCATTAGATAAGAACTGTTTACAAAACCATCTAATTTAAATTGAAGTTTGGACGGAAGGAGATCGACGAGAATGAAATGGAGGGACTCATTGTCTTGCAATCATAAAAATAGAAGAAACAATTATCTCCAAATCGGGAGAATTTGGAAAGAGAATAGAAGAATGCTTATTAATGTCTTCTTCCCTTCCCCCTTCATTTCTAAATTTCTATCCAGATATGCTGTACAATATATTAACTAACAATAACTTCTCGTTGGCAAGCGTGTGTGACTTAGCTTGTTTTCACGGTAAACTAATTAAATTGATAGCATTCCTAACTGTATTACAAAACATTTTATGAGTTCATCATATTCATCGCCAACTTCTATTCTTATTTACCTTACATTTTCCATTTTGAAAAGTAAAGTAAATACTTGTCTAAAGGCTGTCTTGTTTTGACTATATTTCACAAGCGTTAATTATAGTACGAGGAATAAGTGAATATAGTATTTTTATTATATTAGCACATACTTTTGCTTTTAGAAGGGTCTCTTATATCGTGAATTTGTCATTAGAGACCGTGACTAATGGGCCATATGTTTTGGATCATATCTTGGTGATAGTCTTGCATTTCGATTTCGTGATTGTTCATTTCATCTCGAATTCTGGGCTACTCTTTATGGGTTGCGCTGCATGATTTTTTTTCAAATTTTTTTAGGGTCAGGTTCAGGCTTGCCCCTTAAAAGATCCGCCTCTAGTTGGGTCGTAGTTGTGCTAATTATCATATAGGTTATTATTGTTAAGAAATTACACACAATATTGGAGCATATCATCTTATTGGTGCAAGCCAATTTCAACTGACGCCTGAGTCTATTGTAATTTTGAGTATAGCCAATAGGCAAATTATAGATCTATAACTAGTTTGTGTCCTGGACAATACGTCGCGGATTATTTACCAACGTGCATTTGAAGTATTCAAAAATAGAACTATTGTCGTGTCTTTAAATGATTTTTGGCCCAAAAAAGACTGAGTATTGTATAGTGTAGTTGGTTAGCGCTTTAGCATATCAAATAAGAGGTCAGTGGTTCAAGTCTTGAAATACACATTTTTATTGTTTCATGTCTCATTTGATTGTCTGGATCGGAGGAGGGGAGAATAGATGTGACACCATGATATATATTTGTCTTGAAATTTGGATATATATATAGATTAGGCAGGAGTTGTTTATATTGATTTCTTAACAATCCATGTAAAATAAAAAAAGAAATAGGTTCGTATACCATTAGTTAGGCTTAACATCTTTATTAATTAACTCATAAGTGCATGCAAATGACAATAAATCTAAATGACACTCAGACATGAATCTTTATTTATTTTTAATCATAACTCTTAGAATTTTAATCAATTACTAAAATATTAATAACATATAGTTAAAGGCATCTATATGTTATACGTCCGTTTTTATGTTGGTTAGTATGAAGTTTCTTTCGCTTGCAGGAATCCTTTCAAATGTAAACATCAATATGTCAATAAATTTTTTATTAGGCAAGTACACTCTTTTAAACTGGACCCTAGAGTTGTAAAAAAAAAAAAAAAAAAAACTGGACCTAGAACTACTGTAATGTAACAAAAAAAAGTTATTGTATACATTCAAATCAAACGTATAACTTAGAACCAAAAAACCAAAATTAAACGTATAACTTGATTCAAAAATAGGCAATTTTTACACTCTTCATTAATTGAAGTCCTAGAATTCACAATGCATATTAAATTAAATATAATATTCATATGGGGTTACAGTTAATTAGGTCAGTGAGAATATATATTTGCTATTGCACTAAGAATGCGGAGAAGTTGCTGCTGGAAAACATTCCTATATAAAGTGGATCGACATTAGTGGGAGTAACGAGAGAGAAAGAAGCGAACGTCATTTTCACTGCCTCTACTTCATCAACAGGTATAGTTGAATCCCTTGTATTTTACATATATAGGTATAAGTTGATCATGAAAGTAGCCTACTAGCTGTAATAACTTCATGACAGAGATGGCGAATAGTTGGCGTGATGTTACATTTGTTCATGCCCGCAAATTATTGCAATTAGGATGATATAAATCCTATTTACTGTCTTAAGTAAATTTTTTAAACCTTGGACTGGCTCAAAGATAATTCAAAAAAAGAATTCCCACTTTAGTGGACTGAGTTTTGATATAATTGTGCTCAAGAAATTATGAGGTAATCCTTTTTTAGGTTATTTTAATTTTCGGACTGACCCTTAAGTTTGTACCCCTGTTTCAAGTAAACCCCAACTTGTAAAATCTAATTGAGCTAATAATTTTAGAGACAACGTTACACAAGTAACAAGGCCTATATAACTACTCGCGGCACCCCCACTTTTTCTTTCAAAAGTTTCATTTGTAGTACGTATAATCTTGTATTGATAAAAGATTTATGTGAAGAAGTCAAGAAGCAAAATATGATATATAAATGGTGTCATAACGAAACAATCAAAGTTATGAAGAATTTAAGAATAATCGATACACGAAAATAACGTGGTTCACTAAACAATGTATTATTAGTTATGTTCGTAGAGGAAAAACCAAAACATATTATAAACCATGTACATCGAAAACTTCAGCAACGTTGCCTCTACGCCCTTAACAGGGTATTTCAACCTTGGACTCCGATTCGCTAATCGCATAAAAGACCCCGTGCTTGGTTAAACCTAACGCCAACAGATCATTCGAGTCATATTTCAGTAAATCTACACCTTAACTTGAATTCTTTCACAGATAACAAATGTGCCAATTATGCATAAAAATTGCCAGATGTACCCAAGTTTTCCCCTCTCCCCAAAATACCTTTGAAGGCCAGACTAACAACTTTAAAGTTATTTATTGATTTACTAGTTGGATTGGTTTAAAATGGTTACAATATTTTATTATTGACTCTTGGAAGTGAGGAAGGCATAATTTTATCAATCATTTTTATATATAGAACTTTTGTTATCCTTTTTGGTATATTAAATTATTTTTACAAGCAAAGGTTGATTGGTTTTTATAAACTTTTGAGTGTTCCAAAAGTTGTTTATGAGGAAATGATGTTTATTCATGACTTACAAGTCATATTGTTGTTATTTCCGCTTGATTAACATCAAGAGCTTCAAATTCCACTTGTCGGCAATTATAGTTATCCCTTGATATAGCGCTGCGATGGGATGACTATCTTGGGGGGTGTGGACACTTAGCAAAATAGAAGGGGAGATAAGAAGAGGAATTGTTTTCAAGATTATTTTTAATCCAAGTCGTTTGGAAAGAGTTTGTTCTTAAAAGGTTATTCTTGAATCATTATTCAAGTGTTTGAAAAGAGTTTGTTCTTAAAATGTTATCCTTGAATTATTATTCAAGTGTTTGGAAAGAGTTTGTTTCTAAAAGGTTATTCATGATTTATTATTAAAGTGTTTTAAAATAATTTATTCTTAAAGATTTATTCTTGACTTTTTAGTGATGGAGTTTTCGGAAT
Source organism: Beta vulgaris subsp. vulgaris (assembly GCF_026745355.1). Taxonomy (NCBI): domain Eukaryota; kingdom Viridiplantae; phylum Streptophyta; class Magnoliopsida; order Caryophyllales; family Amaranthaceae; genus Beta; species Beta vulgaris. The sequence continues at coordinate 41,104,804 of NC_079202.1, read as the reverse complement.
GAAAAAAAATATTCCAAACTAACAAATATGTTATTTATCTAGTACATTCCGTACTCAGTTTTATACTGACGCGTATTTTCGTTTTCCTTTTTGGCTTTGCCCTGTTTACCTTTTTGATAAGTAGTTTTGCAGGTGAATTTTCGATGTGCATGGGAGCATAATAAGAAGGAGATCTTCACCTAGATTATGGTGTTTTATTTATATCGAGTATTGAGACAATATTTACTTTTATTAATAAGAAGTATTAATATTTTGGTAAGTGTATGTCTTCTGCTGTAAGTTATTTTGTTAGTTAGTAGTTGATTGCCGAAAGTGTGTTAGTCACATGGCGGTAACACTCCTAAATTACTCAAATATTATTTACTAAATTATTTATTTAAAATCCAGTAATTTAAGGGTGTTACAAGTACATAATCCATCAATATTGATGAAGTTTGCACAAAATTCGTTCATAGCTAAATAGAACGAAGGCATTGTTTAATGTGGTTTCAAAAAGGTATTCCATACCTTGTTCCTTTAGAATTTCAAGTAGTTCATTGAATTGAACTTTCTTGGTGCATTGCAAATCAACACAGATGCCTTAAACATACCTCGAATCACTTCGTTCCACTCTTTTTTTGGAGAAAAAGTAGCAATTCCTTTGGAAGGAACAGGTGTAACTTCTTCTCCCCCCTCAACTAATTCTGGGGTTTCTTCTTCATCATCTTCCCAATTAGTTTTCTTCGCCTAATACTTCTTCTAGGTGACTCGAAATTTTGTTCTTCTACCTCCATTGATGTTTCTTGAGGATTTTTGTTTTCTAGGGTTTTGGAAGGAGAAGATGAATTTTCCATTTGTGAGGTTTAACAGTTTTTGTTTCGGAAAAAGGTCAATTGAGTGAGGTTTTTGCCATTAATTTGGTGAAGAAAGATTTAGGTTTTATGTGGTGTGAAGGAAATGATTAATGGTAAAGATGAATCGAGTAAAGGAACACAGTTTTGGAAGGAAGAAAGAAAAGAAGGAAGATGCATGTAACAGTAACCGAGAATTACACGCAAAAAAAAAGAAAAAAAAAAAGAAAAGATAATTTGATTCCTATATTATTAGGATTTTTGGATCTTTTAATTTTTCTGGTCTTTTTAATTTATGAAAAGAAAAAGAAACTTGTGGTATAGACTATAGGAACAACTTATGCTAACTATAACATTCTTCAAATCATGCATGTTTCTATCCCTTAGGAATAATAATAAGGGGAGTATTATGTGACATTTGTGAATTGTTTTATTCCTTTCAATCCATGTTTATGTTTAGAACATTTTAATTTGTAATGGTATTAGGCAAATAATCAAAGTCACTTATTATCACATAGAGTAAGACAAATTAATTTAGACGTAGGGGATTGGATGAACAATTACTTAAGTTTTATTGAACCTAACTCAAGCCTTAAGTTTTCATATTTAATTTATCTCTTTGTAGAGGCTTAGTCAGAATATCAACAATTTGATTTCCAGTTTGACAAAATTCAAGTTTAATTAAATCTTTTTCCACATTTTTTTTAGAAAGTGATGTGTGATATGTATTTGATTAACTCTTGAATGATGCAATGGATCTTTTGAAATAGTAATGACACTTGTATTATCACAATAAATAGGAACACAATTAAAGTTTATTCCATAGTAATAGAATTCACTAGTGGAAAAATATGCAAGGGTTGCGGTCAAAACGACCTCAAGGGCTGCATATTTGGCCAGCACCCCTTCACCCAAAAGGAAGGGTTGTGGTTTTTGACCATAGCCCTTCTTCAGGAAGGGCTGCAGTTTTAACCAAACTGCAACCTTCAGTACTTGAAGGGCTGCGGTTTAGGGAGAAAACTCGTAGCCCTTCATTTCCAAAAGGGTTGTGTTACTTCATAAACCGCAACCCTACAAAAATAGAAGGGCTACGGTTTATGCCCAAAACCGCAACCCTTTGAACAAATTTTTTTAAAAAAATAAACTACCCATAGACCACAGCACACCCTGCTGCCCCACCTCCCCACACTCTCGCCCACCACCCCACACCCCTGCCTACCCCAGACCACCTTCTACAGCCCCACTACCCCCTGCTGCCCCCGTCCCACACGTGCACACACCTGACCACCTCCCCACACCCCAGTCCACCCACCTGCCCACCTCCCCCTACCCCTGCCCATCCACCTGCCCACTCCCCTCACCGAACACCTCCCTTAAAAAAAAAATAATCGAAATAATGCAATAAGAAAACAAATTGTAAATAACTTAAAAAATATATTGAAATAATGCATAAAGTGTACATAGAATTAAAGTACGTATTAATTATAAGGAAAATAATATCACAAAATCCTCCCAAAATGTTCATAAGCAATCGTCACAGAGGTTATAAGTCGCCGACCTATAGCAAACTTCATTTAATTCCTCCATGGTGAAGCGCTTCAAACTTCTATTCATATAAAACCTTGACAAACAACCAAGGAATAAAACACATACTATAAGAATTCAATCATTTACCGTAGTTAATAGTTCTAAAAATTACATATACCTTCCCAAAATGAAACCAACACTAAATTGAAGGTTAAAAATCTACATACTAGTTATAATACACCTTACGTAATCATATTCAAAACAAATTGGATTTAAATGACTCAAAGTCTAATACTTGGATGCGAAAAGGCCAAAATAGGCCTAAAATCACATTTATGTTCCCGAAATTCGGCCAACAACTAATGTAAGCTAAAATTGTACAAAATAGTTATATTATGCCTCATATTATCGTGTTCAAAAAGAATTTGGGGTTAAATGACTCGTTAGGCCTGGCAAAAGTCGACCCAACCCGACAACCCAACCCGAACCCGACCCGAAATTAGCGAGTTTGGGTTGAGATTTTTAACCCGATTAGTTAAATGGGTCGACCTGAACCCGACCTAAAAGTTAAATGGGTCAGGTTCAGGTCGAATTTTCTGACATGAAAATGACCCACTTGACCTGATTTGTAAATGGGTCAAAATCAGGTCGGGTCAACCCGTATAACCTAACCCGAATAATTGAACTAAAAATAAATTTGTCCAACCCAAAGATTTTGGGCCCAAAAAAAAAAAGAACACCTAAAATTGATATCAACCCAAAAAAAAAAAAAAAAATTGATATCAGGTCGGGTCTTCCGCCGCAACAGCTCGCTGGAGTCGCTGCTCCGTCTTCTTTGTTGGTTCAACTTTTTGTTGCTCTTTATTTCTTCAACATTCAGGTCTTCTTTTTTGTCAATTTTTTTTTCTTTTTTTCTTTCTTTTTTTTTTCTGCTATTTTTTTTATTATCTTTCTGTTGTTTTTTATGCTATTTTTTTCGTTTTTTTCTGCTATTTCATTTCGTTTTTTTATGCTATTTTATTTCATTTTTTTCCTGCCATTTTATTTTATTTCGTTTTGTTTTTTCTGCTATTTCATTTTGTTTTTTTATGCTATTTTATTTTGTTTTTTTTTTCCTTGTATTTCATTTCGTTTTTTATGCTATTTTATTTCATTTTTCTTTCTGCTATTTCATTTCATTTTTTATGCTATTTTTTTCTTTTTTTTTTCCTGCTATTTCATTTAGTTTTTTTATGCTATTTTATTTCATTTTTTTCTGCCATTTTATGTCGTTTTTTCTGCTATGTTAAATGTTCTGTTTTTTTTTATTCTTCTGTGTACTTATTTGTTAAATGTTCTTTTTTTTTTTATTCTTCTGAATTCCTATCTTTTCTTACTTTTTATTCATTTGTTTACTTTGGTTTCCAGCTTAATATGGCTGATGATGACTTCAACAAATTGAGCTCTCATCAGAGGCAAAGGAGGAGATTGACAAGTGTTTGAGTTGTGGTCTTGTGAACTTGTGGTTGTCTAACTCTAAAACATTAAGTATTTGGTTTGTAATATTGTCAAGTATGAACTTGGTTAGCTAGAATTTGGTAACTCTAAAACATTAAGTATTTAGTTTGTAATATTGCCAAGTATGAACTTGGTAGCTAGAACTTGTTACTTAGTAGTTAGTATTATATATGTGATATTGCCAAGTATAAAGCCCAAGTGAATTATGCAACTACTCCCTCTGTATTTTTTTATCTTTCCTACTCTGACTTTGCACGTTTGTCAATTCACTTCTTATACATTAAATATCTTTCATTACATATTAGTAAAAATTATGATGATTGAATATTAATAAAGTACTCATTGAGACGAATCAAACAAGACCCCATATGACTATATTTTTTCTTATATATTGAGAAAAATTTAAAAGATTCTATCTAATTGTGAATAGTGTCAAGATTCTAAGTGAGAAAGATAAAAAAATACAGAGAGAGTATTTTGAAGGAAAAAAAAATCAGGTTATATGGGTTGGGACAACCTGAAAAAATAGGGTCAAACAGGTTCAGGTTGACCCATTTACAACCCGTTTTTAAAAAATTTAGGTCAAACAGATTAGGTCAGGTTGACCCGATAATTTTCAGATCAGGTTAGGGTTGGTAATATTGACCCGAAAATATAAAACAGATCAGGTTCAGGTTAGGGGTTTTTAACCCGATTTTAGTTGACCCGAACACGAACCCGACCCAACCCGACCTGATTGACAGGCCTATGACTCGTGAACTACAAATTAGATGGTAAAAGGCCAAAATAGGCCTAAAATCACATTTACGTTCCCGAACTCGACCAACAACTAATGCAAACCTAAAAATCTACACAGTAGTTATATAATACCTCATATTATCATGTTTAATGTGGTTTTGGGGTTAATTGACTCGAAAACTACAAATTGGACGATGAAAGGCCGAAATCGACCTAAAATCACATTTACGTTCCCGTAATTCGACTAAAATGAAAACCTAAAAAACTACACACTAGTTATCACTAGTGGAAAAATAAGGAAGGGCTGCGCTAAAAAAGGCCCTTAGGGCTGCGTTTTTTGACAGCAACCCTTTCCATAGCAGCCCTTTACTTTTTAAGTAGGGCTGCGCTTTTCAAACGCTGCCCTTCACAACGAAGGGTTGCGCTTTTAACAAAAAACGCAGCCCTTCATGCTTAAAAGGGCTGCGCTTTTTACCTAAAAACGCAGCCCTTCTACAAGTGAAGGGCTGCGTTTTTAGGTAAAAAACGCAGCCCTTTTAAGCATGAAGGGCTGCGTTTTTAGGTAAAAAACGCAGCCCTTTTAAGCATGAAGGGCTGCGTTTTTAGTAAAAAAACGTAGCCCTTTTGACCCAAATTTTTTTTTTTTTTTTTGCATTTTTTTACTCCTAAATATATCTACTCATGTTGATATTGTTTAAACACAACCAAAATAGAAAAGATTGATCAATAATGAACCCACGAATTTGAAATTGTTCTTACAACAAAGCAAAAAGCACAATTTGATATAGAGAAATATTACTAAAAATAACATAAAATATGTCTAATAGAATAATCTACTATACTAACCATCACCATTTGCGCAAAAATTGACATAAACATCGAAATAAAGAAAAAATACAACAAAAAAAATGAAAAGCAATAACCGCAAACGAAATATTCAACAAAATCCACAAATGAAAAATATCCCAAAAAACTACAAAAGAATTACAAAAAATTACAGAGTAACTACACAAAAAGAAATGAATACAAACCAAAAAATAGGAATTAATATCCTGAAAAGAAAAATCGAAAAAAAACTACATCAGAATTACAAAAAACAAAATCAGAAGAAGGGGCTTAGGGGTTGTCAAGAAACGAAAAAAAGTAACAAATTCTTTCTAGAAAATCATACAAATCAATTATTACAAACCCTAGATCAAGGAACATATAGTGACGACGCTGCTTCCAAACCTGCAATAATTCCAGCCTACTTAGCTTTGAGAACGACGAACGGAGGGTGAAACTTTGAGAACGACGAACGGAGAAGGAACGAATGACGAATGACGAACCCAACGTTGGTGGTTTTTGCGCGCGACGGTGGTGAGGAGACGAACGGCGAAGGAGGAAGGAGGGTTTTTGCGAGAGAGGAGATAGAATGGGTCTGATTTGCTTTGAAAAGAGAAAGGAATTAGGGTTTTGAATAATTGGAGAAGGAAGAGAGAGGAGAGAGAAGGAAGAGAGACGAACGACAAACGAAGGAAGAGAGCGCGAGTTTGTTTGTTTTTTGGTAATTTGAAGCGCGGGTGGGGGATAGAAAAGCCCATAAAGGGCTGCGTTATTACAAGTCATAAAGGGCTGCGTTTTTTAAAAAACGCAGCCCTACATAACAGAAGGGTTGCATTTTTGAAGAAAAGCGCAGCCCTTCACTTAGTAGGCTTGCGCTTGTAGAAAAAGCGCAGCCCTTTCTGAATGTAAGAAGGGCTGCGCTTTTTCTACAAGCGCAGCCCTACTAAGTGAAGGGCTGCGCTTTTCTTCAAAAACGCAGCCCTTCTGTTATGTAGGGCTGCGTTTTTTTTCCTTAGTGTATATAATACCTCATATTATCATGTTCAAAGCGAATTTGGGGTTAAATGACTCAAAAACTATAAATTGGAAGGGAAAAGGCCAAAATAGGCCTAAAAACACATTGACGTTCCTGAAATTTGACCAACTAATAAATCTACACACTAGTTACAAATGCGGAGAGCGAGGTCACATAGTAAGGGAATCCCCATCTGGTAGTAGCGGTGGAGGTGGTGGGAACTGAGGCCAATGTGGAGAGACATGTCACATAGCAAGGGAAGGTCATTAGATGGTAGTGGCGGTGGTCATAGAATTGTTACAAATGTGGGAAGCACCAAATGGGCATTCCAATGCCATGTGACCTCACTCCCCTCATTTGTAACAATTCCACAACTACGTCCACCCCACTGCATTCCCCTTTTGCCATGTAGGCCTAAAAGCACATTTTAAGTTCCCAAAATTCGACCAACTAATGCAAACCTAAAACTAATCTACTGGCTAGTTACAAATGGAGAGAGTAAGGTCGCATGGCATTGGCATGCCCATCTGGTAGTAGCGACGGAGGTGGTGGGAACTGAGGCCAATGTGGAGAGTCAGGTCACATGGCAAGTGAATGCCAATTAGGTGGTAGCGACAGTGGTGTTGGAAGTGTTATAAATGTGGAGACCACCAAATGGACATTCCAGTGCCATGTGAACTGACTCTCCACATTTGTAATACTTCCACAACCACCGCCACTCCACAGCATTCCCCCTTTGACATGTAGGCCTAAAAGCACACTTAGTGTTCCCGAAATTCGAATAACAACAAGAATAAGCCAAAAAAAAATCATATTAGTTACGAAGTGGACAAATTAGACATACCTGAGTATATGTCTCATGATTTTGACCTTCCGCCGTTTCTTAGGATCTTCAACAACATGTATCCCTTCCGTGTGGTCTACACGCATATAGTTCTCCGACATATTCAAAACATCTTCTACATTGTTTTCAGGATAGGTAAAAGTTGAGATGTCCTCAAATGCTTCATACTCTTCGTCGTCATCAACATCACTAATGTCAAGGATACTCCGTTTGCCGGGTATAACAATTGACCACTTATTATCAATAGGATCGGTTACTTAAAATACTTGTTTAACTTGTGAGGCAGCTACAAATGGCTCCTGAGTTTCACATAGCTGACTAAGGTCCACAAGAGTGAATCCACAGGGATCATGCTTTTTTACGCAATGTAGATTATCGTCAACCCACTTGCAACACAAGAGGCAAATATGAAAAGTACAGTAGTCCAGCTCCCATATTTCCTCAATTTGCACATAATAATTGATGTCAGAAAGTACATGCGACTTATCCTTCAACCTTGCGTATTATGTAGATAACGCCACAAGTGAAACACCACTATTTTGTTGCAATGTCGACTTCAGATCTTGACGTTCAGTCCAAACGAATACCCATCAATATCATAACCCTCATAGGAGCGTACAACTTCACGAGGACCGAATGATAACCACTTGATTGTTTCAGAAACACTTTCATCCAAATCATTGACCACTCGTTTATCAAACCAATCAATGAACGTCTTGTCTTGTTATGCTGTAATAGCCCTTTTTTTAAGAGCGTTTATTGAAAGGCTAAGTGTAATTATCAACTTAATTATGTTTCGAAAATTCTTATTTTATTTGAGTTGGAGTATGATTTATATTGTCGTGTTTGTAATGTATTTATTTAATTAATTTTATGGGGTCATTACTATTATTATTATTTTATATTTTGGATTTAAGTGTAATTTTTTGTGGAGCATTTGCCCAAAAAAGACACGTCACCTTTACCCTTGTTGGTTTAGTTAGCTGAACCAAAACCTACCCCCTTCTCGATTTTTTCCTCACAACAAAAAACCCCATTTCACTCTCTTAACTCCCCGTGAAGAAACCTCAAGAGAAAACCCAAAACCTAGATCATCGAATTCTGTCTCGCCTGCGCTTTTGACTCGCCGGCGTTTCTTCCAGGCTCGCCGGAGTTTCCCCATTATTTTCCTTTCCTCTTCGCTGCTATGCGTGCGGTGCTGCTGGCTAGCCACCTCGGTGTTGTTCTCGATTTTCGCCATTAGTTTGGCGGTTTTGCTTATGTCCCGCCGTGAAATTGTTGTTGTGTCGTTGTTGGTGGCTGTTGCTGCTGGGCTGCCGTGGCTCGATACCACTCTTCTCCCTACTCTACCGCTGTTCAGTTATCTCTCCCCTGCTCGTGTTCTGCTGCCACGGTGCTGCTCGCGTGCCACCGCGGTGTTGCCGTTATTTTTGGTTGTTGGCGCCGCCATGAGATGGTGCTACCAGCCACCTTGTTGTTGTTGATGTCCTTTGTTGCTTCATCGCCGAAACTTTGAAACTCCCTTAGCCCTCTGTGGCTCTGTTCTTCGCTGCTCTTGTGAGCAGAGGTACTAAACTAAGTCTGCCATCCTCTTTGCTTTACCAATTCGATTGACTTTGTTATTACAAAATGAATGAGTTACTATGATGTTCATTGCATTGTATAAGTCTCAATTAGTTTTCATTTGATTTTTGTTTGGAAAGAAATATGAATTTCAGTTGGTGTATATAAGTATACATGGAATTAGTGATTTGAAGATTCCTCTTGGTTGATGTATTGAAATTTGATATTAAACCTGTTTGTTTAATTCAGATTTAATTGATAGTATCAAGTTAGCGTAATTTGGGTTATACATGGGTAAAAATGATGATGTTGATATTGCAAAAAAGTTTAAATTATTTCTCGCTTTAGCGTTGTCCTATTTTCGAAGGAAACTCTGCCGAATTTTCTGTAGAAATTTATGAGAATAGAGTTTGAGAATCAGGGCATTGTTATAATATTATAGTTAATTAATTTGAATAGAGTTAGGACTTGAGTTCCCCACTCTCCGATGTAGTTCGGTGAGTGTGATGGTTTATCTCAACTAGAGTCTCTTTCGCTGTGCTTAATCCTTTGTAAGCTGGTCGGAAAAATACAGGCTGTTACATATGCATTTGTGTCAATTTCCTTATTCCTTTTCCAGCGTTGCTAACACATAATTCCTTCATATGTTCATCTAGTTACGGATGGACAACTTATATGTGAAGCAACACAAATAAGTGAGCTTGTGTACGTTTCTCTACAGAAGGTGAGATCAATTTAGAACCAATTGTACCTTATAAGTCTGCCCGCGTGTCGAGATGTCGGAAGTCCAAAAGGATCAACACTAGCGCAAAATACTCAGCCACAAAATTACTGACTTTTTCACCCACCATCCCTTGAATTATATTACCTTCTTCTTAGGTAGGATTGCGAACTTTATCCTTCAAAGTACCCATATATCGCTCAAAAGGATAGCAACACCGCAAAAACACTTGACTACACGACTTCATTTCTCGAACTAAATCGTAATGAGATGGACCATAATGTCAAATAATGCAGGGGGAAAACATCTCAAATTTGCATAGAGTTTCAACTACTTTGGCATGAAAAGAATCGAGAATCGACAGATCTAGGACTTTGCTGCATATTGTATGGAAAAATGAACGAAGTTCTATAATTGTGTGTCTCACATGCTTTGGAAGTATCCCACGAGTGGCAATACGTAAGAATACTTGCATCATGACATGACAACCGTGAGATTTCATACTTGATAACTTCGACTCACCATTTAAGGTAACTAATCGCTTCATCTTCGATGAGTAGCCACTTGGAACCTTAATTCTATATAATGACTCGCTAAAAATCCGTTTCTCTTCTCTCGACATCGTGTAGCAAGCCGATGGCAAATAAATCTTTTCCGAATCCTCCACCTTCTGTTTTCTTTTTCGAGATTTCTGACCAAACTTTCATCCACTACTGTCTTCTTCCTTCCCTCCCTTTTCTGAGCCCACAACTCTGGTCGAAACCCCTGTTTTTTCCAAGTAAACTCGTGACACCTTAACATATTTTGTCTTGTCCTGAATATTCATAAGTGTCCCAAGAATAGCATCGCAAACGTTCTTCTCTATGTGTATGACATCCAAAAAAATGTCTGGCCTGTAGATCTTTCCAGTTTGTGAGTTTCCAAAAAATCGACTCCTTTTTTCATAATCTCGTAGGTCCATCAACCCCACTCGCAGGTTTACTAATGATTGTTTCAATGCCCGTAACCTGATTATGAACTTCAGCACCAGTTAATGGTCAACAAGCAACTTCCTCTCCAACTGTCCCATCAAATGCGTTATTCTGTAACCGATAGGGATGGTCGCGTTTGAGGAGCCTTCGTGTGCGCATATAGACATGTTCGCAACCCTTAAGGTGTGTAGACTTCATGTCATCTATACAAATTTGGCACTGTTGTTTTCCTTTTGTCTTATACCCGGATAAGTTCCCATATGCTGGATAATCGTTCATAGTACACAAAAGCATGGCATGTAGAGTGAACATCTCATTATTAGCATACGCATCAAATACTAACAGTCCTTCGTTCCACATATTCGGTAAAATCTTCAACAAGCGATTGGAGGTATACATCTATGTAATTTCCAAGTTTTTTCGGCCTCGATATAAGAGGCGACAATATGATGTACTTGCGTTCATGCACAACAAGGAGGCAAGTTATAAACCACAAAAACTACTGGCCATGTACTATGATGAGAACTAAGATCGCCAATAGGGTTCATGCCATCCGTACATAATCCAAGCCCCATATTCCTATTCGCGTTACCAAATGTCTTATTCCCCCTATAGATATTTTTCCACTTAGGCGAATCAACCGGATACTTCAGCAGACCGTCTTTCTTCCTACGATCTGCATGCCACCTCAAATTCTTCGCATATCCTTTTATTGAGAACATGCCTAAAATCTAGGTATTATAGGTAGATACCACAAGATGCCTTAGCTGGTGGTCCTTCACTACCCCAAACTCCTTCACACTTGTACCTCGACAATTACAACGTGGACACTCATGTAAATGCTCATACTCATTACTATAAAGCACACGATTGTTAGGACAAGCATGTATCTGCTCGTACTTCAAACCGAAAGGACACATGAGCTTGTTAGCATAATAGTACGACTTTGGCAGTTCATTTCCATCAGAGCATATCAGCTAAAACTTCCAACAACAATGTGAAATAGAGTCCGTCCAACAAACTTTCAACTTAATGTTGACGAGTGTAATCACGGCGGAAAGTTTAGTGTACTTGTACAACCTGGACACAAAGGCTTTTTAGGAGCCTCAGACATAGACTAAAAAACACGAGGTCGTTTACACGAATGATCTTTAACCTCGTTTATCATCTCGTCTACCCAATCCCTATCTTCATTCCCATACTCATCATCCCAATTCTCATCCCCGACATCATCGACGAGCTGTAAATCCTTCTTTTCTTCACATACATCGCTCATTATTCTAGAGCTTCCTATATACTTCCCCTCGTCACCATGCCAAACCATATGTGACATTGAGCCCTAAACCCCACGACGAAAGACATGCTCCCTAAGATGATGTATACTACTAACCTTGCTCACATTTCCACCATCGACACAAGGAAAATAAAAATCAACAACTCCAGAGAATGCTTGATATTGTAATGCTGATTTACAGAATTCCTAGACCCCATTCACGAACTCAATCGATTCACGAGTACCATACATCCAAGTATGACCCATCTGATCATTCAAGAAGAGTTACAATAATAAACACAACCAATAACTATAGTGTATCACTCATTATTTAGTTACATACACATGCAAGAAAGTCAGATATTCAAATCACACAGAGACACATGCAAGCTAAGATAGTGACATGTTCAAATGTATGCATGTAGCCAAAAAAATGTCTGGCCTGTAGATCTTTCCAGTATGTGAGTTTCCAAAAAATCGACTCTTTTTTCCAAAATCTCGTAGATCCATCAACCCCACTCGCAGGATTACCGAAAATTATTTCAATGCCCGTAAACTGATTATGAACTTCAGCACCAGTTAATGGTCTACAAGCAACTTCCTCTCCAACTGTCCCATCAAATGCTTTATTCTTTAACCGATAGGGATGGTCGCATTTGAGGAGTCTTCGTGTGCGCATATAGACATGTTCATAACCCTTAAGGTGTGTAGACTTCATCTCATCTATACAAATTCGGCAATATTGTTTTCCTTTTGTCTTATACCCGAATAAGTTCCCATATGCTGGATAATCGTTCATAGTACACAAAAGCATGGTATGTAGAGTGAACATCTCATTTAGCATACGCATCAAATACTAACAGTCCTTCGTTCCACATATTCGGTAAAATCTTCAACAAGCGATTGGAGGTATACATCTATGTAATTTCCAAGTTTTTTCGGCCCCGATATAAGAGGCGACAATATGATGTACTTGCGTTCATGCACGACAAGGAGGCAAGTTAAAAACCACAAAAACTACTGGCCATGTACTATGATGAGAACTAAGATCGCCAAAAGGGTTCATGCCATCCGTACATAGTCCATGCCCCATATTCCTATTCGCGTTACCAAATGTCTTATTCCCCCTATTGATATTTTTCCACTTAGGCGAATCAACCGGATACTTCAGCAGACCGTCTTTCTTCCTACGATCTGCATGCCACCTCAAATTCTTCGCACATCCTTTAATTGAGAACATGCCTAAAATCTAGGTATAATAGGTAGATACCACAACATGCCTTAGCTGGTGGTCCTTCACTACCCCCAACTCCTTCACACTTGTACCTCGACAATTACAACGTGGACACTCATGTAAATGCTCATACTCATTACTATAAAGCACACGATTGTTAGGAAAAGCATGTATCCGCTCGTACTTTAAACCGAAAGGACACATGAGCTTGTTAGCATAATAGTACGACTTTGGCAGTTCATTTCCATCAGAGCATATCAGCTAAAACTTCCAACAACGATGTGAAATAGTGTCCGTCCAACCAGCTTTCAACTTAATGTTGACGAGTGTAATCACAGCGGAAAGTTTAGTGTACTTGTACAACATGGACACAAAGGCTTTTTAGGAGCCTCAGAGTTAGACTAAAAAACAAGAGGTCGTTTACACGAATGATCTTTAACCTCGTTTATCATCTCGTCTACCCGATCCCTATCTTCATTCCCATATTCATCATCCCAATTCTCATCCCCGACATCATCGATGAGCTGTAAATCCTTCTTTTCTTCACATACATCGCTCATTATTTTAGAGCTTCCTATATACTTCCCCTCGTCACCATGCCAAACCATATGTGATATTGAGCCCTAAACCCCATGGCGAAAGACATGCTCCCTAAGATGATGTATACTACTACCCTTGCTCACATTTCCACCATCGACACAAGGAAAATAAAAATCAACAACTCCAGAGAATGCTTGATATTGTAATGCAGATTTACAGAATTCCGAGACCCCATTCACGAACTCAATCGATTCACGACTACCATACATCCAAGTATGATCCATCTGATCATTCAAGAAGAGAATGAGTTATAATAATAAAACACAACCAATAACTATAGTGTATCACTCATTATTTAGTTACATACACATGCAAGAAAGTCAGATATTCAAATCACACAGAGACACATGCAAGCTAAGATAGTGCCATGTTCAAATGTATGGATGTAGCCAAAGGTCCTTCTCACTCCAACCTAACCCATCCTTGGACGTTTAATTTCCTAGTGAATATATGCCAACTTTTCAATTCTAAGAAAAATCTGGCAGCATTTCCCTATAATTCTCCATGTACACAATGTTGATAATTGCTTATCAACATATCTACCCAAAGAATAATGTAGAGAAACGATAAGCCAATACTTTCCTCTGAATTGAAAACAAGACACATATTCACTACCTAAGTGAGATAAAACATTCAAGAACAGTCCCAAACCGGGGACTATTCAAGACTTACTCCTAATGAGTAAGTCTTGAACGGGTATGTAAGCATATGATGATGATTCATAGCTAAATTAAACTACATTGTTTTCATACAATCTCGTATCAAGAGACATACATACATCAACAAATATCATAAATTTAATCAAATTGAAACACATCAACCAATCAAATAAAAAATAAAACATGCAAGGAAATTAAACATTATACCTCTTAACACTAGTGACGAGAAATGAAGAGAGAAGAGATAGTTGAAACTTTATTTTATCCTTAATTAGTCTTTAATCACATAATATCAACAAATTTAACTAAAAACAACCCCCACCCCACCCCTACGCACCGCGACACACACCCTCACCACCCTTGCCCACAATACCCCACCCCCTACCCACCTTCTCCAGCCATCCCCCCACCCTTACACACCCCCACCCACCCTCTCACACCCCTTGCCCACCCTCCCCAGCCAGCTCTCACACCCCCACAAACCCCCTGCCCACCCTCCCTGGCCATCCTACACACCCGCACACACCCCCTGCCCATCCTCCCAAGCTCTCCCCCACCCCCTACCAACCAGCAATTACAAAAGATGAAACTCACAGCTATTAATATTTTGGAAAGTGAAAAAACATGTAACAGAGGGGAATTACCGAAAGAGGAAGCTAAGAGAGGAGAGAGTGAAGGTGGTGTTGCGTCGTGGTGGTGGTGCACATGCGAAAAAATGAAACCCACAACTATAGAAACCCGCAACTAGAAAAAAGAAGAGGGGAGAGTAAAGGTGGCGTAAGTGAGTGAAAAGTTAGAGGCAGTAAGTGAGGAGAGTGAGTGAGAGAGAGTAAGGTGTGCGTCAATTGTGGTTGAGTTAGGGCACCGATGGTGAAGATGAGAGGGAGAGAGTGAGGAGTGAGTGAGGAGTGAGAGGGAGTGAGTGAACGACAGAAATTCGTGTAGTTTTTAGTAAACTTGGGCGCGCATTTTCATCAAGTAATTGGTATGTTTAACCCTTCACCGCATCCCTTTTAAAGTAAAAGGTTGCGGTTGTTGGGCTAAACGCAACCCTTCATGTTAGTGAAGGGCTGCGAGCGTCAAACAACCGCAGTCATTCATTTCAAAAGGGTTGCGGTTAATTGGGAAATTGCAGCCCTTCACATAAATGGTTACGTATGGCCTAAAACCCGCAGCCTTTCGTATCAAAAAGGATGCGTTTTCTGGATCACTGCAACCCTTCATACTTAAGGACTGCATTTTCTAAAAAACGCAACCTTTAAAGCGCATCCCTTCCAGTTGTTTCCGCTAGTGGTTGTTGTTTTATCGAAAGCATTTGAGAGCAACATGCAGCAGCAGCTACATATTTTGCTTCAGTAGTGGATAAAGCAACTGGGTTTTCTTTCTTAGTACTCCATGAAACTAAACTATGACTAAGAAACTAAATTATACCTGAGGTGTTCTTCTTATTTATAAGATCTCCAGCATAATCAGCATTAGAATATCCTCTTAACTCAAATGTGTCACTTCTTGGATTGAAAAGTCCAAGATCATATGTTCCTTTAAGATATCAAAGAATTCTCTTGACTATTATTACATAAGACTTCTTTAGCTTTGCTTGAATTTTAGCACACAAACCAACTCTAAAAGCTATGTCTGAATGATTAACAATTAGATATAAAAGAAAACCAATCATGCCTCTATATTTTGTTTGATCAACACTTGTTCCTATGGAATCTTCATCTAATCTTTGAAGGTCCCATAGGAGTGTGATTAATATTTGAATTTTCAAGGCCATACTTCTTTAGCAGTTCGTTTATGTATTTTTGTTGATGAATAATTATTCCCCTTTCAGTTTGCTTAATTTGTAACCTAAGAAAGAAATTTAACTCACTCATCAAGCTCATTTCGAATACATCACTCATGAGTTTTGAGAATTCTTTGCATAGTGACTCATTAGTTCCTCCAAAGATAATGTGATCAATATATAATTGAAAAAGTGGTACATCAGTTCCTTAAGATTTTAGAAACAAAGTTTTATCAACTTTTTCTCTTTTGATTATGACTTCGGTGCTTGCTTTAACACATAAAGAGTCTTATCAAGCTTGTAGACATGGTTTTGGAAATTATTATTTTCAAATACAGGGGGTTGTTCAACATATACATCTTCATTTAAATAGAGATTAAGAAATGCACATGTTACATCCATTTGATACAACTTAAACCCCATATATCACTAGTGGAAAAATCCCTATTTGTCACTTAGTAACAGATGTGGTTTTACAAAACCGCATCAGAAAATTAATTAAAAAAAGGCAAGAAAGTTGGAAAAAAAAATTTGATGCGGTCCTCTTGTGGACTGCATCAGATTTAAAAATTGATGCCGGCTGGTTGACATCTGATGCAGTTCTTAAAACCACGTCAGATTTTTTCATTTTTTTTTGAAGGAAAACCGGAGATGCGGCCCATACTCTCATCCCATTTCTACCCTTATAATCCCATAACCCCAGCCCTTCCGCCCTCTCAAATCCTTATTCTTCTTTAAACTTTATCCCTCTCTCTCCTCTCCTCACTCAAACCGGGCTCTGCTTTCTTTCTCGCCTCTCCTCACTTAATCTCTCTCCTCTCCCTCCTCTCAACGAACACCGCAGCTCGTCGTCAATCAAACCACGACCGTCCTTTCTCTCAACTCCTCACTCAATCTCTCTCCTCCCCCTCCTCTCAACGAACACCGCAGCTCGTCGTCAAATTTTGTTCGTCAAATTCATCCTCACTCAGATCTGCTCGTCGTTCTCGTCGAATTCATCGTCCTTCTCGTGGAATTAATCGTCCGTCTCGTCGAATCATCTTCCTTGTCGTCGAATTCATCCGTTGTCCTCTAGATATTATTTTTGTTTGCATCCTCAAAGACATCGTCGAAATTTATTTGTAATTTATATAATCTAATTTATATTTTGTTTGTATAATATTTGTTCTTTAATTTGGTTTACAGATCTGGGTTTTTTCGAATTTTAATTTATTTTTTTTATGTTTTATTTCTGTAAATTGCCCTTTTATCAATTAATTCATCCTTCTATATCATCGTGTTTTTTTGTTACATTCTGCCTTTTTTAATCGCATCCTCACGATCTTTATGTTGTTACTGTTGATTGTCGTTTATATTGATTAATGTGTGTTGGTTTTATGGTGTTGGTTGATTTCCGCTGTTACTATTGATTGTCGTTTTTTCTTAAAACCCTATCTGTACTTTCTGATGCGGTCCTATTCAAAACCGCATCAAATTTGACGAATCTGATGCGGTTTTGGACCGCATCAGATTATTTCTTAAACCCATTGTGCACCCACCTGATGCGGACCAAAACCGCATCATTAAGCCCGATTTTGACCGCATCAAATGGGCTTTTTTCCACTAGTGTCTGCAGCAAATGCAATTAGTATTCCAATGGCCTCAAGTCTAGCAACAAGAGCAAAAGGCTTATTCATAGTCAATTCCTTCTTGTTGATTATAACCTTTTACTACAAGTCTAGCTTTATTTTTTCCAATAGTTCCATACTCATCTAGTTTGTTTCTTAACACCCAATTTAATCATATCACTTTTTGTTGTTTAGAAGAGGGAACCAGATATCATACCTTGTTTCTTTAAAACTTATTTAACTCAACTTGCATAGCAGTAATCCAATTAGAATAAATTAAGGCTTCTTCATGATTTCTTGGTTCCATCATTAGTAATAACGCATAAAATGCACAAAAAATCCTTAACTGTCAATTATTATGAGTTCCACTGGATGTGATTTTTGTTGTATCCAAGGTTTTGGTTGAAATTCTCTTATAGGAACAGGTTGTTCCTCTTGAATTTCTTGAGAAGATGATGAGCCTTGTTCATTTGTTCCTCTCTCAACCATTGTTGAATCAGTTCCTTCAACATTTTCGTTTTTGGTAGGAACATGAACAGTTCCATTGTTTTGAAGATTTTGTTCTTCGTTGCTTTCCTCTTTTATTCCTTCTTCTTCTGAATTGAATCTACATATTTTTCATTTGGTCTTGCCAAGCCTATTTCAAAATCATCAACTTGCGTGCTTGGATTAAAATTGTCAGATTCATCAAAGATAATGTGTACACATCCTTCAACACACATAGTCCTTTTATTGTAAACTCTATAAGCCTTACTATGTGAGGAATTGCTTGATCACTGCTTGCATCAAATTTTCCAAGATAATCTTTAATTTCCCATTATTATGAACAAAATATTTACAACCAAATGTTCTAAAATGTGTAATATTGGTTTTTTTTTCCAAAATAACGTTCATAAGGAGTTTTATTAATGATAGCTCTTATCATGGCATGATTTAATATATGACAAGTAGTATTAATAGCCTCAGTCCAAAAAGTTCCTTGGAAGTTCACTAGCTATTAACATAGTCGTAGCCATTTCCTCCAAAGTCATATTTTTCCTATCAACAACACGATTTGGTTGTGGTGTCCTAGTTGCGGAAAAATAGTGATCTAGGCCATGATCTCTACTTAAGTCATCAAATTTATAATTTTTGAGTTCCTTACCATGATCGGATCTAATATGCATTAATTTGTGACCACTCAAGTTTTGAACTCTCTTTGCAAAGACAAGGAACTCATCCTAAGTTTCATCCTCTTTTTTGGCAATTCAAAATTATTAGTAATTGACAACCAATAAAAAGGGATAATGATACAACCTATCAACTACAATGGAAAACTAAGGAAATCAAGTCCCCTCACCTTCTAGAAAGGGTTTGAGAACAAGCAAAACCCAAAGCAATCTCTTAACAAGGCTCTGCACATGAGCAAAGCAATCAAACAACAACAACTAGTACTTAATAAGTAATGTTCTCAACTAATCATTACATACACTAGCTACTCTAAAACAAATCTGCTTGAAATTAGCAGCAAGATCCAAGACATGCCCTCCATAAACCTTAACATTCCTTTGAAGAATGACCTGGTCAACAGACTCAACAAACATCATACAGTCGAGTTGGGCATGAGCATTATGTCTTCTACTCTGTGCTGCCACAACTTGAACTTCAGACTCGAACTGTCTCCTAGTCACAGTAGCACCCAAATGTTGTTGACCAGCAAACCACATAGTATTGGAGAAAGGGAACTCAAAGAACAAGTGAGCTATTAACTCACTAGCAATATTACAAAGTGGACAAGTGTTATCATTTGTAACTCCCTAGTTGTAGAGCCTATCTTTGGTAGCAAGTCTGTCATGAAGAGATAACAAAGTAACAAATAAACCTTTAGGGCTAGCTTTATAGTTACAGATGATTCTCTTCCATCTAACAGGAGTATGCTCACCACAAATCTTGTTGTAAAGTCTCTTAATAGAAAAGCAAGGAGTACTAAGCATTTATAAAGAATGGAACTCTTGAAATATCTGCCTACTTTCCAGAATCTTCTTCATTGCCCAGGATATTCTATTAGGGATTCTCATAGTGAGGATGTTATGATGCTTGATATAGTAAGCATGAATGCATTGAATCCATAACCTATCTTGCTTTTGAGAAACAACCAAAAAATGCTTTGCAACAGCTTCTTTATTCAATAGAGCAAGGTTTTTAATATTCAAGCCACCACATGTCTTAGGCAAACACAAAGCTTCCCAAGCAATAAGAGCTTTCTTTGAATAGGACCCTCGACCAGTCCACATAACATTCCACAAATGCTCTGAATCTCCTTCACGAGCTTCTAAGGAGCACAAAAATTTGACATCAATCAAGCTAGAAGCAATGAAGAATAGAAGTAACAAGCTGAAGCCTGGCTGCATAAGAGAGCTTCTTAACTGACCAAGCTCTCACTCTTTCGATAATCTTATCAACCAAAGGCTTGCATTCATGGTAAAAGAGCTTCCTAGTTATAAGAGGTTCTCCTAAGTACTTAAATAAAAAAGTACCCAAGGGAATATTCACAACAGATTGAAGCATGTTTCTTTTATCCATACTAACCCCTCAAAAATAGAGATGACTCTTATCCGAATTTTCATCAATCCTAGAAGCTTGGGATAATTTGTTAAAAGCATCAAACATAAGATGCAAGAAGCTAAGGTCAGCTCTAGCAAACATCAGCAGATCATCAGCAAACATCAAATGAGTAATACTGAGTCTTTTACACCTAGGATGAAAATTAAAGTCACCATTAGACGTTAACATACCCAATCAACAAGATAAGTATTCCATTCCCATAGCAAAAAGAAAAGGAGATCACATAGGGTCTCCTTGTCTCAAACCTTTTTGAGCAGCAAAAGGCTTGTAGGGAACTCCATTAATGAGAATAGAGAAGGTGGCAGAAGTAACACAAACCATAATCCACATCACAAATTTGAGTAGGGAAACGTAACTCACTTATAATAGCCTCAACGAAGGGCCAATCAATCGAATCATAGGCCTTCTTCAAATCTATCTTCAACATACATCTAAGAGAAATACTCTTAGTAGTATAAACCTTGATAAGTTCAGTGGCAAGCAGTATGTTGTTTGAAATAAGCCTTCAAGGCATGAACCCAACATGGGCAAGGTCAATAACACTTCCAATCATGGAATGCATCCTTGTAGTCAAGATCTTAGCAATGATCTTATATAAGACTGTACAACGTGCAATGGGTCTAAAATCATTCACAAGAGAAGGATTATGAACTTTAGGCACTAAAGTGACTAGAGTACAGTTAATATGAGACATCAAAATACCAGAATCAAATTGAAGCACTGGATCATAAATATCATTTTAAATATATTGTCAGCCTTTTTTGAAGAAATTATTATTAAAGACATCTATACCCGGGGCTTTGTCATCATCAATAGCCCATAAAGCTTCATCAATTTCATGCATAGTCACTGGCCTCGCTAACATAGCAGCAGCATCCACCTTAACTTGAGAACCATTCCTGAGAATTCCAATACTCATAATAGGAAGAGTTGGAGCAGCTGAACCAAGTAACTTGTGATAAAATCCAATCACCATATTTTCAATATCTACAACTGTAGTGAGCTTATCAGCAACAACATTATATAGGAGATCAATGCTATTATGCATAAATCTTTCTTTTATAGCATCACTAGTAGAAAACAGCCCATTTGATGCGGTCAAAATCGGATTTAGTGATATGGTTTTGATCCGCATCAGGTAAGCTCGCAGTAAGCTCGCAGTAGATCGAAAATATTTACTGATGCGGTTCCATAAATCATATTAACTGATGCGGTTTTAAGGTAAAACCGCATCACTAAATAATTTACTGATGCGGTTTTACCTAAGAACCGCGTCAAATTGTATAAAGTAATATATAAAAAAAGTGCAGACCTGCATGCTGCATGTCTGCATCACTATGCTTCATATTCACCGGTTTTATATCATGTTACAACAACAATGTTACAACAACAACAACAAAATTACAAAAATAAAACCAATGAAACATGATACAATATTTATATCATTGAAAAAAAATATACAAATAAAACTGATTTTAAAAAATTACAAATAAATCTAGAATATTATTAATAACGCAAATAAATACAAAAATCAACCAAAAAAATAAACAAAAATCTAATAGCAAATACAAACAAAAATAAAATAAATTACAAATAAAACTAATAACAGAATAAAAACACAAAAAAATTCGTGAAAGAATAAAAAAAATAAAATTAAAAATAAAATTAATGATAGAATAAAAATGAAAATAAATTACAAAAAAAACTAATAACATAATAAAAACGAAATCAAATAAAAATAAATACGAAATTAAACAAATAAATTGAACGAAAATACTAGAAAAAGAGAATATAAAAAAAAAGAAACGAAAAAATAAAGAAATTAAACGAAAAAACGAAGAGAAATTAAATGAAAAATAACTAGTTTCGAAATTAAACAAAAATAAGTTGAACGGAAATACTAGAATACGAGAATATAAATTTTTAAAAAATGAAACGAAAAAACTAGAGAAATCAAACGAAAAAACTAGAGAAATCAAACAAAAAAAATAGAGAAATTCAAAGAAAAATCACTAGTTTGAGATGTAAATTCGCTTCGCACTTCTTCCTTTGTGTTTCCTTCTACTTTCTTTATTGGCGTTTCTTCCTGATTTTCTTTAATGGTGCTTTGTTCTTCGAATTTCTTTAATGACGCTTGTGGAATCGATTATTTAGGGTTCGATTGTTTTGATTTTTTCGATTAATGAGGGGTTGGAGTGGTGATGTGAGAGTGGTGGTGTTGAGAGTGGTGGTGTGAGACTGGTAGCGTGAGAGTGGAGAGAGAGGAGAGTGTATCTGATGAGAGAGAGAGAGGAGAGTGTATCTGATGAGAGAGAGGGGAGAGTGTTAGGGTTAGGAGGAGAGAAGAATGAGGAGGGGAGTAAGGGTTAGGAGGAGAAAAGAGTGAGGAGGGTATCTTTCATAAAGTGTGTGTGGGCCAAGGATTTTGAGCGATTGCATGCTGGGCCAAGGATTTTGAGAGATTCTATGCTGGGCCATCCGAGATCAGCGTGCTAGGGCCAGGATTTTGAGAGAAAAATATCAAAAATCTAAGGAGGTTCTCTGAACCGCATCAGATTTTTTTAAAAACCACATAAGTTTTTTTAATTTGATGCGGTCCATAAGAGGACCGCATCAGATTGTCGTCCCAACCTTCCCTCCTATTTTTATGTTGATTTTCGGATGCGGTTTTACAAAAACCGCATTTGTTATTAAGTGACATATAACGTTTTTTCCACTTGTGCATGAAAGAAAAATTGAGAATTAGAATCATCATGCAGATTCCTGAATATTAAGGAATTTGTGAAGCAGCTGAGTGCGTTTTCTTTCATTATGAGTTATAGCAAGACAATCAGGGGAGCTCTGAAGTTGAAACTGTACCCTCTAAAGGTCAACTCTAGCTTCCTCAATCCTAGCTTTCATATTTGCAAATTCATCTTTATGCAACATTTTTAGCTTAGACTTGGTATATATTTCAGCCAAGCATTCTTCATCATACACTTCCTGTTAGTACTAGTATGCCATTGATCTATCACTAGGGAAGAAAATTGATCATGAGTAGCCATGTGGTTGAAAATTTTAAAAGGCCTACCTCTACTACCAACCCACTGATCACACTGAATCAGCAAAGGGGAATGGTACTCAACCACCAAGTTAGGAAAATTAGTTAACCAATTGGAGTTAACTAGACATCTATCAACTCTAGTACTAATTCTAGCATCACCATTGCCTTTGTTAGACCAAGAGAAAAAATGACCACATGATTTATACTCGCTAAGGTTAGTGGAATTAAGCAAGTTAATGAAGTCTTGAGTTTCTTAAGAAGAAATTGGGACCCCGTTAATCCTATCTTCAGCAGCTAGGTCAGCATTAATGTCACCCATAATGCATCCAAGGTTCGGTAATATACTTGTCAAAATCACTAAGCTGCATCCATATATTTCTTCTATCCTCCACGGTATGCAAACCATACACCACAGAAAAACATCCATTGATCTCCAGATTGTTTGTCACCCACACAATAGTGAACAATTTGAGTAGATTTGTGTATAATCTGAAGAGTGATAGTAGTATAATTGCAATTAATCCAAATCAGGCCTCTATCTTAAGCTTCATAGTTATGCACCCAATTCCATCTATTTCCAAACTTCTTCAAGAATTTATCCTTATTGTGAAATTTAACCTTAATTTTTAATAAAGCCATGAGATAAATAATATTCATACCCATAAACTTCTTTATTTCACCTAACTTAGCAGGGTTATTCAACCCTCTCACATTCCAACTGCACACTATCATTAACCTAGAGAAATCGTGAATATGCTACTCTCAGCCTCATCCACTAAGTGAGTCACAACTCCAGGCCCTTCCACTAACACTATATCCTTCCCCCTCTGCCCCTCTAGTAATAATGTTCCACACTAGAACTGGAGGAACTTCAACCTTTCGATCCCCTGCATCACTAATTGGCTGCACATCCCCTACATCAGTAGATTTGAACAGCCTTTACACTAGAAACTGGATTGGCAACCATAGCCTTCCCTTGATTTTTAACCTCAGCTTCTTTCACTTTAGTGGTACTAGGTTTTGGTTCAGTGACTTTAGGCACCTATTCCTAAGTAACTTTAGTCACCTCTTTCTCCTTACTCACCTGAGTAATCATCTTCTTTGCACAATCATGCTCTATAGTAGCACATTTGAGACAATAAGAAGGAGCTCACTCATAATGCACTTTTTGCTTAATAGTTCTCCTTGAAGCTCCCTTAGCACTAAGGGTTTTTGCTATCAGCAAAATCTGCCCATTTCGAAGGAGGTGACATCTCAAATCTCCTAATAGCACCATGTTCATCAGCTTTCTGAGTTATAACATCTTCGTTGTCCTAAACTTGTGGCCTTACAGTCTCAATCACATCATTCTTCTCACATTGTGGCCTCACATTTTCACCCCCATTCTTCCCCTGAGGTGTATTTTCAGCAGGAATATGCTCCTTCTCATGAAGTTTCTCAGGTTATTTGAGAATGACTTCATGAGTCGAAATGGTGCTCACAGTAGGCGTTATCACAAGCGATGTAGTTGATTTATAAGCTCTAAAGGCTTCATTAATAGCATCTATCGCAGCTAGAATCATAAGAGAAGTATGGTCAGGCATCTCCTGAGTTACTGTTACATTGGTTTGCAAATTGAGCGGATTTGAAACTTTATTGTTTAGGTTAGGTGTTTGGGTATTCTTAACTTGCTCAGATTGAGGAGAAATTTGAGGCTTTTTTCGGCGACCCATCTGTGGCAGACAATGGCTGGCTTAATCCCTAAGCAATTGCATTTTCACCATGGAGAGAAAACCCTAGCTTTCTTACTAAAAGATGTTAAGTTTCATTCTTGCTAGAGAGAAAAATAACACATGTAAATCTAGAGTATTCATCAACAATAACCAATACATACTTCTTACCCCTCCGACTTTGAATCCTCATAGGACCACACAAATTCATTTCAGTTAATTCCAATGCCTTTGTGGTGCTCATAATAGTTTTAGATTTGAAAGAAGATCTTATATGCTTCCCTTTGACACACGCACCACAAACTTGATCAATATGAAATCTTATAGATGATAATCCCCATATAAGATCTTTTAATCTAAGCTTATCACTAGGTAGATCGATATATTTCTTAGGCTTGTTCCTCTTCTTTTGGTTCAGAAACAAGTACTTCTTTTCTTTTAGTATGTGGTCTCTCAATCCACTTAGGTATAGCCATTATTTGCCTCTGTTCCTTGAACCAACAAGTTCTTTCTTAAGGTTATTGATCTGTTCCTTTAAGGTAATTTTATCTTTATTTAAAATTTCGATCTCAGATCTGTCTTTCAAAGGGGTTGATCTTATATCAAAAGGAACTTAGAACAAGGACAAATTCTTTTAGGTGTGATATTCTAAATTAATTAGATAAATTTCATTTTTCACACTCATACAGTTCCTTGATTTTTAAGTTTTTATCAAAGAAACTACTTTCAACACCCGTTCTCATTTTCTTAAGCCATTCTATATGTTCTTTACAAACTTTAACAACTTGTTCGGTTTGTTCACGTTTTCACGTTCATCTCTACAATCAAGAATTGCATCATAAAGAAGATCATAAATTTCAGTCCTAGTTTTTCCATCTAAGTCTGATTCAAGAATATGTTGACTTACCTCAACAATTTCTTCATCTTCCTTTATGTCAGTGTTTGCCATGAGGCAAAGATTTACAGTTTCTTCGTTCTGTTGATCCTCTTCCTCTCGACTCTCTGAATCTCGCCAAGTTACTATCATTGCCTTTTGAACATTAAGAGAAAGGTGATTTACTTTCCTTGTTCCTTTCAGCAAAATGTTTCTTGTTCCTTTCTTTGGTTTTATCGTTTTCCCAAAGCGGACATTCCATGATGAAGTGATCTGTAGTACCACATTTATGACACGCAAATCTGTTAGAAAACTTTGTAGCTTAACCTTTGAAGTTTTCATTTTTCATGTTCATATACATCCTTCGATATTTTTAGACCATGAGAGCAGCTTCATCTTCTTCTGACTCAGAGTCATATTCATCATCGACTTTCAGGGCAATGGACTTTGACTTAGAGCTTTCACCATACTCAGTATCAAGGTGGAGCTCATGAGTCATAAGTTATCCACCAAGCTGTTCCAAATTGAGCTTAGTTAAGTCTTTTGTTTCTTACAAAGCAGTGACCTTAGCCATCCATCTATTCTTAAGAAGACTCCTAAGAACTTTTCAAACCTGTTCCTATGATGAAATAAACTTTCCTAGAGAAGTTAACTCATTAATCACTAGTGGAAAAATGAAGAAGGGCTGCGCTGAAAAAGGCCTGTATGGCTGCACTTTTTGACAGCAGCCCTTTCAATAGAAGCCCTTCACTTTTTAAGTAGGGCTGCGCTACACAAGCGCAGCCTTTCACAAGGAAGGGCTGCGCTTTTTAGGTAAAAGTGCAACCCTTCTAAGCTAGAAGGGCTGCGCTTTTACCTAAGAAGCGCAGCCCTTCCTACCAAAAAAAAAATAACAATAAAAATTTTTTTGACATTTTTTTAATCATATATTAATCTCACATTTTCTGAATTTTAACATTTGCATTAAACTTTAAAGTAAACCATCCAAATCCAGAAGAGAAGAAATTATAGATCTACAATGCAACTAAACCTAAATATACAGAAGAGAAGAAACTATAGATCTACAATGCAACTAAACCCAAAAAAAAAAAAAAGAACGAAACGAAAATGAAAAAAAGGAACAAAAACTAATATACAGAAGAGAAGAAATTATAAATCTGAAAATACAAGAACATTAATCAAAATAAAGATTAAGAAATTATAGATCTGAAAATACAAGAACATTAATAAAAAAACTGCCTCCAAACATTGACCTAATAATGTTTAAATACATAAAACAAAACCCTAATATATAATAAATAATAAAATTCGGAAATACTTAAAATGGCTATTTCGAGCCTTAAACGAACTCGGGTGGCTTAAAAAGCCTATACGTCACGGCGTAGCGATGTGTTTGACTCGTTGGCCCATTCCGCTTCCGAAGAGGTATCACAATAGGCAATCGGACTCCGTCGGCATGATTAGTGCAAATCATTTCAGGCTTTTTGTCGCTTTTCCGTGACTTTTTGATAGAGAAGAGAGGATGAGAGAAAAGGAGGAAAGGGAGGATGGACAGGAGAGAGAAGGAGGAAAAGGGAGGAGGGACGTGAGAGAGAAGGAGGGATAATATATTTGAAGCCCGTGAATTTTTTATTTCAAATTATTCTAAGAAGGGCTGGGCTTTTCTTCAAAACCGCAGCCCTACATAACAGAAGTGTAACTTTTCGGAATTCTAGCTCTGATACCAATCTACTATGTTCATTGTTCCTTGGATCTATTTCTCAAAAGGATTTCTTATTTATCGTGAATTCTAGCTCTGATACCAATTGTTGTTTCATTAGCAACAATACAAGAGGGGGGTGAATTGTATTTGTAGAAATAAGTTTAACTTTTTGCAGAATTATAAAACTTAGACAAAAAACAAGCTAAAGGAACACAAGAGATTTTTACGAGGAAATACTTCTTGGGCTCAAAAAGAAGAAATAACCTTGGCCACTAGAATTTTAAACACAACACTTTCACTAATTAGACCAAACAACTTTATTATACAACCTATTTCTACATGCAGGCCACACCTTGAGTTCTTAAACTCAAGTTCCTGAACAAATGTTCCCTTAACAGTTGTTCCTCTCAACTTCTCTTGAAGCTTCCTCACTTTGACTCGCTTCACTCAAAACTTTCTCTCTTATAGGATTTCCCTCCAAATCCCCTTACCCCAAAACCAAAATACAATGATCAATAAACTTAGTGGAATTAGAGTAAGAAGGCAACGAACAAATGTCTTTTATGAGAGAATGAGGACACTGACGACACTTTACTTAGTTAAACTCACTAAATCACTTGGTCAGACACAAATTAGAACTTAATTAGACATTACTATTTATAGCAGTGATTACTTAAAACGTGGGATTAAAACTAATTGAGTTAGTGGAAAAACATTATCCCATGATATTCGTTAAACTAGAGGAACACTTTCCTTTTTTACACCCATAATCTCCATGATCTCTGTTAAATGTGGGTGATATAAATGTTACTGCTTCCTTAATTTTAACAACTACTAAAGCTGTAAATCAAATATTTGATTTAATTAAAAAATATTTTAATTAATAAAAAAGAAATAAAATCCTTTTACCATAATATTATCTTGAAAAATAATTTCTTTAAAACCAAAAAGAAGTTTTATTATCTTATAAAAATAAAATCTTTTCCTTCAAAAGATTTTCTTTAAAATGAGGACACTGACGAAAAACATTGTACTGCTTCAACCTTTGTCCAGTTCTGTTTAAAAATTAGTTCCTTTAACTTAACATGAAAGTGCCAGTTTGTCTGTTCCTCACAAAGGAACATACACTCATTCTCTTTTTGAATTGCCATAGTTCCTAACCAATTCTTACTCGTTCCTTCATATTGGAACTAGAAACATTAAGTTTTGGTTTGGTCTTCTTGCTCCAACGCTTCTTCCAGTGTCAATTCCTTGAGTATCTTCACTTAGTCTTCAAAATCCAAACTTGATTTCTTCTTTGACTAAGTATTCTCTTTCCTCCTTTGATTAATGCCTTGTAAAATTAATTCACTTAATAGCTTGTTAGTTCAATACTTAGTTTGTATCTTTGTTCCTTTGTCATCATCAAAACTAGGGTTCAACATCGAGTTTGGTGGTCGAGGCAGTCATATTCGAGAAGTTTGGAGGTAAAGTTTGGCGTTGGTAGCAAGGCTCGTAGCGGTGGTTGGGTTGATAAGGGTATAGGAGGTGGTGGTTGGTGCAGGAAGTTAATATTATTGGATATTTTCGGGTCAAAATGGTGGCGGTAGAAGATGATATAGAGGGCGGGGTAGGGTAGAAGAGGAAAAAGTGTGTGTGATTGGTGGAGATGGTTAGTATAATACAGATTAGATTAATTTTGTTAATAATCAATAAGGGTATATGATGTGAGGTTTTAATTAATAATGAGGTGCATTGAGTAATTTCATTTCAAAAAAATCATTCAGTAAATGGAAAGAAATAATGTGTTGCATTTAATTTAAGCTGCCAAAAAAAGAAATTCTTCATTTAAAAAGAAATGAAAGAAGTATGCAAGCTTACTAGATCAAACCTTATAAGGTGTTTTACAGTCAAAGCAATATATGTGTGAGACCCACGGTTAATCGGTAACAAGTTGTACTTACAGTTTCTACCCAAACTATTCTGGCTTATCCAACATTAGGGCGCGAGAGCATGCACATCGCTCTCTTCAACAACATATTAGTCATGCAATCTACTACCCCTATTATCATGTGGAGTATCCCTGACAGTATGATGGCGAGCAATCTCTTCACTCTTGTAAAACTCATTGAACTAGTAACATAAGAATACCATACTAATCTCAGTTCACAGCTTTTTGATTTTCTTGATAGCTTAATTTTCCACCAAAGCCTTCTATTGCTTGAAATTCTTGAAAGCTTGACTTTCATACTTTATCATAATCACCCAAGCCATTTTTGAATAATCATCAATCATAGACACAAAACATTAATAG
The DNA here is from genome assembly GCF_026745355.1 of Beta vulgaris subsp. vulgaris. Lineage (NCBI taxonomy): Eukaryota > Viridiplantae > Streptophyta > Magnoliopsida > Caryophyllales > Amaranthaceae > Beta > Beta vulgaris. The sequence goes on along the minus strand of NC_079202.1, from coordinate 41,074,889 downwards.
GAAAAAAAATTGAAACACATGTCATATTGGAAAAAAATTAATCAGACATGTGTCTTTTTTAATATATATATATATGAAAGGTTGCAAATTTGAAGTATATAAAAGTAAATTGAAACTTTGAAGTATATAGGAAAAAAAAAAATTCGTTGATGTAGTTATTAGGTTCTCTAGGCTGGGAGAACCTTCCTAGAAGATTACGTTCTTATCCTTGAGAGGTTTTATTTATGTACAGAAGTAGTGCTTTTAATTATTCGACGTAGTTGTGCTTGCTTGCTTGCCAATATAAACACAGGCCCTGATTTATGAGAAAACTCCCAACAATTGACTTACCCTTCAATGACCTTGAAAGAAACATTACAATACATAATACCTCTGCATTTATATTTAAGTATATTGTCTCATCTTATCTAATTGTACACTTGAAAGCTGGTAAAAGAAAAACCTCTCCTAAAATAATCATCTGTCAGATAAAATCATCTTACTACAGTTTCATGCAGATGGCAAGTCAAATAGAAACATATGATTTAGCAAAAACTTTCGCAGCTGAGGAAGTGACCCCTTATCCCAAAAACAAATGTAGGAGTGACACTTCTTATATGAGGATACAAGTTGGTTTCTTAATTGATTAAGATTTCTTAACCCACGATATTAAACACTTACCTCGTCAACTAAACACAATTACTTAGAAATAGATCATTGTTAACATTATGATTTTACTCAAAGAGAGGGAAATAGCACATCAGCAAGTTATGATAGGGTGTCAAATCAGTATCTAATATGATTTCACGGTACCTTAGCCCATCGAAGGGTCGTGATGTTCAGTCAAACCTTTTACATGTATGATTATATAACATGCATGTAAAATTGGTACAACGTATAACTTTGAGAAAACAATAACACAATGTTAAATGTAAATAAACATGAGGTTATTAATGCAGCTTGTAACCATGAAGTTTTTCTATATGATAAGAAAAACAATATTAAAAAAGCTCTTTGCGCGATTAGAATTCCTAATGCATCGTTTACATGATTGGCAAGTATATTACAATTTTATTGCAAGGAATTCAAACATAACACAATGTTAAATATAAATAAACATGAGGTTACTAATGCAGCTTGTAACCATGAAGTTTTTCTATATGATTTGCGAGATTAGAATTCCTAATGCATCGTTTACATGATTGGCAAATATATTACAATTTTATTACAAGGAATTCAAAACTTCTATCCCATATTTTGTATACCACTTTTATGCCATTATATATCTATTGGTTGATTCATAAGTGGTTTTAAATTTTATCTATACACGTAGTGGCCATAATAATAATATCCAATAAGAAACTCATGAACCTAGAGAGTAGGCGAGATTTTTTCTAATTCATACAAGGATTAATAATGAAAGATAGTCTACTAAATGATCCACATCGGCTATCCAATCTAACGTATGATAATATACGTTTTGAAAGACATGTTTGATCTGTCAATTGTTAAACGATTTGAGAAGCAGTTGTATATCACTGATAAAGTAAATTTTATTTTGACAAATACACTGATGCATATTTATTTCCAAATTATTGATTTTTCCCCAACCTCTCTTCATTCAACAGAGCCATAGACTTTCATCGAGAAACAAATTATACCCTCAATTCAAGCACTTACTCTTTATTTCAATCATAATTCCAAATTAAGCTATCTCCAAATCCCGAAGGAGATCTCAGCTCAACAGATTCTGCATTTTTTAACCACTCCAATATAAACTTATATTAGTAGTATGCAGTAAAAATCCCTAATTATGTGCTTTTGCAGAACTCCATAACTTGCAACCAAATGAGCTCATATATTTCAAATTCAATTTTATTTATTTTTTATTTTTAGGTTACCTTAAATGCAATTTGTTACAAAGTAGTTGAGTATGATGCTGGCTTCAATAAATTTTCCAAGCTTCTTTTTGCTATTTAGAGTTCTTGCAGATTTTCAAATGATACAGAGAATGGCGATTGACAACTCATATGGTAGATGTAATTGAGGGCATAACTTGCCTTTTAAAATCAATTTGTTTCACAAAGAATTAGTGTCCTAATGGACCACAGGACCTCTTTTCCCACCATAGTTGTACGATAATTTAAGGTATTTTCATATTTTAAATGAAAAGAGTGAAAGTGTTAGTTCTCACAACTAATTGCATGATGTTTAACAATAAACTCCAATTATTACCCAAAAAAACACGAAAAAAAATCCATGAACTTAAAGATTGGATGAAGTAGAAGCAAGAAACCGTAAATTGGATTACTACTAGGAGCAATATTTCAAGTCATTACAATTATAGAAGAACACAATTTTTGCTTATTTGTTTTTTTGTTTGGAGAAACGGTAAATTGAACTTATAATGAAGCCTCTTCATATCAACTTAAAAAATTTAACTAATCAATAATCCATTTTACCAACAAAATATTTTTATCAATGGGCATAAATCTGTTGTAACAAGTGAATGTATATAAAAAATCTAATTAGTAAAACTTGGTTTTAATCAATAAACATCTGTTATCATCAATAAAAATGAGTGTTCATTAACAAATACTATGTCTGTATTTTTTTAGTTGCACCATTTGTTTTTTCACATTTGCCGAGAAGATTCTTTGAACGTTAATATCTCTTATTGAGTTTAAGTAAAAATTATAAAATTTGATATTTGGAGTCCTCGCATTGAGACGAATCTAACAAGACCACACTTGACTATGTTTTTTCTTATATAATAATGCGAGATAGCTTAACTAAGGGCCTGTTCTCCCCAGCTTATTTTCAGTTCAGTTCAGTTCAATTCAGTTCAGTTCAGTTCAGTTCAATTCAGTTCAGTACAGATCAGATCAGTTCAGTTCAGATCCTAAAACGATGTACACTAATGTAAACTTTATATTATAGGATGGATAAGTAACCCATATGTAATATAATAACTTGAGAACTCCTCCATATATACTGTATTAAGTAACCTCCTAATAATTGAGCAAGTAAAGTCTAGATATATGATATTTAACCCCTTCAAAATGTAATAAGTCGTCAGTTAACTATTAACTAAGTCCGAAATTAGATGATAAGTAATAATCCTAAGGTTATGTTTGGCAACACTGGATAAAATGGAGCTGAAACTGATAAGGTGGTTGAAACTGATTATGTAGCAGCTGAAGGTGTTGAAATTGATAAGTTAGCTGATTGCATAACCTGTTTGGTAAAACTATATATGACTGTAGCTGAAATATCTGTTTAGGCTTAAAAAGATAAAAAGAAAATATTTTTTTAGGCTTAAAAAAAATAAAAAAAAAATAAAAAGTAAAAAGTTTCAGAATCTTACCCCAGACGCTATATTTTACTCTAACTCAATTTCAGTTAAATTTTGGACTTAAATTTTATTTAAGTTCTTCCACCAAAGACCACTAACAATATAAAGTGACTCAAAACTGTAACACCTTATCATTTAAGTAACGCCTAAATGATAGTAACGCCTACGCCATACATCAAAATCGTTTTGATAGTAAGAATGTATCATACTATCAATTGATGGTAATCTACATCATAAGTCTGACGAGCTAATTTATAAATATACTAAAAACATTCTCCATAGATTTCATAGGTATAACTGGTATGTCATCTCAAAAAAAAAAAAAAATTTGATCTGCAATGTTATGTATATGTTTGATCTCCAGTCAATGCTTCAGTGGAGCCCTCCTCCTATTATTGGGCAGAATGAGAATTTTTTTGATTTTTTAGTACGATTAAAAAATTCTCTCTCAACTCTTCAGTTTGAGAATTCTGTTATTGCTTGGTGGTTTATTTGGTATATTCGGAATGGGGCTATTTTTAGGCAGGAGAGTTGTTCACCTAGAAAGGCTAGTATGATGATAAAAAACTATGTGTCAAATCTGCGTTCTGAAAATAATATGTCTTCTGACCTTGAGTCCCAGTTAAATCCTGTGTCTACGCCCCGTCAGAAGTCGATGCTGCGAACCAATGCCGCTTGGTCCCCCCCTCCCCGGGGGTTTTATAAGATGAATTTTGATGGGTCTAAACTCTCCAATGGACAAGCGGCCTTTGGGTTTGTCATTCGTGATGAGGAAGGAAAAATTATGCTGTGTGGGCTGGTAGTCTTGATAAGTCAGATTCCATTCTGTTGGCGGAGGCCAAGGGGTTGCGGGAAGGTATTAGAGGGGCAAAGTCTCTGGGCATCTCAAATATTATTGTTGAAGGTGATAACATGGTTGTCATCAATTCAATTAGAAAACTGTGGAAAATTCCGTGGATGATCAAGTCCATTATTTTAGATACAGAACAGGAGCTTGCTAATTTTGATGAGGTTCACATTTATCATGTTTTCAGGGAAGCGAATATGGCTGCGGACTGGATGGCGCATCGTGGTCAAGTGACGGCCCTCACCACTTACTGGTTTGATGTTCCTGATTTATCCTTTGTTTTAATCATCCGTAAGGATGCTTTAGGGTGGCCCAAATCTTGGGACCCACCTTAGTTTTTCCTTTCCTATTAAAAAAAAAAAAAGTAAATTTTTTTTTCAGCAGTTTCACTGAGGAACTTTTGAAATATCAAAATGGAAGTTATTTAATCAAGGACTTGTTGAATCCTAAGGAGAAGTTACTGATTTATACACTTTACATAAGTTAAATTAAGTGGGCCGGGGGGAAGACTCGTTTTTATTTGTTTAAAATCTTTATTAATAAGAATCTGGTTATTGTTATTGTAAAATGTCATTAACAAGAAAATAATTATTGACTTACTGTCATTGTGTAAAGTGTAATTAAAACCATTAGAAAAATTGAAGATTTAGAGCGTGTTCGGCAACAATAGCTCTAATAATAAGTTATAGCTGTCGGAGTATCTATTAGTTGTACTGGTAGCTGTTATTGGTGGGTGTGTAGCTGTTAGCTGTCCAAGTAGCGGCATTACGGCATAAGATATTGATGTTCGGTAACAAAAGTTCTCAAAATAGTTGTTTACAAATAATTAATTAAAAACTCAAACAAAATATATAATTTATGCACCACTAACCGCTATCCCCCAAAGCTACAAATTGTAGCTTTTTACAAACACTACTTATAACACCAAAAGCTACTTAAACCACTAACTTACAAAACACTAATATTTTTCTTAATTAGTATTTTGACCTAGTCAAAACACTAAAAGCCAGTGGCGGACCGCGGATGCATGTTGATAGAAGTGGAGTCACACTTGGGTTAAAATAACATGAGCTAAAACCTAATTTTTAGTTTATAAATGTAGATAAAAGTGTTAATTAATAGTAAAAGAGACTCACTCAACACGGTATCGGGTTCTTTTTTCGGGTACTTATGATTAGTGAACTCGTTGCATATAATTCCTAGATTTGTCATTGCTAAAAGTTAGTTAGAAAGATTGTGCCAAACACGCCCTTAATATGTTATACGTAAGTAAAAGGTAATTTAATTATATGATAATTTTTCCTAATTATAATAATAATGATAATGATATAAGTAATTTGCTCTCTGAATCTAGCACAAACATATTGATACAAGACAAGAAACAACATATACTCGACTACAATAGATAGATTCCACCAGAAGTGGTGACATGAAAGAATCTTATAGTAAAAATTTAATAGGAGTGTTTTTGTTTTGGGTGTTTGAGGTTTGACAAAAATAACATTTTGTTGATATCTCTATGTACTGGTATTTTTACGTTGGCTACTTCAAGATCAAAATCCTACCTATAATTATTATTAAATTATTTACCTTCAATTAGATTTGAACCCACAACCTTTTATTAAAGTGATAGAATTTATGCCAATGGACCAAAATATAAGTGATGCTTATTCAAATCAAAGAATACTTTTTTTATGGCCAAATCAAGGAATACTTAATAAAGGATGTCATTACAAAAAATTTATATTGCAAAAGAAGTTAAGGTAAAACACTAATTTAAACTGCAAAACCCGCATACTTTATCAAATAGCTACTCACAAATTCTAATGATTCGAGCATCGCCCGGAAATCTCATTCTAACATTTCAGAAAACACAATTATAAGTTTTGTGATTTGGAGTTATGGCACACACCACCACATGCAATATCTGTAAATAGATGTAAAAGCCAACTACATTGACAATTCTCCTTTCTTTAATTTGTAGTGTATACCATTGTTTTTGTTTTAAGATAAAGAGAATTCTCTTGCAAAAAGGACGAGAATTTGGGGATTCTTTTTGCAAGCGTGAAAATCGAACTCCTATTATAGAAGTGGAAAGAGGATCTTACACCACTAGATCAAATTGTATCTTTCCATACATAGTGTTTTGGGGTTATAAATTAGAGAATGTTGACTACAAGTAGAAAATGGAACATTCGAACTAATTTTTATGGAGTTAATTAGTGATGAAAATCATGTTGACATTTGTAGTGATATTAAATTGAAAAAGCAACCAGTTTTGCATTCATTGGTATGAACATCAGAACATGGTATAGTCTTTTCCTACATTAACACAATTGATAAAGTCGCAAGAAATGATTCTTATGATCAAATTTGACTCGTAAACTTGTAAAGGAACATAATGTACCTAGGGATGTTCATGTTATCATGTTAAATGAGTACATCTGAAGTTTTATTCAAGAAAACTACATCACCAAGACTGGTATTTGGAATCAAATATTTGGTCCATTCGGACAACTCATAATTCATTTTGTTGATTAATTGAACGGGGTAAATAGTGGGTGGTCGACCTTTTGCCTAACTATATAACCCAAAATCAACGGTTGTGAGATGAAGCTTAAGTTTTATAGTTTTAGATAAATGACGTATACAAGTTTATCTATACAAACTGAAGTGCCCCAGAAGTATATGTTTCTGGAATTATATTATATTATTTGTCTTGTTTCATGCCCTATAAGAACTAACTTGAATAAATGCATCATTAAATAATGTTTAAAGTTTGTCAAGAACAATTAGTTTGGATTATTAAAGCGGTAAGCAATTAGTTTTATTATAAACCTTTTATAGTGATTCTTGTGTGACACAATTATGAATATAGATATAAATGACTTTAATAATCATACTTATATACTCCTTCCGTTTCATTTTAATCTATACACTTTCAAATTTTACACTATTCACAAATTTCACTTTGATCATCATTTGTGATTTATACGCGGATGAAAATATAATCATGTGCGATCTTGTTAGATTCATCATAACATGTATTTTATTAATGTGTGCTTTTTATAACTTTTACAAATACAAAACTAAAGATATATGTTCTCAAAGTTTTACAATGACATGCGTGAAAAGTGTAAGTGTGTAGATTAAAATGACACGGAGGGAGTATTAAAAAGGCTTTACTAAACAAGACGTGCTGATGGTGCTATCTGTTAGAGTGTTTACTTAATCATGTATTCCACATATAATAAATAACTAGTTGTTAATTAGGCCCTTGCTATGCCCCGGGTTAGACAAAATTTCATTTTTTTAATACAATACTTTATGATAATAACACTAAATACAACTTAATCTAGTGGTTAAAACTTTAGTATATGTACTTGAACTCTCGGGATCAAATCCTATATTACGCAATTTCTAAATTATTTTTATTTTATATGGTATACATACATGAACTAAAACTCCTTAGGGAGAGCGCCACGTGGCATAGTTTCTTATTTATGCACGCCTTTTAATATATTTATATATAGATTAGAAAATTCATAGTACATTTGATCCTATGATTTCAAGTCCGTATATTTGAATTTTAACCACTAAACCAAGTGATGATTGATGTTATAATTTTAAAGTAAAAAATATTAAGATATTGAAATTATAATTACCTGAGGCATAACTCGGATTAAAAACTAGTTAACTAGTAACTTGTGGGCTGATATTAACTAATACGTATATTTCCCTTCTCACAGTATAAGCCAAGCATCAACATTTGTCCTACTAGTCTAAGACCTTCCTTGCACACCTATAAAAGGGTTTCGATGCTCACATCTTACCGAAGGAATTTCCTATTCGGTTATTTCCTTTAACTTGTAGGAAATTTTATCTTACTTTAAAAAATAATACACAGAAATCATTCATACTACAAATTATTATTAATTTGACATATAATTAGAGAATATGGATAATGTGTCATCAGCCAATTGGGTTATCGTTGAGTTACTAAAAGTATTATAAGACAATAACAACTTAGCTACCCTATTGCTTTTGTTATGGCATAACAAGACTATAAGTAGATGGGATTTTGATACTATGGTTCTCTTGTCAGAAAATTAGTGATAACTATATATGACCACTAACAAGATACCGTTTGCTTTCAGTCAGAAATCATTGAGGTGAAGTATAACAATAAGATAGGGACTTTTCCGATACAGTCGTTATATTGTTTAAGATCATGATCAATTTTAAGTGGGAAACAAATATATATATAATAAATTTCTGAGTGCTTAAGGTTTACAGTCAATTTATAAGATTAGATAATGTAATATAATCAATTGATTAATTAAATATTAATCTTCTTAGAAGTTGTAAGCAGATATAGAAAGACGTTATTGCCGTGGAGCAGCACTGAATTGGGTTAAGTGTAAATGGGCTATGATAGATGATGGACATGGCTAAGATAGTATACTAGGTTAGGACGTGGGCCAATAGTTTTGGGTCAGGACAACCCAACTCTATAGGCCAGGATGCTAACACTACTGACCTCCTTATTATGCATATTTGTATGTCCTGGAAGTGCTCTTGTATTAAAAGGCAAAATCAGACACTATACAAAGTTCATTACTATGAAACTACCTATTATACAGTGTGATGACAATAATATAAATATATGGGCCTCTTCGGACTAGTTTCTAATCTACATGACCCAAAATTAACACGATTTGCATGACTATGGTTTACTTTTAGGTCCCTTCAAGAAAAAAATGCATCATTCGATTTCATATCTAAGAGAAAATGTTGAAAACTGACTGATATCGATTGAGCCCTAAAAAGATAAAAAAAAAAAAAAAAAAAAAAAAATAAGATTTTTCAGTTTTCTACTTATGTTAGTTTATTTTTTAGAAAATACTACATTTGTTCCTAAGTAATAGTTACATTTATATTTTTCACTTATGTCAATGCAAAATTTTGAGCACTAGTATCTCTAATTTGTAGTTGTAAAAAATATTAAAAGTTGATATTCTAAAAGTACATACCGAGACGAATCAAACAAAACATCATAAGATTATATTTTTCCTAACTCATAAATCTCAAATGAGAGTTGTAGACAACTTTTTCTTGCATACGCAAGATGAGTACTGATTTGGCTAGCTCATTGTAAAGGTTTTAGTATTGAAATTCGTTTTGTAAAAGAAGTCGTCAATAAGTACTAAAAAAAAGACTCATAAACCTAATTGGATATTGATAAACTATGGGGACAACTTAGGGACTTATCCAATATACATTTCCTCGTCATGACTTCATAATTGGTCAAATAACCAAAAATAGAGTTCAGGAATAAAGGTACGAATATGATAGAATCAAATTCGTCTATTGTTCGCCTCTACTTAACACGATCATGTCTACTTTTATGCGAATAAACAACCAAGCAATATGTTCAAACGTTCTAAAATATGAATCTTTGTTGGTTAATGAAACAAGTAAATTTAGTGAGAAATGCTTTTTAAGAAATTAAATTAATGAAAATTATCTGACTTTAATGTTGAAACGTATATTTAGATCTTTAATTAGCAAAAAAAAAAAAAAAACAAATGAAGGTGATGAAAGTGATAAGCATATAAGCATGTATATGAATGTGATATAGAAAGCTAAAAGAATAGGAAAGATTATAGAAGAACATACAAGAGGACATTAATTCTTTGAGGATCTATATCATGAAAAGTAGATTGTTGGTAATATAAGAAATAAATCGGGATTCACCCTTAGGTATTTGTACCTTTGTCGTCTGGATCTTGAATAACGGTCCATATGATGAGAAATCTTGAAGCTTGAATGAGGAGTTAATGGAAACTGAAGTATTTAAGAATGTGTTTAATAGTATTTTGCAAAGTATTTTGGTGGTGTGAAAGTGTAAGTAAGTCGTAAGAAAAAGTGAAGTCTCCCAAAAATCGACTAAAACCGAGTATTTTGGTGGTGTATAAGTGTATGTAAGTCGTAAGGAAAGGTGTAGTCTGCTGAAAATCAATGAAAAACGAGGTTTATTTGAGGATGCGCGCCACGGAGGCCTGTTGCACGGCATACATTAGCGATGTGTGATGCACATCACGATGCACTGAATGCGTCTACTTCTATATTCTAGATTTTGTTCTCTCGATGTCACACGTGCGCAATGTTGGCGCACCAGACTCATTTGGGAGTGCGAAGCGCATCTACAGATTTGGTCGGGTTCTATTATTTATCTCGTCTTTAAAAAATTCTTTTTCTCCTCATTAATAACTATCATATAGAATCCGTACATCTATATAATTTTTGACATTTCATAATATCTTTTCATTTATAATTAATTATCATGAATAATTAATATTTATTAAAGATACAATTAATTATCAAGAATAATTAATTGGGATTTTTGAAAATGGGCTTTGAAAATGTAATTAATTATCATGAATAATTAATTGGGTTTTTAAAATCGTGCTTCGAATAAATAAATGTACTTTATGTTTTTAAAACGATTTTGGGTTTGCTCTTTAGATTGATCTTCCTTTGGACAAATTAGGACGACGATATGTTTTATAATCAGTAACTAAAATTAGAAAAGATGATTATATATATGTATACAGAAGCCCCCACCTTGACAAAGGTTCGTGAAATAAAACTCAAAGTAATATGTTTTTGGAAAACAAACTTAGTTTGCAAGATGATAATTACAAGCAATTTGTTTAGCCTGCAAGAGAAGATGTTAGCATATAGGTGCCACCTCAGATAATGGACATAATGATGCAAACTTACTCTCTAAGGATACATGAGACACAATACAATGTTGGGATTACACAAAGCTGAAAAGGATCTGAATAGAGACACTTTGCAAGGTCATGCAAAGCTAAGACAAATGGATTAATCACTAGAGTAAAAAACTGGAAGGGCTATGCTTTAAGGGCTCTGTTTTTTAGAAAACGCATCCCTTACGTATGAAGGGCTACGGTTAGCCAAAAAACCACAACCCTTCATATACGAAGAGCCCCCACCTTGACAAAGGTTCGTGAAATGAAAGTCAAAGTAGTATGTTTTTGGAAAACAAACTTAGTCTGCAAGATGATATTTACAAGCAATTTGTTTAGCCTGCAAGAGAAGATGTTAGCATATAGGTGCAGACACCTCAGATAATGTACAGAATGATGCAAACTTACTCTCTAAGGATACATGAGACACTATATAATGTTGGGATTACACAAAGCTGAAAAGGATCTAAATAGAGACGCTTTGCAAGGTCATGCAAAGCTAAGACATGCAAATGGATTAATCACTAGAGGAAAAAACTGAAAGGGCTACGCTTTAAGGGCTGCATTTTTTAGAAAACACAGCCCTTACATATGAAGGGTTGCGGTTAGCTAAAAAGCCACAACCCTTCATATGAGAAGAGCTACGATTTTTAAGGTATCCGCAACCCTTTATGTGAAGGGATGCGGTTTTCCAAATGGTTGCGATATAATGACGTTTGCAGCCCTTCACTAAAGTGAAAGCCAGCGTTTAGCCCAAAAATTGCATCCCTTCACTTTCGAACGACTGCGGTGAAGGGCTAAATGCAACCCTTCCCTTTACTAAAAAAAATGCGCATACACCTTTTTACTAAAAATAACATGAATTTCTCTCTCTAGTATCACTCACTCACTTACTCCCTCTCACTCTCACTCACTTACACACGCTAACCACCGGAGCACTAATTCAACCACCGACGACGACGACGCACCACCACCGACGACGCACCACCACCTTCACTCTCTCCTCTTTTCTCTTCTATTTTTATCTCTAAGCTAAGGGCGTTTAACCTCCTCTAGTTGCGGGTTTCTAGTTGCATGCACCACCACCACACACCACCACCACGACGTAGTGCCACCTTCACTCTATCCTCTCCTCCTCTTCTGGTATCCCCTCTTTTTCATTTTTTGTTACTTTCCAAAACATTAATGCAAGTGAGGGTGTTAGTTTTTTTACTTTCATTTTGATTACTATAAATTTTTCGTTTAAGTGTGTCAGAGGATGGGGGAGGGTGGGTAGGGGTTGGGGAGGGTGGGGAGGGGGTGGGGAGGGTGTGTGTGGGGGTGGGGTGGGGTGGGGGTGGGGGTGGTGGTAGGGGTGGTTTGGGGTTGCTAGGCAGGGGGTGGCGAGGGTGGGCAAGGGGTGGGGAGGGTGTGTGTGGTGCTAGGCAAGGGGTGGGGGAGGGTGGGCAGGGGGTGGGGAGGGTGTGTGTGGTGGTGGGAAGGGGGTGGGGAGGTAGAGGTGATCATTTTGGCCCGGCCCGGCCCGTTTTTGGGTCGGGTTTTGGGCTGAATTTTTCGGCCCACGGGCCAGGCCCGGCCCGGCCGGATTTTTTTTGCTTTTGGCGGGCTTTGGGCAAGCCAAAAACGACGTTTTAGTCTATTTTTTGGCCCGGCCCATTTTGACCCGCAAAAGCACGCTAATTTAGGCCCGAAATAGCGGGCTTTGGACACAAAAATCCGGCTCGCAATTTAGGCCCGGCCCGACCAACGGGCAAATTTTTTTGGCCGCTGCTCGGCCCGGCCCATGATCACCTCTATGGGGAGGGTATTGTTTTTAGTTAAAATTTACTTTTATTAATTGATATTATGTGATTAATGTGCAATATGAGTTGTTGAATTGCAGGGAAGGAGACTAAGTAAGGCAAATAATGTTCCAACTATCTCTTCTCTCTTCATTTCTCGTCACTGGTGTTAAGAGGTAGCTAGTTTAATTTCTTTGCATATTTTTTTATTTGATTTGTTGATGAGCTAGATAAAGTTGTCATGTGTTTCAATTTGATTAAGTTATGATAATTTATTGATGCGTGTATGTTTCTTTATATGAAATTGTATCAAAACAATGTAGTTTAGCTATGAATCATCATCATATGTCTCGATACCCGTTCAAGACTTACTCATTAGGACTAAGTCTTGAATAATCCCCGATTTAGGATTGATCTTGGACGTTTGATCTCACTTAAGTAGTGAATGTGTGTCTTCTTTTCAATTATGAGTAAAGTCTTGGCTTATCGTTTCTCTACATTGTTCTTTGGGTACAAATGTAGATAAGGAATTATCTACATTGTGTACTTGGAGAACTGTAGGGAAATGCTATTTGATTTTTCTTAGAATTGAAAAGTTGGCATATATTCAGTAGTGAGATTAGACATTCAAGGATAGGTCAGGTTGGAGTGATAAGGACCTTTGGTTGCATGCATACATTTGAACATGTCACTATCTTAGCTTGCATGTATCTCTGTGTGATTTGAATATTTGACTTTCTTGCATGTGTATATAATTAAATAATGATTGATACATTATAATTATTGGTTTTGTTTAATTATTAGAGGTCTTTTTGAATGAGATGGATCATACTTGGATGTATGGTAGTCGTGAATCGATTGAGTTTGAGAATGGGGTCTCGAAATTTTGTAAATATCACTAGTGGAAAAAACCCCATATGATGCGATCAAAATCCGGCTTACGGATGCGATTTTGGTCCGCATCAGATGGGCTCGCAGCAGATCTAAATTATTTACTGATGCGGTTTTAAACTGCATCAGTAAAGCATTTACTGTTGCAGTTCTTAAAGAAAACTGCATCAGTTACTTATGTTAACTGGTGCAGTTTTCGTAGGAACCACGTCAGTAAGTCCAAAAACTAATGTGGTTCTGTACAATAACCGCATCAGATACTGTAAGGGGTAAAAAAAAGCACTTTATACGAAGCACAGTGTTGTGCTTTATATAAAGTACTTTTTTGTACTCTGTAGCGTCGCTTTTTGTACTCTGTCTTGCCAACTTGGAACTTAATCCATAATTTGTGTGACCATAGACTAGAATTATTCCAACTTGCGCACAACTGTTTTCATATGCTTAAAATCACTACCTCATACTCCCAAACATCAACATTATCTCCAAATTCCAATGTACAATAACAAATCCTAATGGGAGTATCAACAAAAACTCAATCTCCAAAAAAAATTATGGAAAAATATGTGTAAAAATAACAAACATACCATCCGAATGCTTAGAGGAAGAAGTCGAGTACTTTTTTATTTTTTTGTGATAGATATTAGGTGAGTCTTGAGTGACCACTAAAAACTTGAATAAAATTGAGGGAACTGGAAGAATATGGAAGATTTGATATAAAATTACAGAAAATATGTATACAAATAACAAACAAAATATGTGTACAGAAAATTAACAAACATCCATCCAAAACCAACAGCTACAAAAACCCAAAATAAAGCGAAAATTAAGAGCTTGAAAATGAAAAAGAGAAAAATTAAGACCTACAAAAACTAAATCAGATCCAAAAAAAAACAAAAAAATTAAGAGCCTAAAAAAACTAAACCAGATCCAAAAAAACGAAAAAACTAAGAGCCTGAAACCAAAAACAATCGAAACGAAAATGGCAGCCCAAAAAACCCAAATAAAAACCTACATCCAAAATCATATCCAAAAACTAAAAAACTAAAACAACACAAAAATCTGGTAAAAAAAACGAAAACACGAAGAAATATGGTGAAAAAAAACGAAAAATATTACGCTTAATTCGTTCTTCGTCAATTCATTTATGTTCTTCGATATCGTTCTTCGATTCTTCGTCAATTGATTTCGTTCTTCGTTTCTTCGTCAATTCATTTCTTCATTACGCTCTGTATTTCGTTCTTCGTTTCTTCATCCCCATTTTCGCTCTTCGTTCTTCATTTTCTGATTTTTCTTCATTCATCTTTGTTTCTTCATTTCGTGAAGGAGTAGAGAGGAGAGAGAGATGACGGCGTGGTGTGATGAGGGAGGAGTAAAGAGGAGAGAGAGAGAGAGGGGAGAGGAAGTAGATTTGATTACGACGATGTGTGAGGGAGGAGTAGAGAGAAGAGAGAGGGGAGAGGAGGGAGATCAGGGTTATGAGAAAGGAGAGAGAGTTTGGGTCTAAGGAGAGGAGGGTGATTGGGGTTATAAGGGAGGAGAGAGAGTTTAGGTCTGAGGAGAGGAGAGTATTAGAGGCTGGGCCATAATTCGCGTGCTGGGCCATAATTCGCGTGCTAGGCCATAAGGTTTTGAGCGAAAAAAGTAACAAAAATCTAATGCGGTCCACCAAACCGCATCAGATTTTAAATAAACTGCATCAGTTATATTTAATTTGATGCAGTCCACAAGAGGACCGCATCAGATTGTACACTCAACTTTCCCTCCTATTTTTATCGGTGATTTCGAATGTGGTTTTACAAAAACCAACTGTGTTACTAAGTGACGTATAAGGTTTTTTCCACTAATGTATGCATTAGAATATGAAGCATCCTCTAGAGCAATCGACTTTCATTGTCCTCGTGTCGATTGTGGAAATGTGACCAAGGTAGTAGTATACATTTGCTTAGGGAGCATGTCTTTCGTCGTGGGTTTAGGCCTCGATATCACGTATGGGTTTGGCATGCTGAGGAGGGGAAGTATATAGGAAGCTCTAGAGTAATGGATGTATGTGAAGAAAAGAAGGATTTAGAGCTCATTGATGATGTCAGGGATGAGAATTGGGATGATGAGTATGGGAATGATGATATGCATCGGCTAGATGAGATGATAAACGAGGTTAAAGATCAGTCGTGTGAACAACCTCGTATTTTTGAGTCTATGTCTGAGGCTGCTGAAAATTCTTTGTATCCGGGTTGTACAAACTACACCAAACTTTCCGCCGTGATTACACTCTTCAACATTAAGTCGAAAGTTGGTTGGCCGGACTCTAGTTTCACATCGTTGTTGGAAGTTTTAGCTGATATACTCCCTGATGGAAATGAAATGTGATGTTATGATTTTATTTAGAGTTTTTCCCCCTACTTATATGCTAAAAGGGATGTTTATGGTGCTCTTTGGAGCCATTTTGTAGTAACTTTCTCCATCTAGTTGTGGTTTCCTGTTTTGTGTCGAATTGTAGGTTTTAAGAAATTATTCCCTATATTCTTCTATCTACATTGGATTGGAGAGGTTTGATGCCGAGTCCCGAGATCCCAAGCACATTTTCCGGGACCCTTGAGCTAAAGAAGAGCTGAAGAATTGGCACTTGGAGCTAAGAAACGAGGAAAAGAGGCCATGCTCGATCAGATCGGGCGGTCTAGCACGATCGGGCGCCCAAGAGACACAAACAACTTTTTTGCAGCCTGCAGCACGATCGAGCGCTTACGCCCTGTCGTAAGTCGTTGTTGAAGCCCGATCGGGTGGTTCGACCCGATGAAGTCGGGCACCCATGAGGATTTTGCTGCGCACAATGCTGGATTAACAGGCGGCCGAATTACATCGGGCGCCTATGTTTTTAATGTTGCTTCCAGTTTAATAAGCCTGATTGCATCGGGCATACTTGGCCCGATCAGGCAGTGCCCCGACACGCGCGTTTAATGAATTTCGGGGTACTTTTTAAGACTTTTTCCTATTTGTTTTAGGGCTAGTATAAATAACCAAATTAGAATTTCTATTTTTTTATTAGTGATGGAGTTTTCAAAATGAAAAAAAGTATTGCGAACTAACAAATGTGTTACTTATCTAGTAAATTTCGTACTTGTTTTATTCTGACGCGTATTTCCTTTTTCCTATTTGGCTTTGCCTTGTTTACCTTTTTTGTAATCTGTTTGCATGTACATTTTAGATATGCATGGGAGCATACTAGGAAGGGGATCTTCACCTATATTATGGTATTTTATTTATATTGAGTACTGAGACAATATTTACTATTATAAATAAAAAAATAGTATTATTAAAATTTTCTATTATCTTATTATATAAATATTCATCTCCTTTAGTGTTCTCTCATGACTTCCCTAATACATTATTAGGACGATTAGTTAGATTACTTTTGTTAGGTGTATATATATAACACGCCTATCAATATATATTTTTTTGGGCTCAAAATTTTTTAAGGGGGTATAACTCTAATGAACAAGTATTGTAACTCTAATCCAATCATGTGGGTGAGATTTATTCTCATTTCTCATGTAAGGAGCATTTTTTCGGAGTCACATCACTTTTTCATTAGAGTTACATCACTTATTCATAAGAGTTATAGCGTGTAAAATTCATTCTCATTTCTCATGTAAGTATGCATTCTCTCATACACATACACATACACATACACATACACATACACATACACATACACATACACATACACATACACATACACATACACATACACATACACATACACATACACATACACATACACATACACATACACATACACATACACATACACATACACATACACATACACATACACATACACATACACATACACATACACATACACATACACATATACATATACATATTCTTCGTCGGGTCTCGTGCAGAATGCACAAAGTACAAATGTTGTTGAGTACATTCCTGTAATTGTAGCGTTATAGACGATGAAGTTGGCCTTTGTTGCGAAAAACTTGCGCATTTTCCAAACACCATATTGTCTAGAGTGTGCCTATAAATTTTGCAAGCTTGGAGCCACGTGTCCCGTCCTCATTGGCATAGTACAGTATCCAATGGCTTACCAAGCTTTAAAAGCCAAATGGATCGTATTGATGGAATCAAAGCCGATCCCACTTTGGTCCCAAGCTTATATTGCCAATGGGCAAAAGCAAAAAAGATGATGTACATCTTCTTTATCATTGAGACAAATGGGACAATCCTCATAGTTGTAAATACCTCTTTTTTTAAAAATTAGCGGTAGTTGCTATCCCATTCTGCCAAAGCTTCCATATAAAAAGTTTCCAATTAGGCATGATGTTCAATCTCCATAGATGGCAAAAAATCGCCTGATCAGTGGTAGATGTCATGCTACATATTTCATGTTGCTGAAGGAGTAGAACGTCATACCCAGACTTGACTGAAAATTCACCGGTTTTAGTACGCGGCCAATATCGGAAGTCCCTTGCTATTGGAGAGAGAGGAAGTTCGATACTCTTGATTTGGCGGGCAGTGGTTGGTTCGAATAAAGAATTAATCTTACGGACATACCAGCCTTGATGTTGGGAAGAATTAACTATTCTACTTTAAGGTTTCGAATTACACCAAGGATTGTGGAATCACGAATTAATGGCACTCGACCCTGCAGCCAATTATGAGTCGCAACCCCCAATATCGCCCCCATCCCCGACCTTCCAGTGGCAATATTCCTGTAATAACTTCTGCCCACGCAACAAGCCCCTATGGCCCTAAGATAATTGGCGATTTCCAAGGTATCATGGATGGTGAGGAAGCCGAGAGCTATTGTATACTTTGGAAAGCAGAAGCTGCGGGTGTTGTTGGATGCGCCATACTTTTTTCATTAATAGTGCTTCATTTAGAGTTGTTGCATTTCAAATTCCAAGGCCTCCAAATTTTTGTGGCCGTTGCAAGATAGCACGCTTTTTCTAGTGGATACCTTTCCCATGCTATCTTTCCAAAAGAACATAGCTAGCAGACTGTCGACTTTATTTGTGATTGTTGCTGGTATCTTGAAAACAGATAAGTAGTGTAGAACTTTGCCCAGTAGTATGGCATTAATAATGATGATTTTTGTTGCCTGCGATAAATTCATGTGATTCCAGCGATTAATAGTTGTAGTAATAACTTTGTCCAGTAATGGAGTGAAATGTTGCACTTTTGATCCCTGTATATCAATGAGGGTTCCTAGATAAGTGCCAAGAGAAGAGACTGAAGGCATACGCAGGATCTGTTTATATTCCTGTTGTAGCTCTGATGGGATATTCGGGCTGAATTTGACAAAAGATTTGTGAAGATTAACAATTTGCCCAGAAGTATCACAGAAGCGGTTTATGATAGTAGAAACCGCTCTACATGAATCTGAAGAAGCTTTGAAGAAAAACATCGCATCATCCGCAAAGAATAAATGTGATATGTAGGGCGCCTGATTATGGAGGCGAATTCCTTGAAATTGTCTGATATCGGTAGCTAGGGTCGTCATGCGTGACAGAATATCCATACAGAATAAGAACAGATAAGGTGATGACGGATACCCTTGTTGTAGTCCACAAGTCGGCAGAAAAGGAGGCGTAGCCACTCCATTAATAAGAATCCTATAGGAAACTGTAGTAATGCATTCCTTAATTAACTGAATCCAATAAGCCGGAAAACCATAAGCAGTGAGAACTTTCAGGAGAAAAGACCAGCGGACTCTATCATAAGCCTTATTCATATCCAACTTTAGTGCTGCCAGCTCTTGTTTTTGTCGTCGTTGCTTGTTGATGAAGTGAGTAAGCTCATGAGTGATGAGAATGTTATCATCCATATGGCGTCCCGGGATGAACGCATTTTGAAAATCATCAATTAACCGTGGCAAAAGATGCTTCATCCTATTCACCATGCATTTTGGCAATACATATATATATGACATTACAAAGACTAATAGGACGGAGATGACTAACCTCGAAAGGGGGAACCACCTTGGGAATGAGCACGAGTAATGTCATGTTCCATTCCTTTAAAAGAAAACTAGTGGAAAAGAGTCGTTGAATTACCTCTGTTAAAGTAAACTCTGCATTGTAATCATCAAGTCTCGGAGATTTGTCATTGGCAAGTGAAAGAAAAGTATCCTTAATTTCCTCCCGAGAGATAGGGCATCGTAGCTCATTGCAATCATCCTCAGTTAGGTTTGGGAGATGAAGCTCCCGGGTGAGTAGGTCAGTTGAATCAGTTGGTAAATCTGCTTCAAACTCCGACGAAGTTAGAAGCGTTCGAAAGTGTTGGTGGATCAAGTGCTCAATTTCTGCTGGTTCTTGGATCCAATCCCCATCATTATTACGCAGTATATGAAGATGGTTATGCTGTTGTTTTTGGCGTAGGCGACCAAATAGCATTTTAGAAGGAAGGTTTCCAACTTGGAGATTTTTCTTCTTAATACGTTGTTGCCAATATATGTATGCTAACGAAGCCTCATTGAGCAGTGTGTTGTGGCGTTGAACATAAGACATACCTTGTTCAGTATTTGTGATTTTATTGTCGAGAAAGTGTAAATTCTTAAATATCTGCTTCCAATTCACGCCCCAAAATAATTTCTTATCTAGACACCATACCCTCAAACGTTGGCGTAGGATGTAGAGGCGTCGAACTAAAACATAAGTTGCAGACCCAGCTACTTGTAGTTGCCATACTTCCTACACTATCATCCTTACCTCATCATGATGTAGACACCAATTTTCGATTTGATAAGGTCGCCAAGCACTCTGAGTTGTGCTTGAAGAATATAGTAAAATTGGACCATGATCAGAATGTATGATAGGAAGGTTTCTAATATGTGTTTGAGGGTACTCATTCATCCATTCCTGGGAGGCGTAACTATGATCCAACCTTTCCATAATTAAGTCCTCATTTTCCCTATTGTTCGACCACGTAAACCGAGGCCCAGCGAAGGGTGTGTCCTGCAAGTGAAGATCAAATTTACAAGCAACAATATCCATCCATCCACAGATAATAGCAGTTCCCCCTATTTTCTCCGAATATTGATCTAATTGATTAATATCACCAATAATAAAAAATTTGGTATAATGTTGTAGCTGATAAGTTTTATATATAGTTTTTAGGTGCATTTAAGTTGCATTTTAGAGCATTTACTTTCATATTTAGGTTCATTATTGCATTATATTCTTAAGTTATGTTTTTCTATTTCTATTCGGTATGTTTTCTTGTTTTTGATGAATATCAGGCATTGAAGACGTATTTGGAGTATGATTAGCTAAAATTGAGGATTAGGAGCACTTGGAAAGGAGTTACAATGAATAAGGATCGTATGGATATGTCATAGTACGAGTTTGAGCAAAAACGAAGCGGAAAATCATTAGAAGAAATGTGAAAAAGGAGTCATATCTACTCTTCTGATCATAACTTTTGATGTGCTTCTTGTAATTGAGTAACTCCAGCAGATTTGGAAACTAGACTTGAATATCTTTCCAACGATAGATGGCACGTCCCGAGGAGACTTCTAGTCAAGGAGTTATACCTTCTGGAAGATTGCACTGTTTCTGCTGGAATCTGCCACGCGTACGCGCGGATCACTAATCCGCCTATTAATGATTTATTTAATACTTTTCTTATCTTGTAAATTACTTTCCTAGTCATATTAGGTGAATATTATTTAGATAGGTTTTCATTCTTTCTCTCTCCCCCTTTCAGGTGATTCTTTAGGTTTTAGTTTCTTCTCCTCTTTTTCTCCCATCTCTTTAGTTTAAACCCTAGTTTATCATGCTCATCTTTAATTCATTAGTTTTATTATTTTATTCTCTCTCTTTCATTGATTTCTTTTAATTATGTTTTCCTTTCTCTCTCTAGATGTAGTTTTTATTCTTTATTTCATGATTAAGTAATTTTTATTTCTAGGGTTTGGGAATCCATGTTTATATGTTATAATTCTTGATGGATGTTTATTGATGATTTCATTAGTCATTGTTATTTCTAATTGATTAGTATTTATATTATTAATCTTGCAATCTGATCAATTGTCTGATTAAATATTGTTAATATCGAGTCATAGATCGAGAGATAGTACTCTTTAGAGGCTTACCTACAATTAGCAAATCTGATTATGTTGAGTGACCGTACTAGCATATGTTGATTTGAGAGCGTTAGTGCCTGACCAAGGATTAACCTGTGCCCTAGATATCTGATTGATTGAACTATTGATGATATTTTGATAGTTTATAAGTATAAACATGGTGAACCATTACCCTAGATCCTTTTTAGTTTGATTTTCGTAGTTTGATTAGTTTAGAACCTTAATTCAAATATCTGTGATTTTGTTTAGTTTCTCTTTACCTTATAAGCTAGATAAAACGACCATCTCTCTGTGGATTCGACCCTACTTACCCTACTACATTGTTAGAAGGTTTTGCAGGAATTATCTTTGACGGGTGTACGACAACCTATCAAATTTTGGCGCCGTTGCCGGGGAGACGGTATTGTTTTATTTAGTTTTTATTGTTGGTGAAACTAAATTGTATATATTTTTTTTCCCCTTTTGTGAATTTTTTTATATATATTTTTTTAATTTTTTTTTTGTATCACGGAGTCATATTATTTTGATGATGGGGAGCATTCTTTTGCTAGGCAACATAATAATAATTTTTGGAATTCTCATGTTTACCGTTTTGATGCATCATATCAAAATCCTCCCAATTTTTGCATGAGTTCTCCTGAATTATCTTATATGTTCTGTGAACCCCATATACATGTTAGTAATTCTAGAGCAATTTTTTCTTTTCCTCAGTATGAGAATGAAGTGTTTTGGAAGTATTAATATACTTGGTGATTTTATTGGTCCTAATCATGGAATTGAACTGTGGGATATGTGTCTAGTGATTTATGAGGGGTTAAATGAAGAAACTAGGATGGTAGTAGAATCTATGTGTAATGGACGATTTCTATTCCAATCACCTGATCATTGTTGGGATTTAATTATGTGGTTGGCTAGGGATACTTATGAGTGGGAGATGTCTTCATCTGCTTTTCTACCCCAATCTTACATGACACCACCTTTAGTAGATGGTTTTGACCCCTCTTCCCAATTTGAATGTCAAACTGCTCAGCACTCTAGCCCCAATCCGTTTATTTATGATGATAAAGAGGGGTGGATATTTAATGAGAGCTATTTGGATGATGATAAGATTGAGAGAAGCGCTAATGTGATGGATGTTTTGCAGGAGGAAGAAATCATGGTTGAATTTTCCTCTTCGGAGGAAAGTCAAGTTGAGAGTGAGGTGATTTATGAGCCTTTATCGGCACTACATACTATTTTTGAGTCTCATGTTCCCTTTTCACAACCACTTGACCTTATTCCTTCTTCTCCTATATTATATCCTCCATCGTTTCTTCTTTCTCCCCTTTTGAATGACTTTCATAATAATCTGAATAATGTACAGTTAGTTTCTTTTCCTTCTTTTGAGTCATGTAAAAAGACTAACAATTTTTCTTTTACTTCTTCTTGTAAATATAATTCTTCCTCTGATTTTTCTTTTTGTAGTTTTAGTAATTCTTTAGTACTAACTTTTTTCATTTTTCCTTTTCACTCTTATATAATATGCTCTGAGATGTCTGCAGGAACATATAATAAGCTTCTTAGAGCATTGAACTATTATGAGTGATCTACTAATCTTAAAACGTCATGCAAGACCTTAAATTAGCGCTTTTCGGGAGGCAACCCGAGTTTTAATTTATTTTGTCTCTTATTTTCTTTATTTTTTATTTTGATTTTTATCTTTATTTCATCAATTTTTGACTGTTTTTACTGATTATGACGTGTTTTGTGTGTTTGTTGTAGGTAGAATGAGTAAAAAAAAAAAAAAGTGTCGAAGTATCTGATTGACTGGGCAGAATAGCCCCACCGGGCGCGCAAGCACATTCGGGAGATTTTCAAAAATTTGCCCAATTGTTTCTTGTCCGGTCGACCGGGCCAAATAGGCTGACCGGGCGGATTTTCAAATTGACCGGGCGAAATTTTAGACTGACCGGGCGAAAGAGATTTTCAAAAAAAAAAAAAAAAAAAAAAAAAACTTTTCTTGCCTTCCTTTCCTTCGTTCCCTCCTCGTACTCTCTTCTTCCTCAGCCTCTTCGTTCCCCAACCCGTGCCATCTTTCTTCACCGTCGCCGGCGCATCTCACTATCATCGTCGGTGCTTTCGGAATCTAACCACACTCCACGCATCTGGCCCTGCAACCATACCAGACCCTCCCCTGTTTCACTCCTTCGACCTCACTGCTTCACCCACCTGTGCACGCCACCACCGCGGCACCGCCGACGACCACCCAGAACCGACACCCATCGCGCCATCATCGGACCACTGAGCCTCTCTCGCGTCTCCCTCCCGAACGCGCGACACCCCACCAACAACCACCCTGCTAATCCCCTCCCATACCCGCGCCTCCTCTCCTTCTCTCACCACCTTCTCCACCATCCATCGCCGCCGTTCATCAT
Organism: Beta vulgaris subsp. vulgaris; assembly: GCF_026745355.1. Lineage (NCBI taxonomy): Eukaryota > Viridiplantae > Streptophyta > Magnoliopsida > Caryophyllales > Amaranthaceae > Beta > Beta vulgaris. The sequence continues at coordinate 41,050,751 of NC_079202.1, read as the reverse complement.
CTTCCCACAACCAACATACCCACCGCCACCTCCTCCGACCTCCCTCACGTCGCACAACAGCAGCCAATCCCCCTTGATTCTCTCTTCTCGTTTCTCTTTCTTTTCTTTTTATTTTGTTTTTTCTGTTTTTTTTATTCCTTTTTTTTTTTTTAATTCCCTTTTTTTTTTTTGTTTTTTCTTTTTGACTAGTCTTCCCATTCTCTTAACACATCTTTGCATTTTGATTAATGGTGTTATAGGATTTATGCAAGTTAGCAACCAAATAGTTCAAGTTGGTCTTCCAAGAGTAATGTTATGTGATTAAAGCTTATTTGACTCTTCATTGGGTTGTTAGTCTCTCTATTTTCTATTATTAATACTCTTGGTATGACTTTCAAATTTTTGCTTGGATTTTTGTTTGAGATGACATACTTGTTGAATTCTTGTACAATTTGATGATGCATCGATTGTTGGGTTTCATATTCATGTGTGGCATTAGTGGTGATTGGTGACTTGTGGTGATAGGTGGGCGACTTTGGTGTTGGATGATTGTTGGGGTTCAACTTTGTTCCTTCTCTATTTTGGTTTCTTGTAGTGAGGACACTGCAGATTCTGGCTTGGGGGAGGAATATTCTATCCTTTATTGCTTTATAGTGTAGATTTTATTGCTTTCGTAGGATGTTTCACGGTTTGTACTGCTTATTAGGAGTGGGAGTTTACGTGTAACCAAAAAAATTGTACAACTTTCTTAGTTGCATTAGCATATTTCATCTCATATTAGATTTCATCTCATTTTAGTTCCATCTATGGGACTACTGTCAAGACTTTTTGAGAACCTTGTTGATATTTTACTACATTTGTTAAGTGTCAATCGTCTTGTTCATGATACTTCATAGCACGATTGTTTCGCAACTGATTGTTTGTGGTAAGATTGATTGATCTTTCTCTGGCTCGATTTAACATTACTATGCAGACACCTTAACCTAAGAGGCTTTTGTGCCTATAAACTGACGTATCTGTGTCAGTTTTGTTCTTTCATGTGTGATTAGTTCCTCGTTGTTGCATTGATCTTGACTTTGACTTGGTACTCCTTGATATTTGATAGTGCATACATTTTGATATGATTGAGCGTTTCATTTGATATCTTAGCTCCAGAGTTATTCTTGTTTTCATATTATCCTTCCTTTTTGCCCCGCTGAGCCTTTTCTGACTTTGTTTGATTGTTACCTACATTACAAGCCTTGGCCTCATTTGATTCTTGTCCCAAGCCTAGCTTGGGGGAGCGAGTATTAGTTTTGGTTTTGTTTGTATTGAATTGAAGTGCTCTATTTGTGGTTAGAAGGATGAAAAATATGTTTAGTGAGCTTTGAAATTGAATTGAAAGTAAAGAAACACAAAAAAAAAAGTGAAAAATGAAATGAAAAAAAAATGTGAAAAAGAGTTGTGAATAAAGTGAAATAAAAAGGGTTATGATTGAATTTCTTGAGTGAAAAAGGTTGTTGATTATATTTGGAGATTGTTGGTTGTTGCACGGAGTTGTGATATATATTGGTCATGTTTTCAGTTATATGATGCTCCCCCTTCTTGGTTTTTCCACCACAATTCCCAAATTATTTCCATACCTTTAACCTCAGCCCCATTACAACCCTTAAAAGTCCTCTTGATCATTATGTATTGTATTGTTGAGTATTAAGTGAGTCAAAAAGTCAAAGTTAAAGAGTATTTGCTTCATCTGAGTCGACTGATTTAGGTTGAGAGTCATTATTTATCCCTTAAACACATGAGATATTTAAGTGCACATAACTATAGTGAGGTCTGTCATGTTTGGTTAAATCAGTTTGGGAGAGATGGTCTGTGGTATGATTGGAGAGTCGATTGCGATACATGATATGCTATGCGGCTTTGTTCGAGATTGTTTCGATGCTTGGTTTATGTAGTGATTATATCTCTTGTGTTCTCAATTGAGTGTTTAGCCCTGTTGTAGTCCTATATTGTAGGTTGTCTAACTTTTCCGATGTCTATGTCTTATTGCTTGAGGACAAGCAATGGTTTAGCTTGGGGGAGTTTGATAAGTCATTTTTATATATAGTTTTTAGGTGCATTTAGGTTGCATTTTAGAGCATTTAGTTTCATATTTAGGTTCATTATTGCATTATATTCTTAAGTTATGTTTTTCTATTTCTATTCGGTATGTTTTCTTGTTTTTGATGAATTTCAGGCATTGAAGACGTATTTGGAGTATGATTAGCTAAACTTGAGGATTAGGAGCACTTGGAAAGGAGTTACAATGCATAAGGATCGTATGGATATGTCATAGTACGAGTTTGAGCAAAACGAAGCGGAAAATCATAAGAAGAAATGTGAAAAAGGAGTCATGTCTACTCTTCTAATCATAACTTTTGATGTTCTTCTTGTAATTGAGTAATTCCAGCAGATTTGGAAACTAGACTTGAATATCTTTCCAACGATAGGTGGCACGTCCTGAGGAGACTTCTAGTCAAGGAGTTATGCCTTCTGGAAGATTGCACTGTTTCTGCTGGAATCTGCCACCCGTACGCGCGGATCACTAATCCGCCTATTAATGATTTATTTAATACTTTCCTTATCTTGTAAATTACTTTCCTAGTCATATTAGGTGAATATTATTTAGATAGGTTTTCATTCTTTCTCTCTCCCCCTTTCAGTTGATTCTTAGGTTTTAGTTTTCTTCTCCTCTTTTTCTCCATCTCTTTAGTTTAAACCCTAGTTTATCATTTCATTTTAATTCATTAGTTTTATTATTTTATTCTTCTCTTTCATTGATTTCTTTTAATTATGTTTTCATTTCTCTCTCTAGATGTAGTTTTATTCTTTATTTCATGATTAAGTAATTTTTATTTCTAGGGTTTGGGAATCCATGTTTATATGTTATAACTTGATGGATGTTTATTGATGATTTCATTAGTCATTGTTATTTCTAATTGATTAGTATTTATATTATTAATCTTGCAATCTGATCAATTGTCTGATTAAATATTGTTAATATCGAGTCATAGATCGAGAGATAGTACTCTTTAGAGGCTTACCTACAATTAGCAAATCTGATTATGTTGAGTGACCGTACTAGCATATGTTGATTTGAGAGCGTTAATGCCTGACCAAGGATTAACCTGTGCCCTAGATATCTGATTGATTGAACTATTGATGATATTTTGATAGTTTATAAGTATAAACATGGTGAACCATTACCCTAGATCCTTTTTAGTTTGATTTTCGTAGTTTGATTAGTTTAGAACCTTAATTCAAATATCTGTGATTTTGTTTAGTTTCTCTTTACCTTATAAGCTAGATAAAACGACCATCTCTCTGTGGATTCGACCCTACTTACCCTACTACATTGTTAGAAGGTTTTGCAGGAATTATCTTTGACGGGTGTACGACAACCTATCAGTAGCATTTGTTGGAGTCTTTGCCATAATGGACGATGTTGACTATGCTGGGGAGCACCATACAGGAAAAGGCAGTGCCAGGTTCTTCCATTCATTTCAGCTATCTTACAAAATAAAAAGTTACTAGACTTATCGATAAGATCTACAGAGGAAGAACCCCAATAAAAAAGATCTAGAGCACCCCGTGTTTGGTGCGCATCAACCCCAAAACTACTAGTTGGACCAGTGGAACTTAACAACCTATGTACATCACTAAATATATACATATATACATATATACATATATATATACATATATACATATATATATATATATATATACATATATACATATATATATACATATATTTATAGAGTCGGATCCAATAAGGGTCCTGGGCGGCCCAGGCCTCCCCAAAAATAAAATACGATTTCTATTTTGGGCCTTTACCAGTACAACGTTTATAAGATAAAAGCATATCATTACAATAATAATCAAAGTTAAACATCTTGGTTTAGTGGTAATGTCTGTATTGGAAATCTTCAACTCGCAGGCTCGAGGCGCTAGTCTAAAGCTTTCTGCCGTTTTTTTTTTTCTCTCTTTTTTCATAGTTCTTTTTCCTTTATTTTCTTTCTCTTTTTTTCCATAGTTCCTTTATTTTCTTTCTCTTTCTCTCCATAGTTCCTTTGTTTTCTTTCTCTTTTTTTCCATAGTTCCTTTATTTTCTTTCTCTTTTTTTTCATAATTCCTTTATTCTCTAATCATGTGTTCGTTTAAAAAATTTTGTTCTTTCGTGTTTTTATTTCTCTGCTTCCATCGTTGTTTTTGTTTTAAAAGTTTAATTATTGTCGCTTCTTACCTTTAAAAATCACAATCAATGTTAAATTTATTGACGTCAAATCTAAATTATTTATCATTGCTGTAATCAGATTATTTGAAGTGTATTAGCCATATTAAGTTCTCCTAATTAGTAGTTGTAATTGATGTATTGATGATTGATGAGGACCCTCCAAATCTAATAACCTGGATCCGCTTCTCTATATATATGTATACATATATATGTATATATATATATATATATATATACACACACACACACACACACACACACACACACACACACACACACACACACACAACACACACACACACACACACACACACACACAACACACACAACAACACACACACACACACCACACACACACCACAAACACACACACCACAACACACCACACACACACACACACACACACACACACACACACACACACACACACACACATATATATATATATAGGTGAGAATAGGGCCTTATGATAAAACATATATCATATATGAAAATGTATGCAATATTATTTACAACATATTTAACATTTTTTAAGAACGTATAGTATGAGTTTTAGAACATGTGCAAAAAAATTCGTAAAATATGGCACAAGTGGTGTAATATATGATTCTCATTTTTTTATTGGTGATATTTTTTTTCTATCTTTCATTACTTTTTATACTTTTTATAATATCGATTTTCAGAAAAATATGAAGATATCGTTGCTCGTTTTCTATCAAAGGTGAACGCCATTTGGAAAAACAAAATAATGGTTTAGAACGTATGTACTAATAATTAGAATAACATACTTATATTTTTGGAACATGAAGTACAAAAAATACATAACATGGAATTCAACTTACATTAGTCCAATTTCATAACTTAATCATTTGATATTTACAAGAATAAAATAATTGTTTAGAATATACGTACCAATAATTATAACAACATACGTAAGAGCTTATGGTTGAGACTTTTTAAATATATTTTGTACTATTTAATCTGAATTATTTAGTATATTATGCTTCGAAATAGTATAGCATGATGATCAAAAATATAAATTATATATTTATACTACATTAGGAACATAATAACTATTCAGAATACAAGAACAACTATTTAGAATATTAGAAGAAGCTAAGTAAGAAATACTAAATCTAAAATTTATATATTCAAACAGAGTAGAAAATTACCAAATCAATATTTTAGGATATAATTATTATTGTTCAATGGTTTTACAATAAATAAAAACAAATGGAGTTATTTAACTTGAGAGTTAAGCTGATCAAGATGAGATTATAATTATTATAAATTTAGCAACTTACATACCTTCAATATAGATACGGACAAACATAAAAACAAAAAATGGAGGATAAAGTTTCTTATTGGTCCGTATTAATTTAAAGAAAAAACAAGAAACACAATTAAAACTCTAATTTCAAGAAGAAAAATTTGCCTCACATTAATGGAGTAGATTGAAGACATCATCAACAATAACAATGGGGGAGGAGATCTCTAAAGTAATTTAAAGAAGAGAAATGAAAGTTATTGAGATGTAATTAAAAATACTAAATTTTAGTGAGATTTGATTGTTACAACTAGAATTTGGTCAGAGATTTATTATTCCAATGTTGATTCTCGAGGGTGAGCGAAAGATTTGAACAAGCGGAGAGAGAAAGATTGTTAGAAAAAAATGGAATGAGCGTACTATTTTATTTTTATTTTATTAATGCCTATTTAATCTTGACCATATTTTTGACTTAAATTCGATGGTCCAGATCTATGCTGACGTATCATATTGTTCTCACATAACGAATGTGCTTTCACAAGAGCCATCCCCCACATAAAAAGGATTTTGGTACCCCAATCTCAAATTTTATATATTTATATCTTAACACTTTGGTACTAAACATTGTGGTATCTATATATTGAACTCTAGGCATCAATGATGGCACATCATTTTGATAACAATAACATACTAATTTTGGTATCATAAAATTTTAAATATTAGTTAGATGATTACTTAAGAGTTATTTATCATCCTGAAGCTAAAGCTCTTTGATAGCATATTGACAGCTTTTTCTCAAACTCGACAACTGTTAAATTGTCCTTAAATCCCAGATGATCCTTGTACGCTCCTAACTTCTTTCCAAATTTACACTCAATGTGCAACAAACGTCATCTATATCGCATTAGCAAGAGCCCTCCGCATAGTTGGGGATTGGTCAATTAGGATTCCTTTTGGTGCTCTTCCCATGCACGAGTATGACGACCATATCCAAAGTAGCCACTCATACATCTTTGTATCCTCGTGGGACAACAACGCATATCTGAGCAACATGCTCTACCCATGATTAACCATCGCGAAGTTAGCAAATGGTAGCTCATACTTATTTATTTGATATATCATATATAGCATTGTGTAGACACATAATCATGTCTCCCTATTTAAGGATCCAATGATTAAACAACCACAGTCTTAATTGATCCGATTCAAGGGCAGAGCAGTCTAAAAAGTCATTCAAAAACCATTTCAAAAAGTGATAAAGTCCTATTTTAGAGCCCAATTAATTATTCATGATGATTAATTATATTTGAGCCCAATCCTTTGAAAACCCCAATTAATTATTTAATAATATTTAATTGTTTTATTTATAATAGATAAATATTTTCAAAAGATATTTTTTATAGTTAAGATCAGATCTTATCCCGTAAAATCAGATTTCCGAAATTAAAAGATAAAAAAAATCTTTTAGAACGCGTATTAGACAAGCTGGCAAAGGCATGTCCAAAGCCAGGCTAGTGCATCAGGCGCAACTTCTCCTGACACGTGGTACTGTGTCGTGCATCTGGCGCAATGCTTCGTATTAAGCGTAGTTCTCTGCGTGAGACGCGAATTTTCTTATCTTTTTTTAAAGCGTGTACCACGTGTACACTTTTTACTGGGTTGTTAAAGTTAGACAACTCGGTCGAATGACTATTCAGTTAAAGTAATGAAAAGGTTGTTATAGTTTAGTTCAATAAAAGTTATTGCAGATTGTTATGTTGTTATTTATCCCTACTTATTATTTAGGAAAAATATACACGATAGAGCTCAACTATTCCCCCATTCTCTTTTATAAGTCCAACCTATGAATTATTCATTGAGGTCCCAAGTTCCACATCTTTTTTATAAGTCTCAGTTTACTTAAAACCTGTTAAGAAAGTTAAATTTTTTTAAATGTGGGACTCACCTCTTCTCTCTCCTTCACTTCTCCTCCACTGCATCAGCTGGACAGGGGCCGAGCCACCCTTGTCGTCACCTTCCTAACCTGACCCATAATCTCTCTTTTCCTCTCTCCACCCAACCCCACCCCAAGCCTCACCCCTCATTCTCTTTCGTCAACCCTTGCCCTCTTGCCTTCTCATTCGCAAAAGAAGCCGCCACATCAGGCCAGAGTGCAGGGCAGAGCCACCCTTGCCGCCCCCTTCCCATCCACTCTTTCTCTCTCCCGTGAAAAAAAAATCCCAAACCCAAACACCCTCACCCTTCTCTCTCTCGCTCACCCCTTCACCTTTCTCTCTTCCTCTCGCCGGTGAACCCTCGTCAATACCGCACCGACGCCCAGCTCCCCTGTTTCCTTCGCTCTCCTCCCCTTCGTTGCTGCCCCATCACCCCTTGCTCACCGGAATTTTCTTCCCCTCTTTCCTTCGCTCTCTTCCCCGATTCGTCTGTGTTGCTGCTGCTATTGTTCGCTGCTGTCATCGGACTTGCGCCGTGACGCCGCCCCTACTGCCTAGTCTCGTCGGTGTTCCATTACCACTCGCCGGAGCTCTACTCTTGCAACCATGGTGAGATGAAGATGAGAGAAAAAAGAGGGAAAATATAGGAATGTCAAAACTCACGTGCTCTCATTAAGCTATGAGCATGTGACATTCAACCTGCTATAGCAGGTTGGTCACCTGCTGGGTCTTATAAAAGTCACAAGATGTGAAACTTGGGACCTGTAAAATTCATAGTTGGGACTTATAAAAGAGAATGAGGAATAGTTGAGCTCTATCTTGTGAATTTTTCCTATTATTTATTAGTATATCATGTTATGAATGTTTATTTATTATTATATATGTAGTACTCAGCTTTGCTGACTACGTGCTTTGTTTGTACGTGTCGATCATAGCTTTGCCTTATTGATCCTGTGATGACCCATTCTTGGTGAGCAGATTCTCTGCTGCATTGACATCTACAGGTGCATGGAGAGCTTGTGTAGCATGATATATTTATTGTTTTTAGTAGATACCTTTGTATTTAAGTTTGGTTTGAAGTTAAAGTTAACAATATTGTTTGGTTTTAAAGTTACATTGTTATTTATTATATTTCAATTCTAAAGTTTATTTATATGTTTTTCCGCTGCAAAATTCTGAATAAGCCGATACGTTATAACACGGGCGATAATGCTTTGATGATTCTCTAAGTTTTATACTTGAAAAGTATTTTTGGAAAAGGGAGAATTATCGGGGTGTTACAAAGTGGTTTCTGGGAGCTTTAGGTTACTTTAAAAAAAATTAGGCGCCTAACTAGCTAGTTATTTAAATGAATTTCTTAGAATTGAGCTCCTACTTATTAATTTATTGTGTTTAAATTAATTTTCGAAACACGTTATTATTTTAAATTAGCACTAGAAAAAAAAATTCGAAAAAATAATAATAATTAAGGTTCATATTTTTTTTATATAGATATGGTTCAAAATTTTTATTTTTGTCCGAGTTATTTTTCGAAAATAAGTTCCGAAATTTTTATAAGGTCGAAATTTTTTTTGGTCGAAATTGTTCTTTTTTCGGAATTTAATTTTATCGAGTTCGACGTTTTTTTAAATTCTATTATTTAGTCGAAAATTACAAATATTATTATTCATTATTTTAATACTTTGAAGTTTATTTTATTGTGTTGTGAGAATGGGTAGTATAGGAAGGGCATATAGGATAGAAATATTATATGCCTACATTAAATAGTTAGTTTAGCATGATTATATTTTTCTTCCCTGCTAACTGTTGATATACTTCTGCCTATGTTGTAGGTGGTAACTACCTATTATTTATTGTTGGGAATTGCGTTCATGGAGAGTACTAAATATATCTATTGGAATAGGTTTATTTGTTGTAGATCCCTAACCATGTCTGTCAGACAAGTTAATAGAGTAGGAAGCTATCATAATCCTATTATAATAAGTGATGATGAAGGTGATGGGAATAACTACACCAGACCTAAAAGATATGTCTATTATAACACTAAGGACATATATGACTTTGAAGATGAGATCTATACGCCTGAACGATACAAGGAATCTAAGGACAAGAATGATATGTTGCACCTTAAATCACTATTTATGTATTTATGTTAAAGAAAAAATAATATAATATAATATAATAATGTTGGATAGTTGGCTAACAGTGATTAAATTAATTTTATAGTACCATTCTTTTTAGGAAAGTATAATGTTATAGTTACAAAATTATTTAATAATATCCTTCTGGAGGAATAAAATTTAAATATTTATTTATTCGAGTGAGCAAGAATTTATTCTGGGCACGTGTTGGGAATCTTTTTATTATTTAATTTTTATTGAGTGATTGAATTCTTATTTGTTGTCTCCCACGTGTGTATTTTGATGGATGATTATGTGGTTACTAAAGAACATTTTGTGCTGTACTTGGAATTGCTCAGAAATTGTTTGTTGATGCGATCTTGTTTGATCAAATCAAATATTACCTTCTTAAATTGGCATATAAGTTATATTGAAACCTCAAGTAGAGTTACATTTATTTTGAGGTCACACAGTAGGATGGCTAATAGCAACAACGACCTAGTTGTTCCTATTCGCCTTTTGGCGGAAAAATTGACTCAAGAGAGAGCTGAGCGTCCCGATACTGCTTGGGACATATTTGAGAGGTTAACTAAGATTAAGCCACCATACTATAAGGGGATAGCTGATCCTACCTTCCTAGAAAACCAGATTAGGGAGTTTGAGAAAATCTTTGGGGCTGTGAACTGTCATGAGGGCATGAGAGTCGATCAGGTTGTGCTATACCTTAAGGATGAGGCTGACTTATGGAGAGGAAATAGAGCTAGACTAAGTGTTGTGGAAGGATTCACTTGAGATGCTTTTGTTACTGCCTTAAGGGGGAAGTTTTACACTATGATTATGAGGAAACAGAAGGCCCAGGAGTTCATTAACCTTAATACGATGGGTAGTATGACCATCTCTGAGTATTACAGCAAGTTTATAGCACTGTCGAGGTTTGCACCTGAGGTTGTAGCTACTAAGGAGTAGAAGGCTCAGAGGTTTGAGCAAGGTTTGACTGATGAGATACAGCTAGGGTTAGGAGGTGAGACCTTTACATCCCTAGATATTGTGTATGGGAGAGTCGACCACATTAATGGACTTTAGTCAAGGTGGGATAAAAAGAATGTTGTGGTAGGTGAGAAAAAGAAGGATTATAATGCTGGGGAAGACCAGGGGAACTTCAAGAGAAATAAGAATAAAAATGGGAATTTCCAAGGGAGGAATAATCACCAGAATAACAACAATAAGGGTCGAACTGAGAGAGTGTATCACTACAAGAAGTGTAACAACAACCACCCTAGTAGAGACTTTAAGGGAGACCCAATAACTTGTAACTACTGCTAGAAGAAGGGTCATAGGGAGTATGAGTGCTTTATTAAGCAAAGGAAGGATCATAATGGTAATCGGAGTGGTAACCAGGTCAGATTGGGGATCAACCAGTCGGGAAACCGAGGTTCTAAGCATGTAGGGTCATAGAACAACCAAGGGAACTATAGTAAGCCTGCTAGTGAGAACCTCAACCAGAATAAGGCTCCAAGTAAACTGTACATGATGAGTCGCAACGAAGCTGATAGATCTGCCGACGTAGTTTCTGGTACTTTTCTATTAACTATGTCCTTGTTAAAACATTGTTTGATTCGGGGGCGACTTATTCTTTTATGTCGTCATTTGTCCTTAAGTTTTTGGGTTAGTAGATTATGAAGAAATTGACTTACCTATTAGTATACCTACTGGGGAGATCATAAGGTGTACCAAATTGTTTAAAAATTTGCCTCTGAAGATAGGAGACTATGTATTTCCATCTGATTTGATAGAGTTCAATTTGGGAGACCAAGATGTTATTCTTGGGATGAACTGGTTAAGTCTCTACAAGGCCAATATAGACTATAAAGTTCAGAAGGTAGTTTTGAGAAACCCTTTGGGAAAATTGACCTCCTATAGACGTTTTGGGAAGCCTAAGAACTTTGTGGTTATCCTGCGATGCAAGTGAGGAAGTTAATGAAGAAAGGATGTGAGTTATTTTTCTATAGTGTGCATGATGTGAGTAAGGAAGTTAGGGTGAATATCTAGGATGTCCCAATTGTGAATGAATTTATGGATGTATTTCCAAGCGAGATTTTGGGTGTACCACCTGCGAGAGTTGTTGAGTTCACCATAGACTTAGTTCCGGGAACTGCACCTATATCAAAAGCACCCTATAGAATGGCACCACCTGAGATGAGTGAGTTGAATATGCAATTCAGGAGTTGCTAGAGAAGGGTTATATTAGGCATGGTGCATCATCTTGGGGAGCTCATGTATTGATTGTGAAGAAGAAGGATGGGAGAATGAGGTTATGTATTAACTATAGGAAACTGAACAATGTAACCATCAAGAACAAGTATCCTTTGCCTAGAATAGATTACCTATTCGATTAGTTAAATGGAGGAGTGTATTTTCGAAGATTGATTTGCATTTGGGGTATCACCAGTTGATGGTAGATGATAAGGATGTACCTAAGACTGCCTTTAAGACACATTATGGTCACTATGAGTTTACTGTAATGCCATTTGGGTTGACCAATGCTCCTGCCATATTTATGGACTTAATGAATAGGATTTTCCATGAGTTTCTAGATAAATTTATTGTGGTTTTCATTGATGATATACTGATATATTCTACGAACGAAGTAGAGCATGATGAGCACTTGAGAATTATTTTGGAGACGCTTAGGAAGAATCAATTATATGCCAAGTTCTCTAAGTGCGAGTTTCGTTTGGAGAAGGTAATGTTTTTGGGTCAACATGTGTCTAAGAAAGGAGTCTCTGTAGATCCTGCTAAGATTCAAGTTGTGAGTGAGTGGCCAACTTCAAAGAATATGTCAGATATTAGAAGTTTCCTAGGTCTAGCAGGCTATTATAGGAGATTTGTGAGAGATTTCTCGAAGATAGCGAGGCCCATGACCAACTTGATGAAGAAGAGTCATAATTTGAGTGGAGGGAAAAGTGTGAAGAAGCCTTTCAGATTTTGAATGAATGTTTAACCTCCGCATCTGTTTTGACCCTGCCTGATGGGAATGAGGGATTTGAGGTGTATAGTGATGCTTCAAAGAATGGTTTGGGATGTGTGTTACAACATAATGGGAAAGTAATTGTGTATGCGTCGCGTGAGTTGAAACCTTTAACCTTTGCACATTGTTTTCTTTTTTATCTTCTACTGTACTTTTTCGTATTATTAAAGTTATTGTTAGAGTCGAAATGAGCTACTAATAGTTTCTCCTTGATAGCTCCATTATCATATTTTTATGAGTGTGGACTTGTGGCTTTGACCAAAATAATTACACCATTTATTTTTTGAAACGTGTACATCGTATAAATTTTCATTCTCTAATCGATATATATATATATATATAAAGGAGGAATTTTTCGGGAGCATAGAGCGCGCCACATAGGTTTGTCATGTCATCAATTTTACACAAAAATAGAGTTTTACATAGATCTTTAAATACATATAACGAGCTTTAAATAAGCGAAAATTAGAGTTTCGTGTTCAGTGAACAACTTAAATTATTATATTATGTAATTTGTGTATAACTTTTGCTACGTAATTCGGAATATTATAATTTGTATCATTGGATAGTACTCAAAATATGCTTCGAAATAAGATCCATATACAGTATAGTTTTACAACTTATGAATAGAGCGTGCCACGTAGGATTACCATGTCATCAATTGTTATTTTTATTTTTTTTACAAAAATGAGTTCTACAAAGATTTTAATTATATAAGGAGCTTTTGATAAGTGAAATAAAGTTTCGTATTGAATGAACAACTTAAATTATTATATTATATAATTTGTATATAACTTTTGCTACATAATTCAAAATATTATAATTTTTGTACCATTGAATAGTGCTCGAAATATGCTTCGAAATAAGATCTATATACAATATAGTTCTACAACTTATGAATAGAGATTACCATGTAGGATTGTTATTACGTCATTAATTTTTATTTTAAATATAATAAAAAATAAATTTCTACACATTTTTAAATATATAAAAGGAGTTTTAAATATGGAGAAATTTACGTTTAGTTTTGAATAAACAACCTACATTATTATATTATGTAAATTGAATATAACTTTTGCTACCTAATTCAAAACATTATAATTTTTTTACAATTGAGGAGTGCTTGAAATGTGCTTCAAAATGAGAACCATCTACAAAATAGTTTTACAACTCATGAAAATATATTTAATTAGATGAAAGATAAGATATTTTTAGCCTTTCTTTTGATAAATATAATTATAATTAAGCTATAAGTATAGTGTACAATATGTGATTTAGCATTTTATAATAGGTCCAATTTACAGAATTAGACAAATTATATCTTTCAAAACCTCAGCCTTAATTGCTCCACTAAATCGAAACTATTTAGTATTGCAACAAAATGTAGTAAGTAAAATTTATTGTTACAACAAAAACTAAAATCTATAGCGATAAAGTTACATATATATTAGAATTTTGGATGATGAAAAAAAATAGAGTTTGATTTTAAACAACAACCTTAAAATACTATACAGAGCTCCATCTAAGCATGTCATATTATTGTTTTTAATTATTAATTTTTTTTAAAAAAATAGTGTTCACTATAGATATAAATACATACTCCCTCCGTTTCCTAAAGATCTTCCCACTTACTGTTCCTACAGATACCAAGGAAAATCAAGTTGTGTGGGGCATGGTGTGAGTAAAGTAGGAGAGAGAAAGGGGTTAAGATAAATAAACAAATAAAAAAGGGTTAAAGTAGGAGAGAGAAAGGGAGTAAAATTGAATTAATAATGTAATGGTGGACCATGTGATAGTGACATGAGAGGGTAAATAGGGAAATTTATTTTGCCAAATAAGGAATAAAGCTAAAGAGGGAAGATCTTTTGGAAACACCCTTAAACGGAAAGAGGGAAGATCTTTAGGAAACGGAGGGAGTATAATGTGTTTTGGATAAGTGAACATTACATTCTGATATTAGGTTAACAACCTAAATTATTATACTATGAAAATTGAATATAACTTTTGTTACAAATTCGCAATATTATAATTTTTTTTTACCATTGGAGAGTGCTCGAAATATGTTTCGAAATAAGTTTCATTTACAATATAGTTTTACAACTTATGAAAATTTATTTATTTGGATGAAAAATAACGTATTATTTATTCTTTATTTTAATTACATGTAAAAAAATTATAACAATAGCGTATTATATTTGGGCAATATCAATTATATCTTTGAAAATCATACTTTTAAAAATTGAGTTATATAAAGATAAAATACATATTTATAATTTTGAACCTATAGCATACCATAGTGGCATTACATGAATCAAATAAAAGTGTGTCAACGACATTGCAAAGGTATTATGCAATTCACTAATTATTTTATTAATAGAATATTTATTGTATACATAATTATTCATGTTTGTTTTTTAACATATATCTATATGTTAGATCTTATTCTTTTATTCATGAACTTAATTCTACTAAACTACTCCCTCCGTTTCCTAAAGATCTTCCCTCTTTCCGTTTAAGGATGTTTCCAAAAGATCTTCCCTCTTTTGCTTTATTCCTTATTTGGCAAAACAAATTTCCCTATTTACCCTCTCATGTCACTATCATATGGTCCACCATTACATTATTAATTCAATTTTACTCCCTTTCTCTCTCCTACTTTAACCCCTTTTTATTTGTTTATTTATCTTAACCCCTTTCTCTCTCCTACTTTACTCACACCATGCCCCATACAACTTGATTTTCCTTGGTATCTGTAGGAACAGTAAGTGGGAAGATCTTTAGGAAACGGAGAGAGTAATTGGAAAATCAAGGTTCGCATTTCTAGACTATTTGAGATCACAGACCATAATAAAGGAGAAAGTTTAATGAGTCTTGATTTGGTCATGATAGATGAAGAGGTATATTTTTCTCTTAAACAGTATTTTCGATTATTAGTAGTGGTTAGTTTATTTTATAGTGAATCAATTATATTTATGATAACGTCATTATGATCTTTTTTCACTTTTCCATCTTCCATTCTATAAGCATTAGTATCTATGTGTCATTAAAAGTTGAAGTTGTGGTTGACGCTCATATTTTCTATAATTTTTATATCATGCATTTATTAAATAAGTACCCTCTACTTTCTTCACGTATCATTGGATTATTCTTCATGTTAAAATTGCGTTAACTATGTTAGTCATACCAATTATCGGGATACTATTTCATAATAGACTTAGCTACAAATTTTAGTTTAATATTAAAAAATATAAAATTTATATATTGCAATAAAAAATCTAGAAATAAGAGTATAATGACAAATTCTTTATCCGTTTTTTTTCTAGTGCAACAACGGGTTTGGGCATGGTTTTTAAGGAAATGAAAAAATGGGTAGTTTAGCATACAGATACCCCATTTCATTAACAAGTGTAAGGGATAAGTAAATCCTTAATGAAGTAAATGCAACTCTATGAGGCAATTTGATGAGTAATTAATGATGATTTTATTAAAATAAAGTAAAGACAATATTGTCAATTATAGTTGTTTTTTTTTACTAAAAGTGGAGTGGTCCAAATAGATAAAACTACACAAATTAGTGATTATTGTAATAAAAAAAAGCACAGAAAAAGTATGTAAATGAAATAGTGTTGAAAAATATTATTTTATACCAACACAAACTCAACTATGTTAACAAAAATAATATAAACAAAAACTAGTATTTACCAATGACCATAGTGGATAAGTGAACATCATCACCTGCCATCATTCCACATACTGACGGTCATGATTAAAGATTAATGGGAAAACGAAGACTTTACAACAACCCACAATTTCAATTTTGCTCTTTCTTTTCTTTTCTCTTTTTGAGCAGAAAACCATATAGTCAGACAAGTTGGTGGTTTGCATGCAGACAAATAATCAGCCCACAGAACAATAAAAAGGAAAAAAAAACATGTACTTGTATAACAAATAGAGAAAGATTGAAGAATTTCTGTGTAAGCATTTTCTCACAACTTTCTACCCCACTTTCGTCAAATTCCAGAAGATTTGATTTCTTCATCAAAATTTAACCAATTGGATTCATTTCCCTTTGAACTGGGTAATTAAAAAAGCTTTGAACTTTCTTCTCCCTTGAGCATGTTGATTATTATATGCAGCTTAATTCCCATTTTTCTTCATTCTCATTATTGTTAGTATCACCTTTGAATTTTTCCCACTTATCTGATAAAATTAATATGGCAAAGTTTGTTCTTTTTAATACTTGTTTTTAGCTCTTTTACATTACCTAACCTAACTTTATGACTTATTTAAGGTAATGCTATTATTCGTTGGTCAATTTTGGTTGGGGGTTTTGTGTTTTGAGTAGTGATTTTGGGCCAAAATCTGTTGACAATAAATTTCTGAGTCTTATCTTTTTCTGGGTGTACTAGTTTTTTGCAGGATTTGCTTTGTTTTTGTGATCGTTGCTTCATCATCTTTGTAAAGCTTTGTTTCTTGCTCCAAATAAAAACAGGTATATATGTTTTTTTTTTCCTTTTTGGATTTTCAAATTCTGTATTGTATCTGCTTTTGTCTTTCCTAAATTCGTTAGTTATTTGTGAATTATATCTGTTAGGGTATGATTTGTTTCCTGGTTTGTTCATTCTCTTGAACTTGTTATATGTGCATGTTTTGTTTCCATCAAGTTTTTGTATGTTTAGATCAAAAACTCTGTTTTCATAGATCTGCTTGTGCCAATCAACAGGTATGATTCTTTTGTTTTCTCGAGTTGAAACGTGTTATGTTTTGGCATTGATGTGACATTGGAACCTAATATTTGGTGATTTCTTGCATCCTGCTTTTTGTATTTGCTCATGTTTGATGATCTTGTTTCCCCCCTTCTCCCTTGATAGCCCTTCCTATGTACATATATGTGATAGCCCTTCCTCTTTCATGTCTTACTGTACATATATTTTGGGTTTGTAGGGTTCATTTGATAACAATATCTGGATTAGTTGGGTTTTAGGAAATCTTTTATGCAAGTCTATGATATGTGATTAGTTGGTTGTTTTCAATATGTTATAATGAGACCTGCGGGTGCCTCGCACATCTCGTAAATTCATTACCATTTAACTTCAATTTTTTGTCCAATTTGATAAAGAAAGACATTTTGCTTTAGGTGTTGTGCTGTTTTAAGTAATTGAATTTTCACTACTAAACCTAAGTGACTTAGAGTATATCCGAATGAAGTGTAAAGTGTCTGTACCCTTAGCCTATCGGAGGATCCAACTTTGGTACTTGAGGTAAAATGAAAGTCCAAGTAACACATTCTGGTAGTTAATGAAACAGATTATCCAACTGCTGAAATCGACAATAAATAGACAGGATTACGGGAACCTCAATATAGAACTCTAGTATTTGGAGATAATCTATTCAGGTGCTCTATACGCTCGAATTGTTACATTGATGACGACTTATTTGGTCATCCCTTATGTTGCAACTGTTTACATCCTGAGTTTAGTATTATTATATTTTTAAACATTATCTTGTAAGAGACCAAGTCTGGCCTAGGTTATACTCATATACATGGTTTTTAATTGCCTCAAGTTGCTTATTTGCTAATAAATAAATTAAATTCCTGAAAGCAGGACCTCTTATGTTATTCTCTTTTCTTTTTTTATTCTCTTGTTTGGATGATAGGGGACCTTGGGAGCAACATGGTTATTGCAACAACACTGGGTCAACCTCTTAAAGAAATTTGCCAGCCAGAAGACTAGTCATATTTACGGGAAGATTTGTGTTTGTTTGACCTCTAAAACTTCTTAGGATAAAAGTGAAAAACCTCGATCATATCTCTAGTTGGGTCAAAAGATATGTCTACAACATATGGAAGTCCTAGGCTCTATGCATTGAAAGGAGGCAATAACAACTCTGGTTTGTCTACTCAGCTATATGGCTCTGAAAAGCACAAGATTAAGTACATGACAGAAACTTTTGACAGTCCGGGTTATGATCCAAAGTTCTTCATCAATTCTCCTTCCGAAGAGCTAATCAACCCATCCACTCATCCAAGCCAATTTGACTCTTCGTACCAAACAAATTATGAACTGGAGTTCTTCACAAGTCAAAGTCCAGAAGCGTTCGAATATGATGAAGGTATGGTGAAGCTAAAGCTACAAGAATTGGAACATGCCCTCCTCGACGACGATGAAGATGGAATGGATGAGGTCATAACTGGTCCTGATCCCAGCACGGAGATTGATGAAGAATGGGCTGGTCCATTCAGGAATATGATGGTCCAGGACTCCCCTAAGGAGTCCACTTCTTCAGAATCTTCCTACTTAAGCAGCATTAGCAGCAAGGATGAATCACTTCCTTCTCCTCGTACTACTAAACAGTTGCTCTTTGATTGTGCTACTCTGATTTCAGAGGGAAATTTCAAGCAAGCTGCATCAATGATCAATGAGCTTAGACAGATGGTTTCGATCCAAGGGGAGCCTTCTCAGAGGATTGCCGCCTACATGGTAGAAGGTCTGGCTGCTCGATTGGAGTCATCCGGTAAAGTTCTTTATAAAGCTCTGAGATGCAAAGAGCCACCTTCTTTTGAAAAGCTTGCAGCGATGCAAATACTCTTTGAGGTATGTCCATGTTTCAAGTTTGGGTTTATGGCAGCAAATGAGGCAATTATGGAGGCTATTAAGTATGAAAAGAAGGTACACATTGTTGATTTTGACATTAACCAAGGAAACCAATACATAAACCTCATACGATCCCTCGCTAAGCAACGTGGGAGATCAATTCATTTGAGGTTAACAGGGGTTGATGATCCTGAATCTGTTCAGCGCCCTATTGGTGGACTAAAAAACATAGGGCAAAGGCTGGAGATGTTATCTGAACTTGAGGGCTTGCCCTTCGAGTTCAAAGCATTACCAACAAGAACACCACTTGTTACACCAGAAATGTTAGATTGCAGAGAAGGGGAAGCCCTTGTCGTAAACTTTGCTTTCCTGCTACACCACTTGCCTGATGAAAGTGTCTCGACAATCAATCTTCGAGACCAACTTCTTCGAATGGTTAAAAGCTTAAACCCAAAGCTAGTAAACATTGTTGAGCAAGATGTGAACACAAACACTACCCCTTTTCTCTCTAGGTTTTATGAGGCTTACAGTTATTACTCCGCTGTTTTTGAGTCTCTCGATGCCACTCTCCCGAGAGGAGGCCAGGAGAGGATTAATGTTGAGAAGCAATGTTTGGCACGTGATATTGTGAACATTGTTGCTTGTGAAGGGGAAGAGAGGATTGAGCGTTATGAGGTCGCTGGAAAATGGAGGGCTAGGATGCAGATGGCGGGTTTCAGATCATGCCCGATGAGAAAAAATGTGAGTGATATGATTCGAGAACTTATTGTAACACAGTATTGCAACAAGTACAAGTTGAACGAGGAAATGGGTGCACTTCATTTTGGTTGGGAAAACAAAAGTTTGGTTGTTGCATCAGCTTGGAATTGATTGATTGTTACTATGACTATGTTTCAACTTGAGTTCTAAGACTAAGGGGTTGTGTAATATATGACGCTGATAATAAATCTGTATATTAATTTGTAATCGATAGATTTAGTTAAATGTGGTTCTTGTTTGAGGGAGAAGTTTTTCTTAGTTCATCGTGAACATTAATTATTTAGGTCGTCCAATTTGCTGACAAGACACATAAATTACATTTTTCTTTGCCTCTTCTTGCCTCCTAATTTTTACTTCTTTTCCAGTGTATATGGTGTTAAATATATGTACTCCCTCAATTTTTTAGTTGCAATGTTTTGATTTTTGGCACTATATATATGTAAAAAAAAAAAATGTGATGTTTTGATTTTGGCACTATTTATATACTAATTTTGATCAGATTTTTTCTATTAATATATAAAAGAAATTTAGTATATAAAATATTTTTGGTTTTTTTTGGATGGGTAAGATATCGGTGCTATTGAACCATAACCTCTTGCAGATCAATCCAGTTCGGGCGAGCGGAATAAACACTTTGGGGGAGGGGGAGGGGGAGGTAAGGGGGATTACCCACCTCTTGGTCTCCCTAGCGGAGATTGAATCTCCAACCTTGAGGTTGAAATTTTTACCATTAGACCAAATTTAGCTTAGTAAGATATTTTTGGACTTATCTCAATCCTTATCTTCAAAATTCACTTCTGAAAAATCTAATAATGAGTGAATTCAAGACATTTAATAGGCAAGTTGTATATTGGCAAATTTGCAAATCAACACGTCCCAAACTCCCAACTAAATTAATGGATGGAGTATATATTGAAATTGCTAGAATATAAAATGAGAATATGAGAAAGTCGATTATAATCTCACACAGTTGTTGAATGCGTATATTCTTAAAATCAACCCCCCTCCACTTACTTTATTAATGATCGTCTTAGCTTAAAATTTCAAAGAGTTCAAAATCCTCTTTAATGCAAGTAAACTCCATAGAGCTTATAATCCTCATTGACAATGCAAGCCAAATAGTTTTAGGCAAATAAGAGAGAACTTGGCGAACTGAAACAACTTAGTAGCTAGAGGAAAAGAAAGCAAAAGTGATTCCTGTAGACTGTAGTAGTGGCAGGCGACATATATGAATTGCTAAAGATACTCCCTCCATATCCAATAACTTTATCCTTATAGTTTGAGACCAAGGAAAGCGGAAGGAAAAAGACAAGTAATTGAAGCAAATCTAGCTCTTAGACGAGTTAGGACACGGGTAGAGGCTAGTAATATGATTTCGTTGTAACAAACCGGTGCGTATGAATAATCACAAGAAGTTCTGCTTCTAATGGTGATTTGTTTTATTTAGGAGAGAGAATTCGGTGTCGACAATAGAGTGATATTCAATACTTTGTTATTTGAACCCACTTGAGTACATTTATAGAAATTGTAATTGACTTAAATGATTAGTTTTTCCATCTTTCCTAACAAATTCTAGGGTTCAATTGCAACCCAAGTATTTGTTTGGGAATCACAGGGCTCTGCGTGAAGACCTTGTGCGAAGACAACAGAGAGAATTTCTTCTTACCTAAATAAAAAAAATCTTGAGTATATATTTATATTTATATTAAGGAAAAGAAGTGACAGATGAAAGATGTTTATTCTTAATGATAATATAGACTGGTATAATATTATGAGTAACCAAGATGAAAAATGAGTGAAGTAATCGAAAACAGAGGTTAGTGTTTATAGTCAAATATGGCTGCTCTTTGTAGTGTCTTGTAGTAATTGAGCTAACCTTATCCGAGTGAAAAAGTGGAAACTAACAATTCGCAATGAGCTAGTGGAAAGGATTAATTGATTCAATAACATGGAAAGCTATTAAAAGGTAAGAGTAGAAGAAAGTCAGCAGAAGACAACCACACCACAAAGCCCATAATCAAATAGAATTCACATCAAAGCGGAAGGGGAATATAATAGAAAAAGTCTTACAATCAGATCATTAATTTGTTATTGAACTTGAGAGAAGTTCCTGGCAGCGAAGTAGATAGATAAACATCTATAGAAAAGAATTTAAAAAACTGTATATAGAGAAGATCACTCAAAACTTTAAGAAAAAAAAAATTAATTGAGTAGATCATGACATAAGATTAACTCTTAAAAGTTGGATTTATAAGAGATCGCGTATTTTTAATTTAAAATTAGGCAATGACCTGAATTTAGTATCAGAAAAAAAAATATAGTGACTAATTTAATCTACTAAGCGACCAGTTTAATCTATTAATAATCACATTATGTAATTCATTTACTAACTAGTTTAATCCATATTTAGTGACTAGTTTACTCAATTCAATAAGACTAGCAGGTTAGTTGTTTTTTTTTAGGGGATCAGGTTAGTTTTTTAATTATTTGTTATACTTCCTCCGTAACAAAATAGATGTTACACTTTTAAAAACACACTTTCCTAGACAATTTTTTGTAGAGGAGAGAGAATGAAAGAAAGAAAAAGAGGGACTCATGTAATAGGAGACAGATAGAAAAAAATTGTCTCCTAAAAAGAAAGTGTAACAAACCATATTTAAAAAGTATAATATTTATTTTGTTACAGAGGAAGTAGTTAGGAATTCAAAGAAAAATAAAGGAAAGATAACAAAACGAACGACTTGGTTAGTTCTAGATGTCTAAGAAGAATGATGGTTAGAATGAGATCGAATGGACTTATTAGAAAAATATTGACTTGAATATGTCTGACTTTATGTAAGAACTAGGCCGCCTATCGAATAATTTTTGAACTTTCAATATTAGAATTTCGAATTAAGTAAAAGTCAAGAAATTTCTTCATGTTGGTGTACATACGTCTAGGTCCATCTGGTATTCTGGTTTCTGTAAGATATTGATGTAAAAGATAGTATTTCAAAATGCATTAAAAAATAAGGTTGGCCTTTCGGTTGGAGCTTCTACCTTGTAACAAGTGATAAATTCATACTTCTTACAATGACAGATCCCCAAATTCCCCCAGGATATTCATCTTACTTGAAAAAAATCACAGTGCATTTTGTTAGCATTTCTCAGAGGATGTTTTAAAGATCATCCGTGAAAAGTGAACTTGAAAAGTCATTCACCAGGAAAAAGACAAGTATAAGCTGAAAAGTCAAAAACTCATTTGTAGACAGCCAGTAATTCTTGTTACTAAAAATCAATTGTATAATACTACAAAAATTGGTTATGCACTTATGCTCTTCATCCTGGGTATAACCAGTTGAGAAACAAATTGGCAGCCTCGTTATCGTTTTTCCTTTTTTTGTCTTCATTTTTTAACAAATGGTATACATCATGTATGAGTATCAGAAATCAATGTTTTATACCCACAAAACAAAGTCCTACTTCAGCTTGAGCCTGGAGCTCTTCCAAAACCTTGATGAGTTTTTCACGGCATATTTCGGTTTTCGATTCTGCTGTCAGCATCTTCCGCAATCTGCATAGACATATAGCAGTGGAATGTCAGCAGACAAAATCAGTATCACCACAGAAAGAAAATAAGACTAAGAACAACTTCCATATCAAATTTAAAACAAACTGAAACAGGGAAACAATTCAATATGGTTTATTTGTGCTTTATGCATATCCCATCATCTACTGGAAACAATCATCCAATATCACCGTAGTCATTGACTAGCTCAAAAACAGGGAGAAGAGGAAGCCAGCTAGCTTATTTGGTGAATCTTGTTGGGGTTCTACCCAAGACCTAGGATCAAATCCTGCTTATGTAACTGCCCTACGTGGCTATCTACCTAACAAAAATCTGTAACGGAGAAAATGTTAAAGCTAAATGAGATGACTGCTTACAACGATTACTGGTCTAACAAAGCAGCAAATGTGCAAAGGATGATGCTACAACTGAAGCCAAGTACGAAGCATGGATGTTGCTTCAGATACAAGTTCGCTAAAGTTAAGAGGCTAAAGAGATGCAATGGAAGATTAAGCAATAACCAAGAGCAAGTTGTGGCGCTCCAGAGTGAGCAGCAGGGCTAGGTAATCTACAGAATATGCAATATGCAGCAGGTACAGACATACAGTTCTTGTTTTCTCAGTTTTGGTATTTGTCTAGGACTATTCTCAGTTTGTTTCTTGTGTGCTAGCCAGGAAAGTTGGAGGTAAACCTGAACCGGTTAAGAGATATAATCAATTGAATCTAGATATGTTCCCATTTCCTACTAATTGTTACAAAGGGAGTTAGATCTCTACAATGAAGTACAGTATTATTTTAACAAGTATATTCTACTTATTGTGCGAGTCCCTTGGTGCAATAGAATACGCAGGATTCTTTGAGCATCGAGGCATTATGATAAACGAAGAAGCATATCTTACTTGTATTGCTCCTGTCTATTAGAGATGATACAATTTGATGGAAGGAACTTCCATGTCAATTGGTTGTGTTGCATCATCCTTTACTCTCAAATCAAAAGCTTGAAATTATGACTTTACGACAGGAAAATAAAATTTTAGGCAAGCCTGACAGAGTATCATGACGAGGCCAGAGGGTTGAAGCACACCCCATTAGGATTGCGGTACAAGTGAGGATGTAGTCGAACAAATAATAATAAATTAAAAGCATAGGTCCAGGATGTTGGAAACTGGAAAGTAGTACAAAAATCAGATTGGCAAAGAGAAACAGGTTAAGGTAAATGGTGATTTATAGATTCAGCATAGAGTGCGAGCTGAAAAGAGAAAGAGAGAAGGACTAATAATGATCTCTTACAGAGGTCCTTAAGATTGTTCTAACACTCTCTTGACCCTCTCTAGTCTCTAGAGCTAGGTTGGAGGAGCTCAGGTAAACCCTGATACCTTGAGACAGTATAAGTTTCTAACAAGTTTACTTACATATTGAATCTACAGTCAAAAGGGGTGCTCAAATGTCTTATCAGTTATCAACTTGTCGCTAGCTCTTGCATGGCATAGATAGCAGAGACTCCATCTTGTCTCCCTAAATAACAATACCAGTCACGGTGAGGGCAGTCAGGGCACAAATTAGCTTACCCTCACATTGTGCCATATGTGAGCCTCATAAGAGATACAAGGCTAATGGTATCACTAGTTGACTACTATGTTTGACAGTAAGAAAAGAAGATGGTGTTTTCAGGATGACACTAGGAATGTCAGTCCAGTAGACTAATCGAGAATATGGACAATGCAAGAGTAGTTCTTCTAATAGAATGATATTGATATCCATCACCCAAACAGCTGAAGGAGCGATCAAATCAGTATAATCAAAAGTTTATTCATCCCATAATCTTTAGTAATCACGACCATCATAGCAATTGTACTAGCTGGAGAAAGTGGACTTGTCATACAAAATTCTAAACTTGAATGACACACGACAGAAAGGAAGTTAGTGATGCATTATCTGCTGTTAAGAATACCTGTGGATTGTTGCAGTGTCTCCTTGACCGGTAAATACGATAAGCATACTATTCACAGGTAAATGTGAATACAGCTTGTGAATTCTGGAATCTGTGCGAGTTAGGATCTCTTTGAGCGTTGATGGTACACTACACTTTATTCCCTTTTTTGCAGAAGACTTATTTTGACAAGTTAGAAACGCTATCAACTCTGCTAACCGTGCATTAAATTTCTCGTCATCATCCACTTGATTTTTGAAATAGGAATTTATTTCTGAAAACTGAGTCCACACGAAGTGCACCTTTTCATTTTTTACCTGGAAAAACACGCAAGATTAGTCAATAAGACAGTTCCATCCCACCACACCCCCCTCTTCTCTCCCCCACAGACATGAAAAGGCACTATATTAAAATACCTCTTTTGAAGCTCTAGAAAGTGCTTCATCATCAGATGAGACAGGAAATGCATGGCATGTCCCAGAGGCATAACGTTTCACTATTGAAACATCATCAATGAACGATGATGTTTTACCAGATTCACTTAATACAGCAAGAAGCTTCTTCCGAACAAATTGTTTAGGTGAGCCAAAATCAGGCCCTAAAACCAGAAAACATATCAAGAAACATTAAAAACAAGAAACTTTTCACTGTTTATGCAGAGGGCAGAGTGCCCTGACTGTAAAGTTAAGACAGTTGATTATGTAAATTAAAGCAACTAGTTGTGGCCATATTACGCAATGCCAAGTGGCCATATTTACATAACGCCAGGTGCCCATACAAAATTTGACAGGTGTGCCTCTAAGAGGGTGACAAGCATCCTCTATTAGTCATGTATCCATTTCATCAGTTACTATGGATCGTGTGCTAATTCGGATTTTATAATTATTTTATAAGATCAAGATGGAAGTAGGAAGCAATCCATTAGTACCACTAGTCACCCTCTAATTAATTAGCCAATAAATGACCAGAATTCATTAGGTCACTTCAAGAGCACAGACTCTCATTTGGAGGTATATGTACCCCCCCCCCCCAAATCTCTCTTCTTTTGACAGTTGCAAATTAACATCATGTTCAAGAAAATCTTGCTCTCCCTTCTCTCTACTTCCTCACATTACAATTTGAAGCTCATTGAGATAAATTACTCATTTTGCAGGCTAGCAAGGCCCAACCTGTGGCATAAGTCTCCAAATCTCTTCCCCTAGCTCAGTGAAGCATCTGATTAAGAGCCCACAACACAATTTGCAAGAAGTCACACCACATCTTCAAAAGCAAGACTTTGGGCATGCCGTCACCATCACAATTTCAAAGATCACACATGAATCTTTCTCAAAATTTTGACTGCTATAAATCTACTAACAGTCTTCCAGGAAATGCCAAATATCACAATACCATATTAATTTTCTAACTTAATATACCATCCTTTTCAGATAGGATGCTGTTAATTTTCTATTTTTTCCCCAAGAAATGCCCACATAGTTCCTCTTGTGCATATAACTATACCTGCAAGTCACGACGTACTCATATATTCTACTTGAGATGTCCTAAGATATCAGTCCGGCTCCCTTGAAAACTGGTTCTCGTGTACTCGTCCTAAGATATCATAAGTCACAACTAGACAGATGTAGATACTAGAGTAGATACAATGATGGTCAGGGGAGTCCATTTTGGACCTAATATTTTCAAAGTTATTTCTTTCCGGGAGCAACCAGAGCAAATGACGATGCATCCTAGAGCTGACTTGGAAAACGAGGTAGAGAGCAACAGGAACAAGCAAAGGTGTATTGACCAGCTTCTCAGGTCACTTAAACCAAGCCTCCTAACATAGCTCTTAGGAGAGCCCATTCTTAAACTACGAACTTTATCAGCCATGCAATGACTAGTAAAACACACAAAAACAGAAATGACATCTGAAAAGAAAATTACGAGCATCTAGATCCATTAGTTCTCAACCAATCATCACCCCTATTTTCAGAATACTAAGGTATAGTGGCAAACAGGATTTAGATTCACTTGCCATTCTTAATCTTTAGCAAAGCCAGTTCCATAGTTGCCCTAGCATCCTCTATGCTGTCATGGCCACAACATGAATCTTGTATTTCTCTAGAAAGAAATTTTCTGGAAAGCACTCGAAGAGCTGTTTTATATGAGCCCCCACGAGGATGCTTGTATAATACTGCAGTATCAATAACTAGATCATGCGACACTTTTAGTGCCAGCAAGTCATTTTCTAATGAGTGTCCAATCAGGATCGTCTCTTTATAAACAAGCTTCAAAAATTCTTCCTGCGTCAGCAAAGCAAACAAGATTTAACGAAACAGTAGCAACAGCATAGATGACAATGCATCCAGTACAAAGAAAGAAAAAGCAAAAAGGACAAAGTCATGCCTGAATGTCCTCAAGACTGGTAGATACATCATTCAACATCTCGGGTGTGATACCACTATATCTGATAACAATGTTACCACAAAAAGTCAAAGAACTGACCAAGAAATTAATTCAAGAATAGTTCAGTACATAAAAAAAACTGTCAAGCTTCCTCTTCTTAAAGTACCATAAACTCATAAAAATCATCATAACCAGAAAAAGGATAGCCAAAAATTAAAAATAAAACAATCAAACATGAGAATAGTACATTCTCACAGAAGGTACACATTATGGATGTCCTTGCACATCTCTCATAATGGAGGAAAAAGGCTGGAGGGAAGTATTTATGTCAAACATAGAATTTCGGAATCCAACACACAATGTGAAAAAAATTATCACTAACAAGCAGTTGCGTCATAGCTATCCAATAGAGATGCATTTATGAAAGAGAAAAGAAAACTCAGTCGGAGTTAGTGAAACTGTAATTCCCATTCCCACAACAGGAAAGAAGTCAACATGTTTGACTCCAACCTCTCTGTCATACAATTTAGGTAAGTCAGCCAGCTATGCAAAAAGTATCAACAGAAACCATGAAATTTCAGATTGAGTTGATGATGAAGAAAACTTACACTAAGGTAATGGTGTGTGACTACTAATTTCTCATATAGATTCACTTATTCTATGACAACCAATCAACCATAGTGCAAAAGCAAATAGATGTGCCTAAAACCAGAACAGAGATATAAATGAGAGAGAATCTACCCATATAAATGTTGGAAGCGGAGAGTGTGGAGTAGCAGATAGGAAAATGTAGCTCAAGTCCAGAGCAAATTTACAATATAACGATCATAACCATCCCTTGGTAAAAAGGAAACTTATATCTACCTAGCCTTTTGGCTTCTTCATCCAAAGACATAAGAGCACTTCTAGCATCATGGCAGATTGTTCCAAAAGATATCTAAACACACATATCTACTACTTCAGGACATATATGGGCCATGAAAGTCAGGCAGTCAGCCATACTGCAGACCTGTTTCATTCAGACTCAGGTGCTTAAGTCAGACATTCGTTGGTGTTCAAGTGTGAGACTCGGCTAAAACTTCACTTTTATATAAAGTGTCAAGTATCCATGGCCAAATCACAATGTAGAAGATCCAACATGGGTACTAGAGGTTAAATGAAAAGTCCAAGTAATATAACTGCAGACTCAAGGACTTGTCTCAAGCAGCTAGCAACAATTGGGTGATGAAAAGAACATGAAGGCCTATTTTTTCAGCACACTAATCATAATAGAAGTTTTATGTAACCGTTTTAACTCAGTAATTGATAGAGCGCCTAAGGGTCGTCAATCATGAGGAGCAACTGTCAAGGCAGCACACGGGTGACTATTGCTGACTTTGGGTCTTAATAAATTCAAGTAAGTCCTTATTATTCTGGAAATTTCTAAATCCCGGGTCGGGGATAGGATTAGTAATTCAAAGTGTAATCAGCAGGAAATATCTTTGATTAGTTCATGATCTGTCTGGAGAATTTGCTGCACTAGCAAGGCGTCAGACTCAACGACGCCCATTCACTTGTATAGGATTGCCACTTGGAAGCAATCAAAATTAAAGTCTACATGGGAATAGCTCTATATTGCAAAAAATATTAAGCTTCAAATAGCAAAAAGTACATAAATATTCAGCTAAAAGAGCAGGATTCCGAAAAAGTAGTAAGCTGCAAAAAGCAAAAAATACATAGATAAACCAGAAGAACAAGAACCGGACAAGGCAATTTTCACAGGATTGAAACCTTGTGTTGTAATCAACAATAGGGTTTGATGGTTTGACCAGCTTGTCCAACATAACCTGGAAAAAAGAAGTACAGATTCAATAAGGTCAGATAGAACAAAGTAAACAAGTAGCTACCAGTATAAAGTTAGACAATTTGATATTGGACAATACATCACAATCATGCAAACAGAGAGAAGATTTATTTCCTGAGTCAAGACTTACACCAATTGAAGAAAAGAAGTGGTAAGCTAATGTGAACACAGCTAACAAAGACACAGAATCTTCAAGACAAAAAAAATAAGAATATAACCAGCTGCTCAATTTTGTTGCCCCAGGAGAGCACAGTAAACCATCCTACCCAAAGACAGTCAATCTGAGAAAAATTCCCTGGCAAAACTATGGGCATACCCTGTCTAACTACATGTACCAAAAGACAACTTAAAAAATCATAGCATTCCCCCCCCCCCCCCCAACCCAAAAAAAAAATATCATGGCCATTTCCTCAACTAAGCAGCCTAGCACGTCATCCATTAGTGATGACATGCCAAGCCTAAGAGTCCACACCCCAAAAAATAACTACAGCATATTAATCATTATTGAGAAAGATATTTAATATCCCAAAATTGGAGCATGACTGAACACAAGACAAGGTAGCTTTATTTGGTCATTTTATGAAATGGTGGGTTAGCTGGGAAGTTGCACTATTTATCTAACAGTTAAAAGTCTAACAATAGAGAGGAACAGTGAATTTTGTAAAATGACAAAGATTACGTGAATTGCTTTATCATAGCCAAATTCCACCAACATAACACAATTCAAGCCTGGCATCTCTATAAGGATTCTTCAGAAGAAAATAAAATTAGACAAACACGTAATATCGACAAAGACATGAACTTGTATGATGTAGTCTCTATGTAGCTACTATGTCGCGGTCAGAAAATACGTTAAGAACGCACCTGACCTTTAACATCTACGAGTGTCAACCGAGTCAGCTCGAACCCATTGCACGTGATACACTAGAAAAGAAGCAAAAGTTAAGTTTAATGCAAGCAATAAGTTCTATAGTAGTAAACCAAATTACTTCCACATTGGTGGAACAAAGTTCTTCAGCAGTATCCAACGGCAGTTTTCCCAAACATTGATAACTTCAAGCATGACACAGACGGAAAATTTACCATTAGGACTCCCCCTCAGAGCTTTAGAGATATCAGAAATTTACCACTTTTTCCATCAGTTTACATCCCCCATCCACTGACACATTGTAGAAATAAATTTTTCAAATGACTTAATCACTAGTGACTTTAAACTAAGAATCTCAAGACATTAGCCTTATTTCTGAAACCAGATTTTAAATAATCATTCTCAATGTAACCATCCAATATTTAACAAAAAAAAAAGTCGAATAAGAATATTAATTTCTTAAGAGAACAAAGCAACAATGAAGCAAATAATGCTTAGGCCTAGCGACAAAAAATGTATTTGCCTTTCCGGTTTCCACATTTAAATTTAACCTGTGTAGTACTATTTTAGAATGCCTAAGGATGAAAAATGGAACGTTGAGGCCGAACTTAAAAGTTAAAACCTTAGAAAATAAAAATAAAAAAAAGCTATTTGCAGTCCACAACTATGTCGCATTTTACCATCTCGCAATCAAGGGCTAAAACTTCACAATGGGAAGAACCAGGAGGTGCTGCACAAGTAGAACGGAAACCTACATTATGTACAGAAAAATATCAGACAACATGTAACGCTTAGGCAAAGTATGACAGAGGAAAAGAAAATAGAGTATCACCAGGTTGATTCAGGCAATATCCATTATCCTCCAGCTGTTTTGCTGTCAGCGTATAATATGTGAGAGGGAATGGTAAATCCTTCATAAGCTCAGTTGAGGATAAGTTGGATGAAGGAGAATTAGTTTCTGCATTTGCAGTAAAATCTTAGCATCAGAAACAGAGATCATCTTTATACTAGTCTTTCATGCTACACCCGATGCAAAAAGTTGCACAGAAATCATATACTACTACGAATAAAATTCATTTTCAGGGCTTTAACTGAAAATATAAACAAGCAGTACAGTCATGCAATGATACCCATTACCCCATAATATTATGTGTGTGTTTGGCTCTTTACTTCGATCTCCAAAATTAGATCGGGAAATCATTCAAATTATGAAGATAAACTCGTTCTTTCTTCCCTAGAATTTGAACCATAGGGCTCGATCCATTTATTCAATCGACCCAACCTTTAATTCATTTTGTTCTCTTTCAAGAATTCAAATAGAATTTTGTACCAATTTGGTAAGAATGAAATAGTGTTACCTAATTCTCTAAAATGCCCCGCGAATTACGAATTGAGAAAAGCGAATTATTGTCGGTTTTGGTTCATTTTTGGCCCATTTTGGGCGAATTAGCGAATTCAAAAGGCGAATTAGATAGCGAATTAGGTAACATTGGAATGAAATATTCTCCGAATTTTATATTGCTACGACATGCTCTTTTTTAACTAGTTGTTATCGTTTGCCTAGCCTCCATAACTCATACATACTTCCTCCGGTTCCAAAAGACCTTCCTTGTTGTTGTTACTACAGATACCAATGAGGATCAATTTGTATGGGTGTGAGGTGGGTAAAGTAGGAGAGAGAAAAAGGTTAAGATAAATAAACAAATAAAAGGAGTTAAAGTAGGAGAGAAAAAGGAAGTAAAATTGAATTAACAATGTAATGATGGACCATATGATAGGGACATGAGAGGGTAAAAAGGGAAAAAAAATCCAAATAAGGAATAAAGTAAAAGAAGGAAGATCTTTTGGAAACGTACTTAAACGGAAAAAGGGAAGATCTTTAGGAACCGGAGGAAGTAGTAAACAAGGTTCTAGGATACATCTTGTACTTTAAGTAGATACACTAGAGATGCAGGGATAGAGGGGTCAAAACCCACCATGTTTCCTATATGCAACAAGCATGCCAACAACCATGCTTGAGATTGGCTAACCCATGCCTATATAAGTTTACAAAAACTATGTCATCACCATATCTCTCCCAATTACCGGTTTGAGTCATTCGGGCAATCCCATCAATAAATAGCTCTAGTCTTAGGATAACTGTTGAAAGAATCCTAGTCTTCAACATCTGACAATAAATTTTTCTGAATTTCTGAATCATTTTGCCCTAAATTCCATACATGAGTAGCTTTGCACATGGTTACAAGTTGCAGGTGCAGGGTACGTATAGGTATCATACATGCCAGGGCTCAAAATTTAATTTTCACATGGTGAGCCTGAGATACTATC
This sequence comes from Beta vulgaris subsp. vulgaris, assembly GCF_026745355.1. Lineage (NCBI taxonomy): Eukaryota > Viridiplantae > Streptophyta > Magnoliopsida > Caryophyllales > Amaranthaceae > Beta > Beta vulgaris. The sequence goes on along the minus strand of NC_079202.1, from coordinate 41,017,909 downwards.
GTAAGATCAGACATAGGTGCAGGGACACATCATTCATGAAAGATATTCTTATTTCAAAAAACTTTTGTGTGAGCATTTCATGCAAGATGTAACAAACATATACACACATTTGGCAGTTATTTTTTCTTTTTGAGAGGACATTTTAGGTTTTGGACTCATTTGCTAGTTCTTATGCATATTCTGATTCTCAAGCAATTTTTAATAGGAAAAATTGTCAAGAATAAGTCAACCTTTACGTTGACCGCTTTTGACAAGTCAACCTTCATTTATTCCAGTAGCAAGTAAAGCTTGTACATAAACTAGCTTTTAACGAGTTTTTTTACTTATGACCTGAACAACCCCTATAATTTTGTTCAGTTTTAAGTTTCTCACGGAACTTTTATAAAATTCAAGCAGTGCAAATATGTTATAGAGAACAATATTTAATGAGTTTTAGAATATACACCTGTTAAAACTGAACAAAATTGTAGGGGTTGTTCAGGTCATAAGTAAAAAAACTTGTTAAAAGCTAATTCATGTACAAGTTTTACTTGCTACTGGAATAAATGAAGGTTGACTTGTTAAAAGCGATCAACGCAAAGGTTGACTTATTCTTGACAATTTTTTCTTTTTAATATAGGGAAAAATTGATTCTAATAATCCCACCTGAATCCATTATCTTCCTACATTGGTCATTTGTACCTAAAACCTGTCGAACAGGTTAAGTTTAATTAATTAAGTCCCTTTTTTTCATTTTTTACCGTCAACCTCAAACCCTCAACAACTTATTGGCCTCTGCCACCCAACTCTCTGTCCTCCATCATCACCACCACGGCCCCACTCCCACCTCATCCTCTTGATGTTGCCTCCCCACTAATCCCACTACCCCCGAAATTCCTTCCCATACCACCCCAAACGACCTTCTCCTTCTTCCTCCTCTCCTCCACTCGCGGTTGCGCCGCTGCTAGAACCACCTGATAGTTCAGGTTCAACGGTCATTAACATCAATCAAAAGATGTCTCCTTTGTCGTTGAAGATGCACAAGGACTCCCGAATTATTAAGAAATTGTCGTCAATTTCTCTCGCCACATGATAATGAAAATGAATCATCATCTGTCATCATAATGAAAATGAATCAGGTCTCACGTGTAGCAATTCCAAGTGCCTTCCTTATGTTAACCAATGGTCTCATGTTGCCCCTATGCGTAGTTACTCATCAACGCTAGAATCTATACATATATATTAAAAGGCGTGCGTAACAACGTCGATGCGCCACGTGGCACTCTCCTCCTGCCACTAGAATTTTGCCACGTGTGTGTTAACCAACAAAGTCAAGTGATCATTATTTATAAATAAATATGCTGAAGCCTGGGTTCGAACCTCTGACCTTACGTAAGGATTTTCAAAGAATCACCATCTCATCTAACATCTCTTAATGATCCATGTTTCCACAAAATTAAAAATATGTGTTGTAATTAGTTAATGTTATTAAACATATCCCTTGCATCCTTAAAAATAAATAAATTTGCATGTTCATTAAAATTTAAAATTAATTATGTATGCATGATACCATTTGAAGAGCAGTGTTGACCATTATAGTACTACCCCTAGGGAGTTTTAGTTCATGTAGTATAGGGTTTGATCCCAAGACCTCAAGTACATATAATACAGTCTTAACCACTAGGCTAAATTGTATTTATTGTTATTATCATAAAGTATTATATTAATAATTGAAATTTTTTCTTACCCGGGGCTTAGCCCGGGCCTAATAACTAGTTTGTTACATAATCCGCTCAAATGATTTAACTCCTGCGATGAACTAATATTCTCTCTCCTCAATATCTCATTCTCTTCGAAAATCTCCATTGTAGAACCACAATTTGTCGTCGTCCACTACGTTGTGTGGGGGGTGGGAGGGGGGTTGTCTCGGTGGAAAAATGAGGAGGGGACCAGGTAAAGGTGGGATTATTATAATCAATTCTTCCTTTAATATATCCATAAAAGTTCCCCTCTTTCCCTCTTATCTTTTTCCTAAAAATATGCGGTGCAAGAGTATTGACATATTTAGTTGAATATTAAAGTGTTTGATTAGGAGGCATGTCCTTGTCTGAGTGTCAATTGCAAATCACGGGTACATGCGACATAATTAAGAGTTGAAGAATGGTAGGAAAAAGTCAGATGTTCTTTCATGTCTTATACATTATAAATTAATGTTTATTACCTTAAAGACATTTAGATTACACAAAAAAGATCATCAATCTAACTACTCAAATATAAATTTGAGCTGAGCTGTTCAGGAGTTCCATCCATCAATAGCTCTAGTCCTCATTCCTGAGGAGATCCCTGAAACCTAGACTTATCTTTTGGCACAATCAACTGTCGTTTCACGTCTTGCGAGTTCATTTACATGACCAATGACATCTATATCAACAGAAAAATTACAACTATCAATACAACAACTAATGTCTAATAGCTGATAGAAATCAAACCAGCAACTAAACTAGTAAACAATCACAGCGACAATGATATACATTGTGTACAGCTTCATAGTAAGAAATTAAGAAAACAAATCAGCATGTACAAAATCAAAAGACTCAGACGAATGATGAACGTTGAACAAGAGAAGAATGGAGGAAGAGACGGCAAAAGAAGCCAAAAAGTTGACTCTTCAATATTATAAGAGAATTAGAATTTAGATACCTTTTATGGAAGACTCGTTAGGTATCGTGGAGGCTAAATCAGGTTCGTCTCTTTTTCTTTTGAATTTGCATGTCATAAGGGCATCAATTGTCTGAATGCCATCTAATAAACAGCTAGCATGGGAAACAAAAAATTTAACAAGGTAAACAATATAAAAGATATCCAAACAAAATAAAAGCAGATTAAGCCATAACCAACCTTAAAGCTTGAACTGGCCTTGGATTGCCACAACACTTTTTCAAACTGCTAAATTTTTTTGTATGTGACATATATAATGCTGCATCAAGGCCTGGAACATATACAAGAGCCACTTTCGGGATGAGAGGCTTGTTCTGCAGCACATAATGTTAATATATCAGCAATTTTCAGCAAATGCAAATGACCTTATATGTATTGTAAGGAAATTAGTAAAGTGATTAGCAATTTAGCTAGGATATTATTCCTCGTTAGGAATTAAAAGAAAAGATCAAAGTGCATGGTTGACATTCAAATTGGAAGTTCTATCTTGAAAATTTGATGATTTAAGTTTGAGCTGCAGGACCAAGCTCATAAGCAATCCATCTCATACCAGAGATCAGAGCACATGAATAACACCGAGACCAAAACCACAGTACATCCTAAACTGAACTACTTCCATGGTCATCAAATAAGTACAACATTTATCATTCTTTGTTTTGAAATAGATGTACATCCCATTTTCGGATTGTGGTTTATCTCTCCCATGCCCCCCCTCATCAATATTCACGGGTGATCTTTCCACCTTTCTCATCATCACATGTGTCTTCTTAATATTATGCCTATTTCCTATGTTGCCCCTTAATTTTCATGCCACTCTTCGTTGCCCCATGTTCCATTTATTTGAGAATGCAAAGAGTATCTCATACTTTCAAATTTTGATAATTGTGTCAAAGAAGCGAACTTTCTACTGCAGTTGTGAGGTAATAAGATGAATCAACTCAGCCTCATCAGAAAAACAAAAGGTTCAAACTTCAATTCGCAAATGACTGTATGAGGCGGATGCATCATCATCATTCACGCAACAAAATAAAAGGCGATGGAATGAACCAGAAATACGTCTTCATCCCTAGATTCCCCGGAATTCCAAGTATCCCTATATTTATACTTCATTGTAATTGCAGCGTTTCTCTTATTTGGAAGCTTCATATTATTTGAACATTTCCGGGTCCTACCTTTTATCTATCTCTATCTCTCTCCTCTTCACATGGATTTCTCAAAAAATGTGCCAATATCTATGTTGCAATTATTATAGAAAGGAGGAAGTAATTTACAATCCCCTCATTAGCACATATATACGTGTCCTTTTATTCAGATATCATAGTCATTTCTTTGACAAGTAACAGTACCTAGTGCTAATCCATAAACGTAGGCAAGTGTACATCAAATACCCTCCTCGCAATGGGAAAACCAAACAGATAAAAACATAAATCCCTACTAAGCTGCAAACTAATATAATTGTCATCTTGAAACCACTTACTAAGATCCTTTCACAACAAAAATAAAGCAACTAAACCCGGAAACAAATGCTTACTTTGATAAAAACCCAAGTGGGCATATAACCATCAGCAAGCACCCACGTTACCAACCCTTGAACATCCTGCATTCACATTCACACTCCTTGAAAAAGGTGGTAACCCCAAATAATAACAACACTAATAATGGGAAATGATATATGCAACCCTTAAAGCCGAACAAGCTAAATGTCGAAAAATTAAGCAATTACTATACATTAACATCGATTAACACGTGATTTTGTTATTGTTAATCCTTAGGGCAGCATATATCGAAACCAAAAATAAATAAACAAACTCATAATACTAGAATTTTTTTTAAAAAAACACCTACCTGCAAACTCAAACTGGAATTAGGCTCAGGAGTACTGAACACAACCTCAGCTTTTGCCTAATTGAACAAAAAAAAAAGCCTCATTAAGTTCAACCCAATACTATTAATTAGCAAATAAATATACTCAAAACAAAATGATTAAAAAAAGAGAGAAGATAGGTTATATACTACCTGAGGTCCGTAAATATCGAAGTAAGTTTTGGAAGAATTATCATCTTGATTGATTGATTGTTCATCAATGGAAGTTAGGGTTTCTTTAGTGGGTTCAGCAGAATTCATGATTAAATTTCTGAAAATGGGTTTGGGAGTTAGGAGAGAGAAAGACGAAGGCGGAGAACAGAAGAGAGAAGAAGGAAGTGCAGTAAGAGAAAGCATAACTATGTAGTACTTTATGTATGGAGTTATGTAAAGATTTCTGTATCAGGAATGGGACATGGGCTTCTAGCCTTCTACTTGTTTTTACATGGGCCACTTTACCATAACCTATCATCTAAGTTAATCCTTGAATATTTTTTTTTTAATTTTATACAACTATTGCATTACGTGAAAATGCAACTCTTTCAGATGCTGAGAAAATAAGAGGATTTGAAAATCAGTAAAAAAACAAATATAACTTTTATCATATTCTAATTGGTTGGGAAGGATGTGATTATACCATGTAAGATTTACAATGGTTGTAGGGAATATTTTATGTTGAAAGATAATAGGACTTCTTTTATTATCGTTGGAAGATTTTGATTTTTAATACTATTTACTCATTAATCTTGACTATACTTATTGATTTTGTAATTAAAATAATTGTTAGTATGTGAGCGGTTGTTTTTACTTCAGTGGATATTTTCATAATAAATCGTTAACATTATGATTCAGAAAGTGTAAAACATGATGTTCCAAACAAAACGAAAGAGGGATGTATCATCTATTGATGGTATGATAGTATCAAAAATGTATAGCAATATAACATTATTATTTGTGAATTGAAATCTTGTGAAGATGGCATAAGGCTGACTTTGAATGCACATATCTCTCAATCTACAAATGATTCTGATGTGATTTAAATAAGAGGTGATATATTGTTGCAAGTGCTTTCCATCCACAGGTCATATGCTCAATTCCGCTGAGAAACGAGAAAGTTATAGCCCTTTTACAAAGAGCTATTGAAACTGGAAATTCATCTCGGGAACGACCGGGCGAGTTTTATCCCGACGGGGCAGTTTGAACCAGTTGACCGGGTGACGTGTTTTCACTGGTTATTATATTATTTTACCGTAAGTTTAAGTCGTCATAAGAGTTATACTAGGAGATTATTCTAGAATTTATTAGTGTTTTCTTATGTTATAAAAGAACCCTCTTGGTGACCATTGTTTGATGCACACTTTAAGCCATTAAGATTTTAGGACTCCTTGTATATTCTCTTTGTTTTTCTCCATTATAGTGAAGAAGCTCTTGAATCTCCCACCTGTATATGTAGGTCTAATTTGACCGAACCACGTAAATCCTTAAGTTCTTGTTTATTTTCTTTATCGTTTTTCTCTTTCTTATTATTTTATTGACTTGTTCTGCATTGATCAAACGTTACCCCATCCATTTCCTAACAAACTAGTATCAAGAGCAAGGTTTAAGGTCATTGGTGTTTATAGAGGAGTTTGATTAAATTATGTCAATAAAATCCGACATTGAGAAATTTGATAGGCAAGTGAATGTTGGTCAATGGGAATTGAAGATAAAAAGTATCTTGGTTCAAAGTGGTTGTCACAAGGCTCTTGAAGGTGCATCCAAAAAGAGTGGGGGTATTATGACGGATGATAAGTGGGAGGAGATCTATTAAAGGCTCTCTCGACAATTCATTTATGTCTATCTAATGAAGTTTTAAGAGAGGTTACTAAAGAGGCGATTGTTGCGGGTTTGTGGTTGAAGTTGGAGTCACTTATATGACAAAGAGCATGACCAACCCTCTACTACTCAAATCTAGACTTCATGATCTTAGTCTAGAAAAAGGTAAATCTTGAGTTTTATCTAGATGAATTCTTCTCTATTATTATGGATTTGCAAATCATCGATGTTGAAATCAATGATGAGGATATGGCTATTAGGTTGTTACCTCTTCTCTTAGGCATTCCTTGGGATTAAAAAAAGAGAAGCGTAGTTATGGCTCGCTGGTACCTCACCCCAGGGGCTCCAACTTGCCTCACCTGATTTATTCCTTTCTTTACCGCCTTCGTATAAGCATTTTCGAGATACTTTATTGTATGGTAGAGATGATTTGAGTTTGCATGATGTTAAGAATGCCTTAACTCAGAGAGATTCAATTAATAATAAGTTAATTAATGAATCTCATAATCCTTCTCAAACAAATGCTTTCCTCATGATGGTAAGAACTATAGCAAAAATAAAATCTGTAACTATTGTCACGTGAAGGGTCATGTCAAAGTTGGGTGTTGGAAATTAAAGAACAATAGGGAAAAGTCCAATGAGGACCAATCCGCAAATACAGCCAACGATGTCGTTGATGATGATATTGCACTTTAGGGTTACAAGTATTGGGGTTGCGGTTTCTACGATCTCTTCATGATTGGTGCCCTTTGAGATCTCTTGGTGAAACAAGAAATCGTGTGGATTTTGCTATGGAGTATATGATAGATTGCTTTTCAGTTTGTAATAAAGTAACATATCCTGGTTATGCATTAGATTTTGTTCTAGTTATGAAATTATTGATGAAATTATTGGTCAGCAATCAGTGGAAAAGTCAGTGCTCTCGGACTGGCTCAATGTAATCCACAATAGCGAAAAGGCAATGAGCAATGCGAGGAGATTGTCATGGGCAGAGGACATGGAGCAATAAGAGAAACCTGTAAGTAAGTCTCCTAACATTGTTACAATAGATGCTGATGATATTCAAGATGAAATAGAATATTGGTCATCGGCTGTTGTTTGTTATGTATTGGGGGCAAACCCACCGATGACAGTAATAGAAGGCTACTTTAGGCGTATTTGGGGAATGTTAGGGATTAACAAAATAGCAATGGTGGGTAGAGGTATGTTTATTATGCGTTTTGACTCTATGGAATCATGTCTTAAGGGGATGACGGGAGGTTTTCAATTTTTTTGATCAAGAACCTTTGATCACGAAGTTGTGGGATCCAGATATGACTCTAGACAAGGATGATGTAGTGAATGTGCATATTTGGATTAAACTTCCTCATCTGCCTTTCAAGTATTGGAGTGAGAAAAGCTTATTTAAAATTACTAGAATCATTGGCAAAGTAGTAACAATGGATCAAGCTACGAAGGAGAAGGATAAGTTGAATTTTGCTCGAGTCATGGTAGAGGTTTGGAATAGATGGACAGCTACCTGACAATATTGTATTTTGCAATGAACATGGCACTATGGTGGAACAAAAGATCGAGTACGAATGGAGGCCTATTCAGTGCTCACAGTGCCAGGGGTTTGGGCATGAAATGTAAAATTGTAGGAAAAATGGTGGTAAAAAGGTATGGGTTCAAAAGAGGAATGTGGTGAAGGATACTAATGGGTTTCAACATGTGGGTATTTTGCGTAATGCAATGGTGCAAAAGGAATCTCTGGTTCCAGTTCACAACTCATTTCATGTTTTAAATGAGGATACTGAAATTGAAGGGGTACCTACTGCCAGTATAAAGGAGGATACTGAAATTGAAGGGGTACCTACTGCCAGTATGAAGATGTTGTAATGCCAGTAGAGGAGAAACAAAGTGAAAGGAGTAATGAAGAGGTTCTGGGTATTCAATTGGTGGATAAAGGTCAGGGGTTGAAGTCCCCTAGCCTTGATGGATAACATTATGACATGGAACATAAGAGGTCTAAACAATAGAAAGAAGCAAAATGAAGTGAGGAATTTTATAATTTCTCACAACATAAAATTGTTTAGCCTCTTGGAAACAAGGGTGAAAATGAAGAACCTGGGGGAATGTCTACTTAAATTTGTGTTCTGGCTGGTGCTTCACTCATAACTTGAGCTGTCATGATAATGGGCGAATAGTGGTGGGATGGTGTCCTAACGCTTTCAATAAACATCATGGTTGTGAATAGTTAATATATTCATTGTTTTGTGCAACCAAAGAATGGGGCTAATGGTTTTGAATGCACATTTGTATATGGATTTAGTGACCAGCAAAGTAGGAATGAATTATGGGTTGGATTAAGACAGATACATAGCAGGTGTGTTGGCTCATGGTTGATTTTGGGCGATTTTAATGATGTGAGTAACACTGAAGATAGAATTGGCAGTATGGTGAGAAGGGGAGAGATTGCTCCTATGTTGTCTTGCCTAAATGAATGTCAAGTTATTGATGTAAAAGCTACAGGTAAATACTATACCTGGAGCAATAAACAGGAGGGAGAACAAAGGGTATTCTCCAGAATTGATAGGGTTTTAGCAAACTAAAGATGGCTAGATAGCTATGAGCAAGCTGAAGTAAGTGTCCTCCCTGAGGGGGATTTTGACCATACACCAAGTGTGTGTGTGCCCTGATTATAATCAGAAGAAGCCTTTTAGGTTTCTTAATTTTTGGTGCCAATATGACAAGCTGTTGGAGATTGTGAAGAAAGAATGGAGGGAGCAGGTCCATGGGTGTGCTATGTATAGGGTGGTTTATGAGCTTAAGAGAATAAAGCTGGCTCTAAGGGAGATAAAAAGGAAGGGATGGAATGACATTGAGACTGCTGCTGGTATTGCTAAAGCAAAGTTGATGGAAGTCCAAACTGCTTTGCACTTGAACCCCAGGGATGTTAACTTATGTTCTGCTGAAAAAGTGGCTCAGGAACAATATGGCCAAGCTAAGAAAATGGTCTACTCTATACTGCAGCAACAAGCCAAGTTGACATGGTTAAAATGTGGTGATGAGAACTCGAAGGTGTTTTTATCAAGCTATCAGGGCTAGAAGAAGACATAATAGCATGCTATTCATGATATGGATGGTGTATGGCAGAATAAAAAAGAAAAAGTGAAGGAAGTGTTTATAAAATTCTATAAGAACCTGTTTGCTGGTGCAGAACAAAAGTATGCTGTCCTTGAAGCAATTGTGAAAAAAGGAAACAGGATTATAGAGGTGCACATTAAGAATTCTTCAGTCTGAATTCACCAAGGAGGATGTTAAGAGGGTGATGTTTAGTATCCCCAATGATAAGGCTCTGGGCATTGATGGGTTTAATAGTTGTTTCTGCAAGCACTGCTTGGTGATGAAGTAAGTGAAGCTGTTCTGGATTTTTTTAGAACTGGTAAACTCCTGAAAGTCATTAATGTGACTACTTTAACCTTAATTCCAAAGGTTAAAGTACCTGAAAATGTGAGTGAATTCCGTTCTATTACATGCTGTTCAATGTTATACAAGTGTATAACAAAATTGATTAGTGAAAGGCTGAATAGAATACTTCCTGATATTGTGTCTGGTAGTCATGGGGCCTTTATTGCTGGCAGGAGTATTCTTCACACTGTACTGATTTGCCAAGATTTAGTCAAACATTACAAGAGGAGAAATAATAGGGCTGGATGTATGAAGAAACTAGACCTGAAAGAAGCATATGATATAATCAACTGGGACTTTATCCAGCAAGTGCTTGAAGGTGTGGGGTTCCCTAGGAAGTTTACTGAGCTGATTATGGTGTGTGTTAGAACTCTTATGTTCTCACTAATGCTAAATGGAGCTCCTACAGGATTTTTTGCTTGCTCAGAGAGGAATAAGGCAAGGGGATCCAATGTTCCCCTTGATTTTTGCTCTATGTATGGACTGTCTGGATAGAATATTGGCTTATGTAGGAGAGCTGGAGAGATTTAAATATCATGCACAATGCAGAAGCTTGCAACTAAAACACCTTTGTTTTGCTGACGACCTATTATTGTTTTGTCAAGGTGACTTCAAATCAATTTACATGATCCTACAAGGCTTTCAAATGTTCTCTCACACCTCAAGGCTGGAGGTTAACAAGCATAAATCAGAGGTATATTTTACTGGGATGAATCAGATGGAAATCCAGAGAGTTACTGATGTTAGTGGGTTTAAAATTGGGAAGCTGCCTTTCAAATACCTTGTGGTACCTATTTCAACATCTAAACTGAAGGCTATGGACTGCCAAGTTCTAATTGAGAAAATGGTGAATAGAATAAGAATTTGGAGTACTCGCCATTTATCATTTACAGCTCGCTGTCAACTTGTTAATAGTGTGTGAATGAGCATTCACACTTACTGGGGTAATAGTTTATTATCCCAAAGAGTGTCTTGAAAGAGGTGGATTCCATTTGTAGATGTTTCTTATGGTATGGCACCCACAATGATACAAGAGCAGGGGCTGTTGCCTAGATGCAGTTATATAATTCGAAGAAGGTAGGAGGTCTTGGATTCAGAGATACATGGAAATGGAATATTGTTGCTATTAGTAAGCTAGCTTGGGGGGTGGCTCAGAAAAAAGACAACTTATGGGTGAAGTGGGTAAATCGAATATACATTAGTGAAGCTAATTGGGGATCTTATACTGCCCCAAGTCATGCCAGCTGGGCTTGGAAGTATGTATGCCAAGCTAAGAATATAATGAATGAGAAAACAAATGGGGAGCAGTGGCTTATGAATGGTCAATTCAGTATTAGACAACACTACAAGGCTCTATTGAATGATAGAAGGCAAGTTACATGGAGTAAGTATGTGTGGAATAGGTACACCTTACCTAAGCACAGATTGATAATGTGGCTAGCTATGCAAGATCGTCTTAAGACAAGGCAGAGATTGAAACAAATGAATGTGTGTGTTGATGACTAGGGTCTCCTCTGTCAGCAGCACCCTGAGACAATCAAGCACTTGCTATTTGAGTGTAAGTTTAGTGAACAATGTATTTACTCCATTATGCAATGGGTGGGCATAAGATGGCTGCAGAGAAACCTTTCTCCAATCATGCAGGTGGTTAAAGAATAGATATAAAAGTAGCAAGACTAGGAAGATGGTGCTAATGGCTACTGTGGCTGCTACAGTGTACCTGATTTGGAGGAATAGAAACACTGCCTACTAGGACCAATTCATAATGACTGTAGATAAACTGTATAGGAAATTAAAGCTATAGTCAAGCATAGAATTGTACTGATTGTTATTACTAAGGTGAAAGATGTTGATAGGAGATGGATAAATGATTTGTAATGTTGGGCATGTCCAATATTAGTTGTGGCAGTTAGGATTTGTTAGCTTGCCTTAGGCTGTTGGGTTTGGTTGTGAGCTATGAATTTTTACTTATCTTCAAAAAAAAAAATTATTTTTCTAGAATTGCTTAAATTTGTTGTTGAGATGAATAAGTGTTTGAAGAGAGTTTGGTCAATTTGAGTAAGCATGCTTGGCGTTATGACATTATAATCTCAATTTAGGCCATGTGATAGTTTCGTATTCAGAGTTTTGTGTCCGAAGACATACCAGTACACAATTTATAGAAGATGTCTGTTCTTTGAATGTTTAAAGTGAGTAGGCTTATGGAACTTTGTTTAAGGTGGAGGTTCTATGTTTATGGTGAGCATCAGTTCTTGGTTTTCAGTTCAAGTAAGGTGGATTTATCTTGATTGATCGGTTTCAAGTTAAGGTGGAGATTTGTTATTTGTGACTTGAAATCTTGTGAAAATGACATAAGGCTTATTTTGAAGGAAAAATTGACGATAAAGGTCTCAACTTTGGGTGATAATTTTTAAAAGGTCTGAACTATTGATTAACCTGTGTAGTTCCCAACTTTAGGGGGTATTAACTTTAGCGGGTATTAACTTGAAACTGGCTTAATAGGTCATAACTTGTAAAACTTGGGTCACACCAGAAGGGTTAATTGTGGGAGGGAAGTAGGACCTAGGTGAGATTTTTAAAAAATCGTCAGTTTTAAGTCACTGAGGCCCGCTAAAAGTTAAGACCCCCTAAAGTTGGAACCTACACAAGTCAATCAATAGTTTAAACCTTTTAAAAATTATCACCCAAAGTTCAGACCTCTATTGTCAATTTTTCCTAGTTTGAATGCACATATCTCTCAATCTATAAATGTTTTTTATGTGATTAAAATTGGAGGTGATAGCTTGTTACAAGAGCTTTCTATGGACTAGAGATATGCCTAATTCCCCGAGAAACGAGAAACTTATGGCCGTTTTACAAAAAGCTGTCGAAACTGGACTTTCATCTCGTGCCGGACCGGGCGGGTTTCAGCCCGATAGGGCAGCAACAACCGACCGGAAGACGCGTTTTCATGGGTTACTATATTTTTTTATCCTAAGTTTATTATGCCGCCATTAGAGTTATACTAGGAGATTATTCTAGGGTTTATTAGGGTTTCCTTATGTTATAAAAAGACCCTATTGGTGATCATTGTTTCAACACACTTTAAGCCATTAAGATTTTAGGACTCCTTGTATATCCTCTTTGTTTTTCTCCATTATAGAGACGAAGCTCTGGAATCCCACGCCTATGGACATAGGTCTAATTTGACCGAACCATGTAAATCCTTTTGTTTATTTTCTTTATCGTTTTCTCATTCTTATTATTTTGATGACTTGTTCTGTATTGATCAAACGCTACACCACCATTTCCTAACAAACATGATAGAACAAATCTCACTCCCAAGAAAATTATTTCTTTGTTATAAAATTATATTTATAAAATAAAATATCATAAATACTCCACGATATCTTTTGGATTGAAATAATGAAGAGAAAACGGGGAGATAAAATTGATCATATTTTACAAGCTTAAGATATATTGTTTAGTATTTTTATCAAGGGATTATATTGAGACAATACTCCTAAAAAGTATATATATTTTCAGACCTCAAGTAAAACATGCTCTATAATAGCATAAGCACTCTGGAAAGAGTCGAGTAAAGATTTGTCTTAACAATATAAAAGACGCTTCGGTTAGTGTCAGATGTCACGTCATTATCTAGCCGAATTCATAATATATAATTTAAATTCAAGTGATAGATTAGATTAAATTCTTGCCTGACTAGATGGTTGGTTTAATAAGAACTGACCATTGGAAATATCATCATCAAAGTATAAAGACATGAACACAGTTTTAATGTGACAAATTAGTCAAGTTGGGTGTAACTTACTCATTTTGAGAAATTTGAAAGAGTTATACTCCATTGTTTTCTTTTTAGTGGTTACATTTTGAGTTTTGATACTATTCATAAATTTATATGTGACTATCATATGTGATTAATGGGTAAGGAAAAATATAAGCATGTGGGATTTTGTTTGATTCGTCTCGATAATTATTACTTTTAGAATATCAACTTTTTATAAATTTAGAGATATTAATATATGTTCAAACATTTACATTGGAAAGCGTGAAAAGGTAATGTCTAACTATTAAAAAGAAACAGATGGAGTATATAAAATATGCTGAAAATACTCTCGCGTTGTAAATAAATTAGTTTAAGGGCAAGACACAACATTGAGATTAAGCATGATATTGGGGATCTTGAAAATTATTGATGTTGCACTCATCAAAATTGATAAGAGTGGTTTGATATATATTATACAAGTTTATCAAGTGAGCAAGACATAGGAGTATCTTTATGAGTAGTTTATATATTGCAATTGAATTTATTGCATAAGTTAATTGATCTCCGATTTGGGGCAAAATATTATTTCGCACAAGAAAATCCAAATGCAACTAATATATTTACTCTCTGATTTGTTGTTCTCTAGAAGATAATTAGTTTACTAGAGTTTATATATGTGGACAGGATAATTTTTTTTTTTTTTTTTTGATAAGGAGATAAAAACTAGGCTAGCCCCTAACATAGGACCAACCTAACACATCCTTACGGATGATAGAGAGGAACGCAGGATAATCATGAAGTTTAAAACAACGATGAGGAATCCGCACCGAGTGAACCTTATGAGCCAAAAAAATCCGCAGCTTGATTTGCCTCGCGGAAACAATGAGTGATACAAAAAGAATTAAAAGCCCTAAAATCCTTCCCTGGATTAGAAATAATATTTTTTTAATTTCCCAAGGGATCTTCCACACATTTTTCAAGATGATTTTTAGTAGGAAAACCATCTAAACAAATTTTCCACATGAAAAATCTGATCTTAGGAGGGACACTCAACTTCCATATCCAATCAAAATTTAGCTTAGGGGTAAAATGAAATCCATACCCTTGAATGAGTTTAGCACCTGATTGAACTGAATACTCCAAAATTATTTTATCATTCATACGAGTTGTTGGAATGAATAAACTTTTAATTTCCACATCTACATGATTCGGCACTAAATTTTGGATAAAATCACTAACCTTGAAGTAATGATCCAAATGATCATGAGAAGACATATCAGTTAGAGGATGGGCATAAACCCAATTGTCAAACCAGAAAGAGATATTCCGTCCATCCTCTATTTGCCACCTAATACCTTTCCTAAAAGTAGACTGGAGAGACATTAATTTCCTCCACTGCCAAGACGCTGACGAGGCCTGGGGGGGGGGAGACCATAAACTATCATGTTTGAGGTACTTATAATTAACCATGGTAACCAAAATATTTTTAGGATTATTAATAATACGCCAAAGTAATCTTAGTTGGAGAGCAGTATTGTTAACACTGGCCTTTTTAATAATGCCCAGTTCGCCATAGCACTTTGGTTTACATATTTTGTCCCAACCAATAAGATTTGGACTGGAACTATTCACATATTTATTCCAGAAAAAACTTCCTATTAATTTTATCAAGACTAGAAATATTTGTAGCTGGAAGAAGGAATCTCTGTATTTGAAAATTTGCCTTCGAAGACAAATTAGATTGAATCAGGACTGTTTTACCCGCTTGGAAAAGAGAATTAGCTTTCCATTTTGACAATTGTTGTTGAGAGCTAGCTACTACTTCTCCAAAGGTACAGTCTCTTTAGCAACTCGGTTTGTTATTGTTGACCCTTGAGTTTTGAAGATGAGTTAACCACAAAAGACATATTGTATTTTATTTATGTTAATGCTAGATAATTCATTCTCGAGCAAAGAGAATACTTGATTGAAGATTAATTAAGATGGAGAATTAATCAAAGATCGAAGTGAAGATGTTCGAATAATGAAGTATCAAGCTTGGAGTGAAGATTAGAATACATTAGGGTGTATTTAATATCTTCTTGTTAAGGTTGAGTGTAAGCTCAATTTAGTTTGTGGTGAATTCTCAAACGGAACTTGGTTCTATTCCCATGAAAGGAACAAACACTGGCACACTTAGGAACAAGGTTAAGGAACAGACTTATAAACAACTTTAGGAACCCCTAATAATTCCTAAGTGGTGCGCCTAACAATATTTATGCGCCCAACAGGTTAGTTAGGAGTTCTAGGTTAGTTTTGACTAGATCCACTATTTTAGGGAGTTTGTTATTAGTTTGTTAGGAAAAGATTTTAAATTGATTTTCCGATTTAATTAGAATAAATATCAAACCGTTTTAAATCTTATCTTTTATATTTTAGGAAAAATTGTCAAGAATAAGTCAACCTTTGCGTTGACCGCTTTTAACAAGTCAACCTTCATTTATTCCAGTAGCAAGTAAAGTTTGTACATGAATTAGCTTTTAACAAGTTTTTTTACTTATGACCTGAACAACCCCTACAATTTTGTTCAGTTTTAACAGGTGTGTATTCTAGAACTCATTAAATTATTCTCTAGAACATATTTGCAATGCTTGAATTTTATAAAAGTTCCGTGAGAAACTTAAAACTGAACAAAATTTTAGGGGTTGTTCAGGTCATAAGTAAAAAAACTCGTTAAAAGCTAATTCATGTACAAGCTTTACTTGCTACTGGAATAAATGAAGGTTGACTTGTCAAAAGCGGTCAACGCAAAGGTTGACTTATTCTTGACAATTTTTCCTATATTTTAAAGATTTTATTTTCAAAATTAAATATAATTTTCGGTTTTAAAAAGATTTCTTTTTAAGTACAAAAATGATTTTCGATTTTAATTAACTTATTTCTAAAGATATTTTCCTAAAAACTATTTAAAGAAAATGTTTTAATTACTCCCCAAGAAATCAGTTATCACGCCTAAACACTACTGCTACACGTTTATAGTTAGTGGTTAGTGAGCTTAGTTTAATTATTTACCAAGTCTTAATTAATTTAAATAGTTTAATTATTCCCCAAGTATCTAAAACCACGTAATACTTACTGCTTCTTAGTTTTAAGTTAGGTAGTGGAGGAAGTGGATTAATTACTTCTCAAGGAATATTTAATATAAACTAATTAATTAAAGTCATGGACATCATGGGATAACGGATTAAGTAGTGGATAAGTTATATCTTGCCTAAATTTGTTTATACACAGGTGCCTAATCCTTAGAATATTTTGTGTCTGGCTTAGCTAATTATCCTTAGTTGTCTTAAGAGTCACTGCCGTTCCTAAGAGAATTCATACTTAGTTTATTCGAGTTATACTCTTCCATTGTCTTACAAAGTGTATTTTTGAGTAAAGGGTTTGAGTGAACTCTTGTAAGTGTGAGAAGCTTTGAGTGAAGCAAGAGAAAGAGAAAGAGAAAGTAACTTCGAGTGAAGTTTAAGAGGAACGACAGTTGAAGGAACTGTCGTGGGGAACTTGAGTTTAGTAACTTAAGTTCACTACAAGAAAATGCTAAAACAACGACTGCTTAATAGCGACGGTCATGAAAACCGTCGTTCTTACTAAAACAGCATTCGCGGTAAGCCGTCGGTGAACACCGACTGCTTGTAAAGGATACAACGACGGTTTAACAGTCGTTGAAAAACAATGACAATTTCAAACCGTCGTTAAGTTGATTAATGTGCCTCTGAAATTTTGTTTAGCTAAGGCGACGGTCTTAAACGGTCGGTGATGGAAGGAAAAAGGGGGTTAACATAAAGTGGCCCTTCCCAGTGGGGTTTATTTCAACGCAACTTAAAAGAGAGAATTTGCCTCTTTCAGTCGGCGAATTGAAGAAGGCAAAAGCCATTGACGACCGACCTCATTTTCTCTCCGCCTCTTTGCCGCCGGTTAGCACTGCTTCATTTCCTGTTCTTTTTTTTTTGTTTGTTACTCAGGAAACCAAACCCTAAAAAGTGGGTTTTTGCTGTCGAATTAAAGCGACATTGTAGGCTGAAGCAGTCACAACTCCCTCCTTTTTCATGTTCTTCATTGTGATCTATTCTAGGTATTATCTGTAATTACTAGCAAGTTAAGTTTTGCTGTCTTTCATTGAAGCTTTAATTCCAATTTTGCTAACTTTTGCTCCGAAATTAGTTGAGAATTTTTCGTATTTTTTCAAATTTCTTGCGATGTTTGTTTATATTTGCGTAATACTTTTTGCGAGATGAATTCAGCAAGTACCTTCATTTGATAGTAAATACTTCGTTGTTTTCATAAATTATCGATTTTCTTCGTGCTAGGGTTTTTAGTTAGCATATTTTGATGCAACATTTTGTAATCTATGTTTAGTTTGGCTTGAATTAGAAACTATCTAAGTGTGAATAATTGCTGATTTTCCTCTCTTTTTGTTAAATTTCTGATTGATATTGTTACTTGTTAGTTTATGCTAGGGATATTGGTACTTTCTTCCTAGTTTCTTTGTTAATGGGAGAACAATGCACAAATATCAAAATCTGCAATTTCTCTCTCTCTCTTTCTTGATAAAGATACTACACAAGCAATTCAATATATCCTCTGAGATTTTGTTTGGTTCGCTGTCTCCTCCCAATTCCTTGTTCAGAGGCTGAAAGACAGAAGATGTTAGAATTATGAGATACTCCCTCTGTTTCACCATAAGCTTAACACTTATTAAAATTGGATGTTTCACAATAACCTTAACGCTTGCATCTTTACAATATTTGGGTTTGTTTTCCCTCTTTCTCACTACTCTTACACAAGTCCCTTCTTCTTTCTCTCTCTGTCTCTCGTTTTCTTAGTGCCAAGGAAAATTTTAATTTCATTGTGAAACAATAGCCATAGATTTTATTTCAAATACCAAATAACATCGCCTGTATGCAACATATATACCTGCTTTTTGGGAGAATTCACAGACTTCTGAGACTGTTGACGCTTGAAAGAGGACTTCTTAACTGGCATCTTGACTCTAGAAAGTTTCCTTTCCGAGAATTGTATGTTTCTAAAGGAAATACAAGTCTTATGATCATCTTCTCCTTTCCCCTCTTTATCAGACTCCAAGGAGAAATTAGTAACACTTAAACCTTATTTTCCATTCATTAAATCAGTGGACCTTCGCCTAGTATGAGGAGATATAAGGTTCGTGTTTTGATTGGAATTGCAATGTGTATATTCAACAAATCTCAGAGGATATATTGAAATGCTTGTGTAGTCTCTCTTCTTCTGGGTATAGTTACAAAAAGTGAGAAAATGGAAAAGGGTAGAAATTCCTTTTTAATTGAGTTAGAGAAAGTAAGCTGATTTTAATCTTTATATCATATCTATGTTAAGATTTCCCTTTTTTAAAAGAAAGAATTATCTTTTTTTTTTCTACTTTTATGTCTTTCTTACCTTCTTTCAGAATTCTGTTAGTTTTGGAGTTTATGTAATAATTGTTGGTAATTATCACAGGAAAACAAGGTGGAGATGCAGGGAATTAGATCACCAAGTTCAGGGAAAGCTACAATCAATGGAAGTCCTAAAAGCAGAGAGAAGAAATTAGCTTTGTTGCAAGATGTATTCATTAAATCCCATCAACCTTATCTGTTTTTTTCTAAATATGAAGTAAATATTTTTCAATTTGATCATCTTAAATCTTTTTTTTGCTTAAGTTATGTTTTTGGAATTGATATTTAGGTTGATAAACTGAAGAAGAAGCTCAGAGATGAAGAAAACATACATAGGGCTCTCGAAAGAGCCTTTAACAGGCCTTTGGGTGCTCTTCCTCGGTTACCTCCATATCTCCCTCCTAATGTAAGCCAAACTCTTCCATTGTTTATTGATCTATATAAATGTTCTCACGTTTGTCGATTCGAGGTCAAAGTTGTGCATCGAAAAGTCAGAGGATATATTGAAATGCTTCTAACATATTCTGTCTTTCAACCTGTGAACAAGGAATTGGGAGGAGACAACGAACCAAACAAAATCTCAGAGGATATATCAAAATGCTTGTTGTCAGCAAAACCGTTTCTCCTCTTCCTTATTGGGCCGTATGTTCTCCTCTTTCTATCTCTCTCTTTCTTGATACTTTTTTTTTTTTTGTAATGTTGGCTAATTTTATGTTTTGGGGATGTATGTTGAGATTTTCACATAATTTGTAGTAATGATGAACTTTGTTTAAAGATCTGATTTAGAAAGTAGACAATTTTTGGTATGATTGAAATATATTTTATATGAATGAACAATTTTTAGTGGGTGTGGTGGTTGTTGTTGTTGACTTGAGGTGTTGGTCGTTAATGAGAGTTTATTATTTTTTGTGGAATTGAAAAATGTGCAGATGTGTATATTTATGACTTATGTGTATGGGAGGGAACAACACAACATGGATGAACACAACAATTTTAGTTACTTGGATGTTTGCATTGCCCTATTTTCTGATAGTCCTGCTAATTTCCTTATGATGCTTATGATTATTCCTTTCGTCATCTGTCTAACCGCCAAGATCTTCCTCTGGGGCAGGGGTGGGGGTCAAGGGGTAGGGGTGGGGGGGTGGGTCAGCAGGGGGAGAGTGCAGGGGGTGGGGTTGTAGGGGGTCAGTGCAGGTGGGAGTGCAGTGGTGGGGGTGCGGTGGTGGGGGTGCAGGGGGTCATTGAAGGGGGGAGTGCAGGGGTGGGAGTAGTGGGGGTGGACTTCACGGCTAGTAACTGGACTTGTGCATTTCACTTTCACCCACCAAATATATTTACAGCACTACAAATACAAGTAGTTTGTTGGTTATAAATTTAGCTTTTGTTTTTGTTCTGGACTAAGATTAAAACTCCCATTTTTGTTCTGGGAATTTATTTCAATGTTACTTGTTTTCTTCATTTATTGCTTGTAGTTTGTGGGTTATATTTATGTTGTTTAATTCTGCAAAAAGAATGTGAGAGATTTCATCGGTACTTTGATTATGAGCCGTCCATTTTTTCTCGAATTGAGGCGCATGTGGAGGCAAAGGTCGCTGCACAGATGGAAGAGCGAGGTGGAGGCAAGGAACTCGACTACTACTTTATTTCCCGACATCGGGATCTATTTTGCGTACATTTAATCTAGGTAGTTTGTCTAACTATAGACATTTAACGTCTATATTTTATCGGCATCTAGCTTATTAGTTTCTAGATTTGCCGATATATATATTTGTAGAACCCGACTTCTACTTTATTTCCCGACATCGGGATCTATTTTGTGTACATAAGTTTAATCTATTTCATGTAATTATATAAGTATCTATGGAAATTATAATATATATCAAAATTGCATATTTTTGTAATTGAAAAATTGACAATGCGATGGAGGAACAACTTTAATGTAGTATATTTAGGTGCAGCTGTGTAGGTACAAGTTTAATTATAATTTCGAACAATAAATTATAAATTAACGTAATTTTTAAAAATAGCGATGGCTACACATTGAATGAACGACGATTAGGCAGTCGCTGTAAGGAAATGTATGCTGCCATGGAGTTGAATTCCAACGACTGCTGGGTAATACAACGACGGCTTAAAGCCGTCGGTGAAATCAACAACTGCTTTA
This sequence comes from Beta vulgaris subsp. vulgaris, assembly GCF_026745355.1. NCBI lineage: Eukaryota > Viridiplantae > Streptophyta > Magnoliopsida > Caryophyllales > Amaranthaceae > Beta > Beta vulgaris. The sequence goes on along the minus strand of NC_079202.1, from coordinate 40,996,710 downwards.
AACTGTCGTTGTATTAACGGCTGCTTTGAACCGTCGTTGTATTAACGACAGCTTTAAGCCGTCGTTGACATGAAGTCAACGTCGATTTCTTGGAACGGTCTCTGATTTTCCAGAAACCGTCGTTATATTTTCACCGACGGCCAAGTGGTCGATGATTTCAATATCCGCGACCATCTGTACAGCGACGGCTGGTCAACGATCGTTTGGCTGTCGGTGATAAATCAGCGACCGTTTTTACTATATCAACGACGGCTTTAAGCAGTCGTTGGTATCGTCTTTTCTTGTAGTGGTTGTGGCTCGAGAGAAAAATAATAGGATTATAAACAGAGTTTTTTTTGGCCTATTATAGTGGAAAGTTTGAGTTAAAATCCCTTGTGGTCGAGGTTGTTTCTTCCTATTGGGCCTAGGAAGTTTTTCCTCGCTAAAATATCTCATGTTCTCATTGTGTGTTCCCAAGTTAACTTTTAATTTCGCAAAAAGTATAGCTTATTTTCTCACTATAATTCACCCCCCTCTTATAGTGCTCATATTATACAACAATTGGTATTAGAGCGGGAACTCTAAAACTCAGGAAACCCCTATTGAGTTCGAGATCTTGGAAAATATGAATACTAGAGAGAAACTGGAAGAAGGGTACTCTACACAGAGGCCACCAATTTTCAATGGTAAGTTCTACACCTACTGGAAGAACAGAATGGAGATCTTCATCAAAGCCGACAATTACCAGGTATGGAGAGTCATAGAGGTAGGCGATTTTAAAGTCACTACCACTAATGACAAGAACGAGGTAATTTCTAAATCCATGTCTGATTTTGATAAAGAAGATTTCGTAAAAATGGAAATTAATGCTCTTGCCATAAAACTGCTTCATTGTGGTCTTGGACCTCATGAATACAATTGTGTCATGGGATGCAAAACACAAAACAAACTTGGGATCTCCTTGAAGTCACTCATGAAGGTACGAGTGAAGTTAAGAGATCAAAAATAGATCTTTTGATGAATCAATATGAACTCTTTCAAATGAAACCTAAAGAATCTACTCAAGTTACACGTTTTACTAATATTATTAATGAACTAACATGTCTTGAAAAAGTGATTACTTCTGATGAACAGGTACGAAAGGTCCTAAGGTGCCTTCCTAGGGATCGATGGATGGCTAAGGTTACTGCCTTACAAGAAACTAAGGACTTTAGAAGTTCAATTTGGAACAACTTGCTGGTTCCTTTATGACTCACGAGCTGCAAATGGACAATGAGAATGGAGATATGTCCAAGCAAAATTTGATTGCCTTGAAATCTGATGAAAGTGATGACTCGGAAACTGATGAAGAAGAATACGCTCTCATGGTCCGAAAATTCAAAAGGATGTTTAGGAACATGAAGAATGGAGACTACAAAGGTAAAAATAAGAAATATTCTAACAAACTTGTTTGTCATAAGTGTAGCAGTTCCGATCACTTTATCAAGGAATGTCCCCAATGGGAACAAGACAAAGGCAAAGGAAGGGAACGAAGCAAATATAGGAACAAGGAATACAACAGTTCCTATACTAGATCTGATATGAAGAAAGCTATGGTTGCTGCATGGGGAGATTCTGATTCCGAAGAAGAAGGTGATCCTCAACCAAATGAGGAGACGACAATCTTTTGTCTCATGGCTCTTGACAATTCCGAATCTGATGAAGAGATTGAATCTCTTGAGACAAGTTTAGACACTACCAAAACTCGTCTTAATTCCTTAAGTAAAGAAAACTTATTTGAGTTTATTGTTGATGCCGTGAATGATTGCAAAGATGAATCCACTAAACTGAAACAATGTCAACATGCTTTAGTAGTTGGAAAGGAACATACCTCTTAGCTTAAAAGTATTCGAATGGATATTGAACAAAGATTTTTTGAGTTGTTTGATAAAAATCTAAAATTAAAAGAGGATTTCGAAAATCTTAAAAATGAGAACTACTTCCTAAGCCTTGAGTTATCGCAATTAAAAAAGTTTGTTCCTGAAGTGAGTTCCTTTAATATTAAGTCAGTTCCCTTACAAAGTTTCAAATCTGAAATAAACGAATTGAAAAATCATGTTTTGTTTTTGGAAAAAGAAAACAAGGAACTTGAAGGGGAACTACACTTAAGTAGAAAAGAAAGAAAATCTACCTATTCCAAATGGATTAAGAATCTTCAAACAAAACGAATCGAAGGTCTTGCTTTTAATCACAAAAAGAAATTTGAAAAACCTAAAAAGAGAGTTGATTTACCAAGTGATAAAGTTTGTATGTTTTGTGGGAACATTGGTCATTATAGGAACTCATGCCTTATTAGACTTGGTCGCTTTAACGAGAACATGGAAACAAGTAAATTAGCTTGGAAAAAGAAATCTATTGTTCCTGAAGGAAAGGAACCCAAGAAAGATTGGGTTCCTAACTCTAACAATTAGTTTTCTTGCAGGATGGAGTGAGGGAGAACAACACATGGTACCTAGACAATGGTTGTTCTAAGCATATGACTGGAGATAAATCAAGATTTCTCTCACTCTCAGCCTATGATGGTGGAAGCGTGACTTTTGGTGATAACATGAAAGGTAACATACTTGCCATGGGCAAAGTTGGTAAGTCATCGTTGCTATGTCTATTTTATATAGAGTTTTTACCCCCGTCCCTCATGAATTATGGGTCTTAATTGCGCTCTTCGGAGCCCTTTTTAGTACTAATGTGCTCCTTGTAGTGTGTTTGTGCTCTCAGATTGATTATTGTAGGAATTAGCATATTTTGATACATTTCCTATTCTTTTATACTATTACAAGAGACGATGTAATTTTGGGAGCACGATCACTTTGCATGAGTAGGATTCTATGGTTCAAGAGCTTTCCAAGGAGTGGTCATTTGCTTAATTCCGACAAATAACGCAGAAGTTATGATATTTTGAATATCGGATGTTGGGCGTCAAAAGCTGATGACCGCCCGACCGGGCACAATCCGCCCGGGTTGGTCGGGCGACTTGACTTAGCCAAATTCAAAGACTGAAAGAGCCAATAGAATTTTACTCGCGGGCCCGACCGAGCGAAATTCGCCCGAGTTGGTCGGGTGAGGCGATACAAGTGATTGAAGCTGCTGGAATGCGCCCGGTCGGGCGCAACGAAGAAACCAAGCACCTGATGACCGCTCGGGCAGGTCGGGCGGGACCTTTTAAAGCCTTTTCTGAGCGCGTGTTACGCCAGTTTTGATGGACATATAAATAATTATCTTTTCAGAATTAATAGACTACGTTTTATTATTAGAATTTCGACTTCTAGTTTCTAAGCACTATTTTATTTACCTAAGAACCCTAGTATTGTTTTTCTCATTCTTATTCATTGAACTTTCAATAGAAGTGTGGATTTCACAAGATTGTTTCTACAATTAGTATTCTTTCTCTTCCTTTATTATTCTTGTTTAGTTCTTGATTATTTATTCATCATGTTTACTTCATTCATCATGAGCATGTTTGTTTCAAATATGATTGAGTAGTTTATTTCTAGGGTTTAGGGGATCCATGATCAATTATGAAGGGATGTTTATAAAGTATTGATATTTGATGATGTTTGTTGATTCCTATTGGATGTATTATCTCAATTCAATCTAATTTGGCTAGATTTGATTGTTATAGTATTGCAATATTAAGTTATGCGCCGAGAGGTATAAACTTGATATTAAGGCTAGTTTAAATAGATAGTTTTGGTATTAATAAATTGCGAGAGCCTGTTAATATCATTTTATGGTTGATTTCGATTCGATAGAACAAACCAACTTGTTTAACTGCATTGTTAATGATTGATTGTTGTGTTTCATCTTGGAATTATTGTTTATTGGTGAACCCATTCCCTAGGCTTTTTATTATTGATATTCTTGATTTAGTTATTGTTCAGTTTAGCGTAATAACCAACAACACTCGTTCCTTATAATCTAGATTTGATTGACAATTAGGAAGAGAATGTTGTTTTTCCCTGTGGATTCGACCCTACTTCCCTGACTACTATTTGTTAGAGGACTTTAGGATTAATTTTGATTAGGTGATACGACTTTAGGCTGTCAAAATTTGGCGACGTTGTCGGGGATCGAACCCGAGTCACCCGCGTGACAGGCGAGAATACTTACCACTATACTACAGGGTGAAATTGTAAAAATTTGGGCCATTGCCGGGGACTAACGGTTTTGTTCCATTTTCTTAAATTGTTTTAGAGTCTAGATTATATATTCTCGTCTCAGAGAACACTTGTTCTTTGGGACACAATATCTTAATTGTTTGTTCTTTAGTTCGTCTATGCGCAGGAGCTTAAGTTCGGGAGGTCTTCCATTTGATCCTGAAATTGAAAGATCCTTTCATAGACAGAAGAACTTATTCACACAATTGCGAGATAATTCAGAGGGAGATAGACCTTTGGATTCTGATTCTAATTCTGATTCTGATTCTACACATTCTGTTCCTACTGTTCCCAGAGAATCAGAAATGGCTAGGAGACTTATTGATTTTTCCCAGCCCTTCTTGGCTGAGCTTCCCCAAAGCAATCAAATTCCCGAAATTGAAGCTGTCAATTTTGAGATTAAACCTGCATTGCTGAATATGATCGAAGGGAAACAATTTGGTGGTGGACCTAATGAAGATCCTAATCTATATTATCAGGATTTCTGTCAATTATTGTTCTACTATTAAGCAGCAGGGAGTAACAAAAGATCAAATTTGGGAGATCCTTTTTCCATTTTCACTTCGGGACAAGGCAAAGATGTGGTATAATGGGATTAATCGCACTGCTCTTGGGATTACATATTGGAATACCTTTGCCTTAGCTTTCTACAGGAAGTACTACCCTCCATAAAAGACTGCTAGGTTGCGTAGTCAGATCACGAGTTTCACCCAAGGTAACGACGAATCTTTACATGAGGCTTGGGAAAGATTGAAGGACCTCCAGAGGGAACGTCCCCATCACGGTCTACAAAAATGGTTCTTAGTCCAGGGATTTCACAATGGTTTGGAGAACAACTCGAGGCTTATTCTTGACTCTACAGCAAACGGGAGAATTATGAAGTTAGAAATTGACGTTGCACAAGACTTAATCGAGGAAATGGCTATTCATAACTCTCAATATGGCAACCCTCGAGGACTAGCTAACAAGGGCGGCAAGCATGAGATTGATTCTATTTCCCTATTAGCTGCACAGATGAATGCTATTAATAATAAGCTCGACAATATGCAACTCACTTCTCCCGCGACTGTTGCTGCTTTAGGTTCTACGTTTGAGATCTTCTATGAAAATTGTGGTATAGTTGGACACTGGTCACAAGAGTGTTGGAGTTCGCTTGAACAAGTTGATGCCTTCCAGTCATTTTGGCCGAACAACCCATACTCCAACACATACAATCCAGGGTTAAGTAATCATCCTAATTTATCATACAAGAGCACTAATGTTCTAAATCCTCCTGCACCACAACCACATGCACAACCATTTAACCAGAGATATTACCAACAACCTTCTCAGCAAACCCCTTGTTTCTCTAGACCACCTTTCAACCCATCTCCACAAGCATCTCCTGCTGATCCCATGATGGTTGAGTGAGGAATATGATGCTGCAGATGCAAAAAGACAGACAAAATGACAAAGCACAGATCGAGTCCATTCTAGCTCACAACAAGATGTTGGAGAACTAGTTAGCACAGTTGGCTACTTCCAACTCTACTCGACAGCAAGGTGCTCTACCAGCACAATCTATCCAACCAACAGATTCGGCAAACGCCATCACCCTTCGCAGTGGTTCTCATTATAATGTGCCACCCATGCCTACTGATGATATTGTGAGTGTTAATAACGATGGGAAACGGGTCCAAGATGAACCAGCAACTGACAAGGAGGACTCTACGCAAGTGACTGAACATGGAGAGACAACTGAAGCCAAACAACATGCTATTGAGGTTCCTCCTACCAAACTTCCTTTTCCAAATCGTCAACTTAAGAGTAAGCTAGACCAATAATTTGGTAAGTTTTGGGAAGTCGTCAAGAATCTTCAAGTAACTGTTCCTTTTACAGAACTAATTACTCAAGTGCCTGCTTATACAAAATTCATGAAAGATATCTTGACTAGGAAAAGGGCTTTTTAATGAGGTGGACACTGTTGCATTTACTGAGGAATGCATTGCCTTTTTACAAAATAAGTCTCCACCAAAATTGAAAGATCGTGGTAGTTTCTCTATTCCCTGTCACATTGGTAGACTATTCATTGAGAAAGCGTTATGTGATTTAGGTGCTAGTGTGAGTGTTATGCCATTATTCGTTTCATCGAAATTAAACATGGGAAGTTTAAAAGTCACTAACATTACTCTGCAAATGGTTGACTGATCTATTAAATACCTCCTCGGTATTCTAGAAGATGTGCCTGCTAGGGTAGGGAAGTTCTTTATTCCAGTTGATTTTGTTGTGCTTGATATGGAGGAAGACACACAAATTCCGATTATATTGGGTAGGCCCTTCCTCCATACCGTAGGTGCAGTAAGATGTGAAAAATGATAAACTTACACTATCGGTAGAAGATGATGCTGTCACTTTTAATCTGAGCACCGCTTAGAAAAGTCCTATGCTAGAGGAAAAATGTTATAGTATTGATGTGGTTGATGTAATTTGTCATGATAACATGCCCCAAGCTCCCTCTAGAGATCCGTTGGAGGCGGTACTCTGTCTTGATTTTTTCTCAGGTGAAGGCAGTATTTGGAGTAATGAGATCGATGCTATTGAGGAGGCCTTGGCAAGTGAAGAAGTTGACCTTAGTGAGTGCCACAAGTTAAAGAGGTCAGTTTAATCTGCGTGCAATGCCGAGGTAAAAAAACCCGAACTTAAACCTCTCCCTTCACATTTGAAGCATGAGTTTTTAGATGAACATGAGTTAAATCCTGTAATAGTCAGTGCTACACTTGATAACGACCAACTCTCCCAACTTTTGTCTGTTCTGAAAACTCATAAGAAGGCTATTGGGTACAGTATTGACGACTTGAAGGGTATAAGCCCCGATTTTTGTATGCATAGGATACACCTCGAGGATGATCATAAGCCTTTCATTCAACCACAAGACAGAATATAAACATGCAAGAAGTGGTTAAGAAATAAGTGATGAAACTACTAGATGCAGGTATTATCTATCCTATTGTTGATTCTAAGTGGGTAAGTCCTGTACAAGTAGTATCGAAAAAGAGTGGTATGACTGTTGTGAAAAATGAAAAAAATGAGTTAATTCCCACTCCAACCCTGACTGGATGGCGTATGTGTATAGACTATAAGAGACTCAATATGGCCACTAAAAAGGACCACTTCCCTCTACCTTTTATTGACCAAATGCTTGAACCGTTGGCATGTCACAAATATTTCTGTTACTTGGATGGGTATTCCGGTTTTTTTCCAAATTCCCATTCATCCTGATGATCAAGAAATGACAACCTTTACCCATCCTTATGGCACTTTTGCATATCGTAGAATGCCCTTTGGTTTGTGTAATGCCCCTGCTACCTTTCAACGTTGCATGATGCGTATCTTTTATGAGTTCATAGAGTCTATTATGGAAGTCTTTATGGATGATTTTAGTGTATATGGCTCCACATTTGATACATGCTTAGTTAATCTCACTAAAGTCATAAAAAGATGTGAAGAATGTAATTTGGTTTTAAACTGGCAAAAATGTCATTTTATGGTGACTGAAGGCGTTGTTTTAGGCCATATTGTTTCTGATAAAGGCATCCAAGTGGATCGTGCTAAAGTCCAAGTAATTGAGTAATTACCCCCACCTAATAATGTTAAAAGAGTCCGCAGTTTTCTTGGTTATGCGGGGTTTTATCACCGTTTCATTAAGGACTTTTCAAAAATTGCTAAACCACTAACACAACTCCTTCTTAAGATGCTCCATTTGATTTTACTGATGAGTGTTTGAGTCATTTGACAGGATCACAAAAGCTTTGATAACTGCACCTATTATCTGTTCTCCTGATTGGGAACCCCCTTTCGAGATAATGTGTGATGCGAGTGATTATGTAGTTGGGGCCGTACTCGGTCAACCGCCAGGATACGGTCTTACATGCTATCTATTATGCCAGCAAGACGTTGGATGAGGCACAAGTTAACTATGCTACTACAGAAAAGGAACTTTTGGCTATGCTTTAGAGACATTCAGATCTTATCTGATTGGCTCTTAAGTCATTATATATACTGATCACGCAGCCCTGAAGTACCTTCTCTCCAAGAAGGAAGCCATGCCTACACTGATTCGCTGGATTCTTTTACTCCAAGAGTTCGACATCGAAATTCGAGATAAGAAAGGAGCAGAGAACGTAGTTGCAGACCATTTGTCCAAGATTCGGCATGAGGATGCTATTAACTCCAATCCAATAGATGATTCTTTTCCTGATGATCATTTGTATGCAGTCACCTCACAAATCCCTTGGTTTGCAGACTATGCCAATTACTTGGTAGGCGGTATCCTACCCCCTTATTTATCCTACCAACAGAAGAAAAGGTTCCTCCATGATGTTAAATTCTACTTTTGGGATGACCCCTTCTTGTTTCGTGAATGCTCAGACGGTCTTTTTCGAAAATGTGTTCCCAAGTGGGAGTTCACTGGAATTCTGAACCGCTGTCACAACTCGCCTTATGGAGGTCATCATGGTCCTTCACGCACTGTCGCCAAGCTCCATGAGTCGGGTTTCTTTTGGCCCACAGTGTTTAAGGACGCTCAATTCTTTATCAGAGCATGTGACGCTTGCTAGAGGACTGGAAAATTTCGAGGCGGCATGAGATGCCCCAAACAGGTATTCTTGAAGTTGAAATCTTTGATGTTTGGGGTATTGACTTTATGGGACCGTTCCCCTCTTCCAATGGGAATTGTTACATCTTGGTTGCGGTTGAATATGTCTATAAGTGGGTAGAAGTCATGGCATCCCCTACCAATAATTCTAAGGTAGTCATAGCTTTATTCAAGAAAATCATATTCCCAAGGTTTGGGGTCCCACAAGCTGTAATTAGTGATGGAGGCTCTCATTTTCATGAACGACATTTGTATACTCTTTTGAAAAAATATGGAGTTTACCATCGTACTGGATTGACATATCACCCCAAACAAGTGGGCAATTAGAGGTTTCTAATCGCGAAGTTAAGTCCATTCTTGAGAAGGTGATTAGGAAGGATTGGAGTACGAAGCTGGATGACACACTTTGGGGTTACAGAACTGCATTCAAAACATCGATTGGTACTTCCCCCTATAGACTTGTGAATGGCAAAGCATGTCACCTACCCGTTGAATTAGAATACAAGGCTTTCTGGGCCATCAAGGAGCTTAATATGTATAAAAAGCTTGCAGGGGAAAAACGACTTCTACAACTCAATGAGCTGGATGAATTTCGATTGTTAGCTTATGATAGCGTGCGAGTATACAAGGAGAAAACGAAAAGATGGCATGACAAAAAGATCCTACCAAGGGAGTTCAATGTGGGCGACAAGGTGTTATTGTACAATTCTAGGCTAAAACTTTTTCCTGGTAAGTTAAAGTCTAGATGGTCCGGTCCCTTCACGGTTACTAGAGTGAACAAATTTGGATCTATAGAGATTATGAATGAGAAAGGTGAAGTGTTCAAAGTTAACGGTCAACGCCTAAAGTTGTACCACGACGGAGCTCCTGTGGGTCTAATTGAGGTTCTCTACCTCTCCACTAAAACACCACTGGACGAATGAGGGAGGTAAACGGTCGTGTGGGACCTTTATAAAACAATGCTGTTCGGGAGGCAACCTGAATCTTCCCTTTAGTGTAGCTTTGATTTTTCTACATAGTACCCCTGTGTTTTTCGAAATTCTACGTTTTACCCAACCTTTTTGAACTCTCCACATTGTACTCGTAAACTTTCTAAACGTCACACAAAATACCCTTACTAATAGAAAATCATACTCCAAACCTCACTTAGCTTAGTCCTTAATTTATCAGATCATATGGCAAACCTCAGTCAACTAACAAGGCTAAAAAAATCCTACTCTATGTTCACATGGTAAGAAAGTCCCAAAATCTATTGTTTGATATCGTATATAAGGATATTGTATGTAATGTTAAGAAATCTTAGGGGTACAACGTGAAAATTTCAAAAACGTTGGGTACAACATAGAATTTCATAAAACACAAGGGTACTATGTAGAAAAACCCTTTTTTTTGTTTTTATTTTATTCTTTTTGGTGTGAGAACTTTTCATATATTGGAACACCATTGCAGGCACATGTGAAAAGGGGTCAAACTTCGAAAAATCGAAGAATAGCCCTCATCGGGAACCACCCGGGTAGGTCGGGTGAAATCCGCCCGGGCAGGCCCGCAAGCACATCAACTGGCCAACAAAATCACAAAACGGAAAAAATCTAAGGAAAAAAATTCCGCCCAGGTAGGTCAGGCGAAATCCGCCCGGGCGGGCCCGCAAGCAATTCAGATGGGCACAAATTCACAAAACAAAAAATCTAAGGAAAAACGTCCGCCCGGGCAAGTCGTACGAAATCCACCCGGTCGGGCGAAACACAGCAAACACCCCCGAAATTCTTTTTCCTTCTTTTCATCCTCTTTCAAACTCTCACAACACCTTCATCTTCTTCCTCTCATTCTCTCTCTCTCTCTCTCCAAACCCTAACCCCAACTTCACCCATCCTCACCCATCCTCACCATCTACACTCTCAATTTTCTCCATAATTCTTAATCTTCCACTCATCCTTCACAATTTTCCCATCCCAATTATACTTTTTTCCCCTCACTCTCTCTCCTCTTCCTTTTTCTCCTCCCTCTTCCTTCTTGGGTTTATTGAGTCAAGGTTTAAATTTTGTGATAATTCTTGTGAGTTTAACCTTACAAATTGTGTTCTTACACTCCATGGTGCCCTATGAGTTGATTTTACTCAAGTTTTTGTGAAGTTCTCACTTTGTCCACCATTGCTCTCTGTTTTGCAGTTTATCATCATCTTCAATGACGGCCCGACGTGGTGCACGTGGGACTAAGACTCCTGAAATTGAGGTAGATCCTACATTCCCATATATGATTTTCAAGGATGAAGACCAAAAGGTACGTTTTCAAAAACTAAAAAATCGTCTGGTTGCACCCACTCGCTTTGTTAATCAGGACCTTTTGCATGGTTTGAGTATCACTCAAATCATCTGCACCTTGTTCGCTGGGTTGGTATAGAGCAATTTTTTACAATGTACCATGGAACTTATACTGATATCACCCTTGAATTTCTCACTTCCCTAGACATCCGTAAGCATTCCCAATATGATCATGTCATGTACTTTAGGATTGCTAATGTGGATCGGAAATTGACCATTCGACAATTTGCCCAATTGTTTGGCATGACTGTTAGGGGGGATAGGAAGAAACCCACCACCATGTTGTTATGCCTCCTTTGGCAAGGTTTAACTGGTGTTAGACCACCCAATTGCCAACATTTGCAAATTAAGTCTGGCCATAATCCAAGTATTCGCTTCCTCTTAAAAAATTTTGGCAGTACGATTTTTGGGAGGTGGGAACCCAACACCGCCCGGACTGAGGAGCTAAGCGCTCTTGGCACTTACTTATGGCCTGCTACCATGAACACGCAGTTCGACCTTGCATATGCTTTTATGCATCATTTGCATAAAATCTCCACGACTTACCCCACCTTTGAGGAGGACGGTAGTGTCCGCTCCTCTGTGCCTTTTGTTATTGGGGGATTAGTCACCCATATTGCGTGTCACTTTGGTTATGTTGAGAATCGGAACAATGTTGTTCCGGATGCCACTTACCCCGACCTTGATCACTTTCTTTGCGCTCGGTACTTTTTCTCCAGCGGTAGGCAATATAGGTGGATGATTGCCAATCGGCAATCTATACTCCTCCCTAATTCTGACTTGGTCCAAATACCCATTGGAGATGACTATTCCGAGAAAGCTGAACCACATACCTATATTCTCCCTGTTGGAGATGAGGCACACCCCCCTGAGATTGGTCCAGTCCCTGAGCCTCCACAGATATACCGTAGGCGTGAACCCGCCCCTTCCATCCCCTCCTCTTCTTCACAACCCCCTCCCCTACTGCTGATTTTGAGAGTATGATGAGTGTTGAACCCTAGTTTTGATGATGACAAAGAAGCAAAGATGCTAACTAAGTAGTGAACTAATGAGTTATTTAAGTGTATGATTTTCTAAGGTATCATTGAAAGGAACAAAGAGAATACTAAGTCAAGAAAGAAGTCAAGTAAGGATTTCGAAGGCTAAGTGAAGATGTTTCTCAAAAGTGATACTGGAGCAGCATTGGATCAAGAAGAATAAAAGCAAGGCATTTTATTTTCTAGTTCCATTGTAAAAGGAACAAGTGAAAGATGGTAAGGAACATTGGTAATCATATTTGAGAATGAGAGTTTGTTCCTTTATGAGGAACAAACTAAATGGCACTATACGAATCTGTTAAAGGAACTTAACATGTAAAAGGAACTAGACTTAGGCTTGAAGCAGTAAAACGGTTTAATTATTAAGTTGAGTAAGTCATGCCTAAATAATAGGAAACCGTTTTTATCTAAGTAAAAATCAGTTTTAATAGAAAATCTTTTATAAAAGATTTTGTTTTTCGAAAAAGAAAAGAAAATAATTATCCGGTTTTTAAGAGGATTTTGTTTAAAAGATAATATTTTCTTAAAAATTAAAATTCAGTTTTAAATCTGTTTTGAAGTTAACAGATTTTCGGATAAAGCTCAAGAAACTCCTTATCTTTAGGAGTAGTGACTAAAACATGTCCACGTCCAAAAAGAGATCATGGGATCATGGGATATGTTAAGGAACGTGTTCCTTAAGGGGAGGAACATCATGGGATAATGGATTTAGCATGAACTCGATTTTAATTCCCACGTTCTATATGTTTGTCACTATAAATATTGAAGTCTAAATAAGTTCCAAAGTGTGTCTGACTAAGTAATTAAGTGAGTTTAACTAATTAAGTGTCAGTGCCTTCATTCTCTCATAATAGCCATTTGTTCTTTGCCTTCTTACTCTAATTGCACTAAGCTTATTTCGATCAATTGTATTTTGGTTTTTGGGGTAAGGGGACTTTGAGTGAAGTTATGTTAGAGAGAAGCTTTGAGTAAAGCTAGTAAGAGTGAGAAAACTTCGAGTGAAGTTGAGAGGAACTACTGTTAAGGGAACAGTGGCTCAGGAACTTGAGTTTAGAAACTCAAGGTGTGGCTCGAGAATAGAATTAGGTTGTAACAAAGTTGTTTGGCCTAATTAGTGAAAGAGTTGAGTTTAAAATCCCTAGTGGTCGAGGTTGTTTCTTCTTGTTGGGCCCAAGAAGTTTTTCCTCGTAAAAATCCCTTGTGTTCCTCTAGCTTGTTTATTTGTTTAAAGTTTAAATTTCCGCAAAAAGTTACGTTTATTTCTACACATACAATTCACCCCTCCTCTTGTAGTGTTCCTAGGAAAATAACAATTGGTATCAGAGCTAGAACTCACGACAGATAGGAAACTCTATTGAGAAAAAGATCCAAGGAACAATGAATACCACCGAGAAACTTGAGGAAGGTTACTCTACTCAAAGGCCTCCTATGTTCAATGGGAAGTACTACAACTACTGGAAGAACCGCATGGAGATATTCATCAAAGCTGAAAACTATCAGGTATGGAGAGTCATTAAAGTTGGTGATTTCGAAGTCACAACTACAAATGACAAAAATGAGGTAACTCTAAAACCCCTCTCTGATTATGACAAATCTGATTTTGAAAAAATGGAAGTAAATGCCATGGCTATTAAACTGTTGCATTGTGGACTTGGACCCCATGAACATAATAGGATCATGGGATGCAAATCCGCAAAGCAAATATGGGATTTACTAGAAGTAACCCATGAAGGAACTAATGAAGTAAAAGATCAAAATTGATTTACTTATGAATCAATATGAACTGTTCTGCATGAAACTAAGGAAAGCATCGAGACATGTTTACTCGTTTTACTAACATTATTAATGAGTTGGCTTCTCTTGGAAAGTTTATTTCATCTGAGGAACAGGTTCGAAAGGTTCTTAGGAGTCTTCCTAAGGACAGATGGATGGCTAAAGTCATTGCTCTTCAAGAAACAAAAGACTTCACTAAGTTCAACTTAGAACAGCTGGCAGGGTCACTTATGACTCATGAGCTTCACCTTGATACTGAATATGGTGAAAGCTCCAAATCAAAATCAATTGCTCTCAAAGCAGATGATGAAGATGATTCGGACTCGAAGAAGAAGAAGCAGCCCTCATGGTTCGAAAATTTCGAAAGATGTATAGGAACATGAAGAAGGAAACTTCAAAGGTAAAACTAAGAAATTTTCTAACAAAGCTGCTTGTCATAAATGTGGTAGTACAGATCACTTCATCAAGGAATGTCCTCTTTGGGAAAATGACAAAACCAAAGAAAGGAACAAGGAACGCTTTGCTGAAAGGAACAAAGAATCAAAGCACCTTTCTCTAAGGCAAATGTGCGCAAAGCTATGATAGCTGCTTGGGGAGATTCAGAGACGGAAGAAGAAGAGGAACAACAAACTGAAGAAACAGCAAACCTTTGCCTCATGGCAAACACTGACGAAAAAGAAGATGAAGAAAAAGTTGAGGTAAGTCAACATGGTCTTGAGTCAGACTTAGATTGTAAAACTAGGCCTGAAATATATGATCTTCTTTATGATGCAATTCTTGAATGTAGAGATGAACGTGAAAAACGTGAACAAACGGAACAAGCCTAAAGGTCTGCAAGGAACACATAGAATGGCTTAAGAAAATGAGAACAGATGTTGAAACAAGATTCTTTGATTTATTTGATAAAAACTTAAAAATCAAAGAATGTATGAAAGTTTGAAAAATGAAAATTATCTAATTAATTTAGAGATTTCACACTTGAAGGAGTTTGTCCCTGTTCTGAGTTCCTTTGATATAAGATCAACCCTTTGAAAGGATACAGATCTGAGATTGAAAATTTAATAAAAGAAAAATTTTTAAAGGAACAGATCTGAATCTTAAAAAGGAACTGGTTGTCGCAAGGAACAGAGGAAAACATGGCAGTTCCTAAGTGGATTGAGAAACCACAGACCAAAGAAAGAAGGTCTTGGTTTTGAAAACTACAAGAAAAGGAACAAGACAAAGAAATATGTTGATCTACCTAGTGAAATTTTGTATGTATTGTGGAAGGTAGGTCATTACATAAATCAATGTCAACTAAAATCTGAATGATTGGCAAAAATGTGAAATAAGTAAAAAAATGGGTTGTCAAAACAATCCTAGTCAAGAACAGGAACCCACGAAAGAGGGGTTCCTACAACTAACAACTAGTTGATTTTTGCAGGTTGGAGTGAGGGGGAACAACACATGGTATCTCGATAGTGGTTGTTCCAAGCACATGACAGGAGACAAAACTAAGTTTCTCTCACTCACAACCTATGAAGGTGGAAGTGTAACATTTGGTGATAATAAGAAAGGTAACATAGTTGCCATGGGTAAGGTTGGTAAGTCACCACTACACTCCATTGAAAATGTATTTTTAGTTGAAGGTCTAAAACATAATCTATTAAGTATTTCTCAATTCTGTGACAAGGAAATACTGTAAAATTTGATAAAGAAAAATGCTTGATCATCAACATTAAAACTAAGAAGGTTATCTTGGAAGGAACAAGGAAAGGGAACACATACATTGTGGATCTTGACCTTGTTCCTCAAATCAATTTAACTTGTCTTAGTGTTATTGAAGATGATTCACTTCTTTGGCACAAGCGTCTAGGACATGCTAGCTTTTCATTACTTGAGAAACTTAGATCAAAAGATCTTGTTTTAGGATTACCATCCATAAAATTTCATATTGATCAAGTTTGTGATGCATGTGCACGAGGTAAGCAAGTAAGATCCTCTTTCAAATCTAAAACGATTGTAAGTACCACTAAACCATTAGAATTAATTCATATGGACTTATGTGGACCATGAGAATTCAAAGCAGAAGTGGAAAGAGGTATGTATTGTTATTGTAGATGACTACTCTAGGTATACTTGGGTTATTTTTCTCACTAGTAAAGATGAAACTTATGATGAGTTCCTTGTCTTTGCTAAAAGAGTTCAAAACTTAAGTGGTCATAAAATAATGCACATTAGATCAGATCATGGCAAAGAATTCGAGAATTATAAATTTGATGACTTAAGCAGAGATAATGGCCTAGATCATAATTTTTCTGCCCCTAGAACACCACAACAAAATGGTGTTGTAGAAAGGAAAAATAGAACTTTGGAGGAAATGTCTAGAACCATGTTAATTGCTAGTGAGCTTCCAAGGAACTTTTGGGCTGAAGCTGTTAATACTGCTTGTCACATAATTAATCGTGCCATGATGAGACCTATCATTAAAAAACTCCTTATGAACTTTATTTTGGAAAGAAACCAAATATCACTATTTTAGAACATTTGGTGCAAGTGTTATGTGCATAATAATGGAAAAGATAATCTTGGAAAATTTGATGCAAGGAGTGATGAAGCAATATTTTTAGGATACTCTCACATAGTAAAGCTTATAGAGTATATAACAAGAGAACTATGTGTGTTGAAGAAAGATTCACGTAATTTTTGATGAATCTGACAAATACAATCCAAGCATACAGGTTGATGACTATGAGATTGGGTTGTACAACCAAGTGAGAAATGCAGATTCACAAGAAGAAGAAGAAGTGAAAGAGGAAAGGAACGAGGAATTGAAAATAATAATCAATGATGTTCCTGTTCCTCAAGGGAGAAGATGTCCTGTTCCTCAAATGAAGGAACCGAGTCCACTGAAGCTAACAGAGGAACAACTGAACAGAGTTCCTCATCTACTCAAGGAACTCATGAGGAACAACATGTTCCTATAAGAGAGTTTCAACCAAAACCTTGGAAATACAAAAGTCACATCCAATGGAACTCATAATCAGCGACATATCCAAAGGTACGCAAACTAGATCTCAGTTAAGGAACTTTTGTGCATTTCATGCGTTCCTATCAATGATGGAACCAAGAAATCATGAAGAAGCCTTAACTGACTCTGATTGGATTATGCATGCAAGCTGAATTAAATGAGTTTGAAAGAAACAAGGTATGGCATCTAGTTCCCTCATCTAAACAACAAAAAGTAATTGGCTTAAAATGGGTGTTTAGAAACAAACTAGATGAATATGGAACCATTGTAGAAACAAAGCTAGACTTGTAGTAAAAGGTTATAATCAACAAGAAGGAATAGATTATGAAGAAACCTTTGCTCCTGTAGCTAGATTAGAAGCCATTAGAATTTTAATTGCATTTGCTGCTTACATGGGATTTAAATTATATCAAATGGATGTTAAGTGTGCATTTTTAAATGGCTATCTAAATGAAGATGTATATGTTGAACAACCCCCAGGCTTTAAAAACAGTAATCTCCCAAATCATGTCTACAAGCTTGATAAAGCTCTTTATGGGTTAAAACAAGCCTAGATCATGGTATGAGAGATTATCAAGTTCCTTTTAGAAAACAATTTTAAAAGAGGAAAGGTTGATAAAACCTTGTTCCTAAAATCAAAGGAACTGACTATTTTGCTTGTTCAAATATATGTTGATGACATCATATTCGGAGCTACAATGAAACATTGTGCAAAGAATTCTAAGTCTCATGAGTAATGAATTTGAAATGAGATGATGGGTGAGTTAAATTTCTTTCTTGGACTACAAATCAAACAAACTGAAAAGGGAATAATTGTTCACCAACAAAAATACATAAAGGAACTATTAAAGAAATATGGCCTCGAAAACTCAAAGATAAATCACACTCCTATGGGAACTTCAACTAGATTAGATGAAGACTCCATAGGAACAAGTGTTGATCAAACAAAATATAGAGGAATGATTGGTTCACTTTTGTATCTAACTGCTAGTCGTCCAGACATAGCTTTCAGTGTTGGTTTGTGTGCTAGATTTCAAGCAAATCCAAAGAGTCTCACCTACTGCGTGAAGAGAATTCTTAGATATCTTAAAGGAACAGATGATCTTGGACTCTACTATCCAAGAAGTGATACATTTGAGCTAAAAGGATATGCAGATGCAGATTATGCTGGAGATCTTGTAAATAGGAAAAGCACCTCAGGTATGGCACAATTCCTTAGTCATAGTTTAGTTTCTTGGAGTACCAAGAAACAAAACACAGTTGCTTTATCCACTGCTGAAGCAGAATATGTAGCAGCTGCTGCATGTTGCTCTCAAATGCTTTGGATAAAACAACAACTTAGTGACTATGGAATAAACTTTGATTGTGTTCCTATTTATTGTGATAATACAGTGCTATAGTATTTCTAAAGATCCAGTGCATCATTCTAGAGTTAAACATATACATATCAGACATCACTTTTTAAGAGAAAATGTTGAAAAAGGTTTGATTAAACTTGAGTTTTGTCAAACTGAGAATCAGATTGCTGAATACTAACTAAGCCTTTGCAAAGAGATAGATATGAAAAATTAAGGCTTGAGTTAGGGTTAATAAAAATTAAGTGATTGTTCCTATTCATTCCCCCATGTCTGAATCAATTTGAGTGACTTTGTGTGCTAAAAATAATTGTGTTTAATTGCCTAAGACCATTGCAAATTGGAATGTTACAAACATAAACATGAATTCAAAGAATTAAACAACTCACAAATGTCACATAATACCCCCTTACTGTTCCTAAGGTAAGAAACATGCATGATATGAAGACATTGATATGTAGCATTAGTTGTTCCTATAGCACAAGTTCCTTAGCATTTATTTTCTTTCAAAAATTAAAACTCATAAAAATCCAAAAATCCAAAAATATAGGAATCAGATTTAATTAAATCTTGATTCTATTTATCTTCTTTTCGTTTTTTTTTTCTTTTATTTGTTTATTTTTTTTCCCGCGTGTCAAACACTGTACATGATCATTCCCTCTTTAATTCTCTTCTAGAAACCGTGTTCCTAACTTCATCTTCGCCATAACGAAAACTCCTCACACCTCTTCACAAACCATAAAACCCAACTACTTCATCATGGCAAAAACCTCACGAATCTCCTTTTCCAACTCAAAAACTCCAACTCCTCTAAAATGGAAAATTCTCCTTCTCCTACCAAAACCCTGAAATGACCAAAATCAAGAAACACCCATAATGAGCAAATTAGAATCTCCAAGAAGGAGTATGCGAAGAAGAATTAATGGGGGATGATGAAGAAGACCCCGGAACAAACTCAGGGGGAAGAAGAAATTCACTCTGTTCCTTCCAAAGGAATGTTGCTTCTTCTTTAAAGAAACGGGTTGAAAGAAGCGAATCACGGTATGTGCTAGGTTTTTGGTAGATCTAGAATGGGAAATAAGTGAAATTTCATGAATTAACAGACATTCTAAAGGAAGGGTATGGAATTCTTTTGAATTTGCTTTTAACAATCACTTGTTCCTTTAGCAATGGATGAAATTTGTGCGAATTTTACCAACATGATGGTCTTTGCACAACTGAAGTTAGGGGAAGAAAATTAAGTTTAATCAAGAAACATTGGAAAAGTTTGGGAAGTTCCTTGCAAAGGAACAAATTTGTATTTTAAAAGGAAAGGAACTGTTTCTTTTCCTAATTTTCCTTAGGATAAAATTGTTGAACTATTTAGAGGAACTGCTGGTCAGAACAAGTCAAACCATAACCTACTTTCTCCACTTCACAAAGTCCTGTTTAATTTGGTATGGAGAGCACTCATTCCTCGCACTGAAAAGAGGAATGAAGTGGGTCTCTTAGATATGTGCTATATGTTCTGTTTAGACCACCACATACAAATCAACTTTCCCTCTTTGTTTATACAACACCTTACCCATTGTATATAGAAAACAACTGCGTTGTTGGTTATGGCGCCTTGATTACATCCTCCTTCATCATTTTGAGTAAACTTACTGGTTGGCCCACTTTAGGAGTTAAGCAGGGAACATCTTGAATGAGAAAACTCTTAATGGATTGGACTCTCTGTCCAAGAGGAGTACTCACTCAAGGAGAAACTCCAGTTCCTCTAGCAAGAGGAAACTGCCTAGGGTAGTTGAGGAACTGGAAGATGTTATTTTGGAGGAACCCATTACTATACCAAAGGAAACTACACCAAAGAGGCGTAAACATATTGCCAAAAAGCCTACCCCTCCTGTTCCTAAGAGATTGAGGCAGAGCACAAGATTGAAAACTGCTCTTTCTCCTTCTGTTCCTTCCAACAAGGACTCCCCTTTAGTCCTTTCTGATGTGGAGGAACAAGAACACCCAACTCTCAAGGAACCCACTCCACCATCATCTCCAAAGCTTTCTGTTCCTCTCACCAAACTATCCTCTATCTCTCCCTCATCCTTTTCTGTTTTCCAGTTTTGAACAGATTAAGGATGAGTTGACTGGACCTAACCCTTTTCTACCACCTCTACAACTCTTCCACCAACACCACCATTTCTCCCTTCCATCTACAACACCTCCCCATCTGTTTCCACTCCAGGAACTGATGGTCCTTCAACCAAACCTACTCCAGTTCCTCCACCAAAACCTCCTACTGCCTCTGGTTCCAAAAGTGAGGAACAAGTTCCTTCGGATGATTGTGGGTGGGTTAACGAAGTTTGTGTTCCTGCACAACACATGATAAAATTCTATAATCACCTTCACTGGACCTTGGATGACAAAACTGACAAAATGCTGGGTTTAATGAAAGTTCTAAGTGATACGGTGGTTGAACAACAGAAGAAAATGGAGACAATGGCCCTAGCCATTGAAAATTTGCAGAAGAAGGTTGGTGAAAACCATGGTGAAGTGATGAAGAAACTGGAGGATGTGTTAGAAGAAGAAGTTGTTGAGGAACACAATTCCCCTTCCTTTCTTAGTTCTTAGTTTCTGTTTCCCTTTCGAGGAACAAGAGTGTTGTTTAGTTTCTTTTCTTTTTCTTTCTTTGTTTTTTTTGGGAACAAGTGCTATATAAAAATGACTTTTGCTATTATGTCTTTGTTTGTGATTATTTGTGCTAATTTTCTTGGAATGGCTAGTATTCTGTGATTGATGTTTGAGCAAGTTTATCCTTTGCAATTCTAACTTAACCAAAATTGGTGCTTGCTTATGGTCTTAAGGTCTTACAACCAATTTATAACATCACGCAGAGTCTATTCTTTTTGAGGATGACAAAGGGGGAAAAAGATTTAAGGAACAAACTGTCAATAAGTTAAGTTAAGGTAAATGAAAAATCAAAAATAAGTTAAGTTAAGTTAAGGTAAATGAAAAATCAAAATTCAAACATTAAGTAGGTTACTTAATTTTGTTTTTCATTTTCTGCTTTATTCACTAGGGAAAAAAAAAGGAAGAGCTGCGGAGGAAGGGCTGCGCTTTTGTACAAGACGCACCCCTACATAACAGAAGGGCTGCGCTTTTAGAAAAAAGCGCAGCCCTTCAGAGTGAAGGGCTGCACTTGTAGAAAAAGCGCAGCCCTTCTTACTTCAGAAGGGCTGCGCTTTTTCTACAAGCGCAGCCTACTATGTGAAGGGCTGCGCTTTTATAAAAAGCGCAGCCCTTCTGACTAAGTAGGGTTGCGCTTTTGAAGAAAAACGCAGCCCTTCTGACTAAGTAGGGTTGCGCTTTTGAAGAAAAACGCAGCCCTTCTTAAAAAAATTTGAAAAAAAAAATCGCGGGCTTTGAAATATTGAGCGGGCTTCAAATATATTATCCCTCCTTATCTCTCCTCTCTCACGTCCCTCATCCATTTTCCTCCTTCTCTCTCCTCTCTTGAGACCCTCCTCCCTTTCCTCCTTCTCTCTCATCCTCTCCTCTCTCTCAAAAACTCCCAGAAATGCGACAAACGCGACAAAAAGCCTGAAGTGATTTGCACGAATCATGCCGACGGAGTCCGATTGTCTATTGTGATACCTTTTCGGAAGCGGAACGGCCCAACGAGTCAAACTCACCGCTATGCCGTGATGTTTAGGCTTTTTAAGCCATTCGAGTTCGTTTAAGCTCCAAATAGGCATTTTAAGTTTTTCCGAATTTTTTTTCCTAATTATGTATTAGGGTTTTGTTTTATGTATTTAAACATTATTAGGTTAATGTTGGAGGTAGTTCTTGTATTTTCAGATCTATAATTTCTTAATCTTTGTTTTGATTAATGTTCTTGTATACTTCTCTTTGTTTTGATTAATGTTCTTGTATTTTCATCTTCGTTTTGTTTAATGTTCTTGTATTTTCATCTTTGTTTTGATTAATGTTCTTGTATTTTCAGATCTATAATTTCTTCTCTTCTGTATATATATTAGTTTTGTTCCTTTTTTTCATTTTCGTTTCGTTCTTTTTTTTGTTTTGGGTTTAGTATTTTCGTTTCGTTTCGTTTCGTTTCTTTTCTCTTCTGTATAATTTCAGAAAATGTAAGATTATGAGTAAAAAAATGTCAAAAATTTTTATTTTTTTTATTTTTTTTGGTAGGAAGGGCTGCGTTTTTACCTAAAAAAAGCAGCCTTCTTTGTGAAGGGCTAATACGCTTTTCTAGCGCAGCCCTACTTAAAAAGTGAAGGCTGCTATTGAAAGGGATGCTGTCAAAAAGCGCAGCCCTACATGCCTTTTTTAGCGCATCCCTTCTTCATTTTTCCACTAGTGATTGTTTTATCTTTTTCGTTCACTTATATTATTTGTTATTTCCTTAGTTTGTACCTTTGTTGTCATCATCAAAAAGGGGGAAATTGTTGAACCCTAGTTTTGATGATGACAAAGAAACAAAGATGCAAACTAAGTAGTGAACTAATGAGTTATTTAAGTGTATGATTTTCTAAGGTATCATTGAAAGGAACAAAGAGAATACTAAGTCAAGAAAGAAGTCAAGTAAGGATTTCGAAGGCTAAGTGAAGATGTTTCTCAAAAGTGATACTGGAGCAGCATTGGATCAAGAAGAATAAAAGCAAGGCATTTTATTTTCTAGTTCCATTGTAAAAGGAACAAGTGAAAGATGGTAAGGAACATTGGTAATCATATTTGAGAATGAGAGTTTGTTCCTTTATGAGGAAAAAACTAAATGGCACTATACGAATCTGTTAAAGGAACTTAACATGTAAAAGGAACTAGACTTAGGCTTGAAGCAGTAAAACGATTTAATTATTAAGTTGAGTAAGTCATGCCTAAATAATAGGAAACCGTTTTTATCTAAGTAAAAATCAGTTTTAATAGAAAATCTTTTATAAAAGATTTTGTTTTTCGAAAAAGAAAAGAAAATAATTATCCGGTTTTTAAGAGGATTTTGTTTAAAAGATAATATTTTCTTAAAAATTAAAATTCAGTTTTAAATCTGTTTTGAAGTTAACAGATTTTCGGATAAAGCTCAAGAAACTCCTTATCTTTAGGAGCAGTGACTAAAACATGTCCACGTCCAAAAAGAGATCATGGGATCATGGGATATGTTAAGGAACGTGTTCCTTAAGGGGAGGAACATCATGGGATAATGGATTTAGCATGAACTCGATTTTAATTCCCACGTTCTATATGTTTGTCACTATAAATATTGAAGTCTAAATAAGTTCCAAAGTGTGTCTGACTAAGTAATTAAGTGAGTTTAACTAATTAAGTGTCAGTGCCTTCATTCTCTCATAATAGCCATTTGTTCTTTGCCTTCTTACTCTAATTGCACTAAGCTTATTTCGATCAATTGTATTTGTTTTTTGGGGTAAGGGGACTTTGAGTGAAGTTATGTTAGAGAGAAGCTTTGAGTAAAGCTAGTAAGAGTGAGAAAACTTCGAGTGAAGTTGAGAGGAACTACTGTTAAGGGAACAGTGGCTCAGGAACTTGAGTTTAGAAACTCAAGGTGTGGCTCGAGAATAGAATTAGGTTGTAACAAAGTTGTTTGGCCTAATTAGTGAAAGAGTTGAGTTTAAAATCCCTAGTGGTCGAGGTTGTTTCTTCTTGTTGGGCCCAAGAAGTTTTTCCTCGTAAAAATCCCTTGTGTTCCTCTAGCTTGTTTATTTTTTTAAAGTTTGAATTTCCGCAAAAAGTTACGTTTATTTCTACACATACAATTCACCCCCCTCTTGTAATGTTCCTAGGGAAATAACAATGAGTATTTTGCAGCGTATGGAACTGAATATGGCTGATAACACTCAAGCTATTGAGCGCCGGGTGGACACCATCTACACTGACCAGCATCTAGCTATGTTTCCTATGTATGATGACTATTGCAGGCTTGGTACGATAGCTCAGGCTGGTACCCACCCCACTTGGAACCCCACATATGTGGTGCTGGGGGGAGTGGCGCAGGCACTGGTACTCAGGATGTGGATGAGACTGCTGATGGTGCTACTGACTCAGCTTGGGTCTTTTCTCTTTAGTTAGTTTAAGGCTTTCGTAGTTCAGATTAGCATAGGTTTTCTTTTATGTGGGCCTTTTATATCTTTTTCTTTTTATTTTGGCTTGTTTTTGTTTTCGTTGTGTGTGTGGTGTGTGAAGTTTAATGAAAATCAAAGTCAAGTTGAATAGTTGTTTCCCTGTGCCCCATACTATCATAATGATGTTTTTACTTTGGATTGTTGATGGGCATGAAACAATGATTGATCACCAGAGCATGGTATATTTGTACTTAGATCTATGATAAGAATCAAGATTGTGGCACTCTATATGTCCTACAAACATGTTTTGGCTTAACTGCGAGCTTCTGTGCCTTAACATTGTGTTTTCTTATGTGTATGCCCACTTCATGAGGGATGCTAGAACTTGTGTTTTCTCTCCATTGATGCATTATTAGCTATATAATGTCGAAACAAAAATGATTATGACTCTCGTAGGAAATCGCATCACAAGACTAAATAGCCTTCTCTGCATTCATTTTCCCTAGTTAACCACTCCGAGCTGAGCCTATTTCTTTTGACAATCACATTATGAGCTCCTCATTTTCCAAAAATATGTCTAACTACCATTGGCAGTGAAGTATTTAGGAATTCTTGGTTGGCTAACGTTTGATTGTGAAATTGGTTGTTGATATGAATGAAAATTGGAAGAAAAAGAGAACAAAATATGATTGAGTACATGAACAAAAGAAAAGGTCTCCGCATGATTATTTTTGAGTCCAAATTGTTAATTCTCCTATATCCTCATTAGCTAGTAGCTAAAGTAGAAAACTTTTAAAAATGAGACAAGTAAGGCTTCCAAGGAAAAGAAACAAAATTTTAAGAGAAAAAAAGGTTCTCAGTGAAAAATGTCACATTGGAAGTCCTTACTTGGATTATATGAAAGGAGAAAGGAGATGAAATGAAAGAGAAACTGCTTATAGTTGTGTTGCAATCCAATATATCGCGTGGGGTGTTTCATACAATGTTGTAGTAATACTTCACTTCCTTGAGCACCACATTCCCAAATATTTGCCACACCTACTACCCTGCTAAGCCCCATTACAACCTTTAATGAGTCATATGAATTGTTTGCATGTATAACAACCTGATGTGAAGAGACGATACAAGTCTATGGACTAACTTGGTGAAGCGGAGCAATTGAGTGTTATATATCACCCTTCAAACACACGAGTGTGAGTGTAACACCCCCAAATTACTCACTTTTAAATAAATAATTTAGTAAATAATATTTGAGTAATTTAGGAGTATTACCGCCACATGACTAACACGCTTTCGGCAACTAACTACTAACTAACCAAAATAACTTGCAGCGGAAGACTTTAACCAAAAATAATAATACTTTTTTATTAATAAAAGTAAATATTGTCTCAATACTCAAAATAAATGAAACACTCTAATCTAGGTGAAGATCCCCTTCCTAGTATGCTCCCATGCATATCCAAAATTCACCTGCAAATCTGCTTACCAAAAAGGTAAACAGGGCAAAGCCAAATAGGAAAAAGAAAATACGCGCCAGTATAAAACTGAGTATGAAATGTACTAGATCAGTAACACATTTGTTAGTTCGTAACAATTTTTCATTTCAAAAACTCCATCACCAATAATTCAAGAATAACTCTTTAAGAATAAACTGTTTTCAAACACTTAATAATAATTCAAGAATAACATTTTAAGAACAAACTCTTGCCAAACACTTGAATAATAATTCAAGAACAACCTTTTAAGAACAAACTATTTCCAAACACTTGAATAGTAATTCAAGAATAACCTTTTTAAGAATAACCTCTTTCCAAACAACTTGGATTAAAAATAATCCTGAAAACAATTCCTCTTCTTATCTCCCCTTCTATTTTGCTAAGTTTGCACACCCCCCCAAGCTAGTCATCCCATCACGGAGCTATATCAAGGGGTAACTATAATTGCCAACAAGTGGACTTTGAATCTCTTGATATTAATCAAGCGGAAATAATATATGACTTGTAAGTCATGAGTAAACCTCCTTCCTCATAAACAACTTTTTGAACATTCAAAGTTCATAAAAACCAATCAACCTTTCCTTGTAAAAATAATTTAATTTTCCAAAAAGGATAACAAAACTTCTATATAAAAATGATTGATAAAATCATTCATTCTTTTCACTTTCAAGCGTGAATAATAAAACATTGTAACCATTTTAAATCAAATTTCTAAACCAATCCAACCAATAAAATCAATAAACAACTTTATCATATAAACCACATTTTAAAAGATCTAGCTACATAACGTACCTTGATCTTGCACAAACTAATACTAGTATCTTCACTTATTCTTATACTTGAGCTTTCTCATAGCCAACCAACAAGCAATCTACCACATGAACTTAATCATGAATTTAAACATGAATGATCTATCATGAGCATAATATTTTTGAGTAAGAAATATGAAAATATTTTTCTTAAACAAAAGAAAATTGAAACTTGAATAAGAAATATAAAACTAGAATACATAGGAAGAGAAAGAAGAACTTTGAAGTAAGAAATTATAGATTCTTCAAAGTTTTTGTGTGGAAAAGATGGCTAAAGGTTGGGGTATTTATAGGAGTAGAATAGATAGTACTTAATTTTCAAAATTAAAGAGTTTGTAACCTTCACCATAAATTAGGAGATTAAACCAAGATTTGTAACCTTCATCATAAATTTGGAAAACAAAACTCCCCCATTTACTTCACAATCCCGTCAAAAATAATGGCCTAAAAAAAAATTTTTTTTTTTTTTTTTTTGGTTTTTTGAATAATTTTGACTAGGATTTTAAACCAAAAGTTTAACAAATCCAATTTTGGCGCCATATTCCCGCCAAAATAATTTAAAACAATAGATATACTAAAATATCCTTTGCTTAAAATATTTATTTTAGAAAATAAATATATACATATTTATTTATTTAAATAAATACTAAAAATACGGGGTATTATAGTCTACCCCCCTTAAAAGAAGTTTCGACCTCGAAACTTAAGGCAAAAAGTCATAATCACTTTCCAAAAACGGATTAAAATTCAAAATCGTAGTTTCTGACTCAAATGCTCAGACAAAAAGTCATAATCACTTTCCAAAAACGAATCAAAATTCAAAATCGTAGTTTCTGACTCAAATGCTCATGTGTAAAATGCATATAATGACTCAAAAATATGCTAAAATGCATAACTATAGTAAAAGCGCGAAACTCTATCGCATTCTACCCCCCTTAAAAGGAGTTACGACCCCGTAACTCGACAACTAACCTCGGAAAACAACGTCGGATATTTCTTGCGTATATCCGCTTTAACTTCCCATGTTGCTTCCTTAATCTGATGGTTTGACCATAATACTTTGACTAATCTTACATCCTTAGTCTGAGTACTTCTAACTTTACTATCAAGGATTCTTACATGTCTTTCCTCGTAAGTCAAACTATCATTTAATTCAATGGCCTCAGGTTGCAGCACATGAGACACATCCGAAATATACTTCCTTAACTAAGATATATGAAAAACATCATCGACTCGACTTAAAACATTTGGCAAATGCAACTTATATGCCACTTTTTCGAACTTCTTTAACACCTCATATGGCCCGATATACTTTGGACTTAACTTTCGCTTCTTCCCAAATCGCATCACCCCTTTCATTGGAGATATTTTCAACAATACCTTCTCCCCAACCTGAAACTCTTCATCCCTTCGCTTCAAATCAGCATAACTCTTAAAACCTTGATCTTTTCTTGAATCACTTTCACCTCTTTCGCCGTCTCTTTGAGGAATTCGGCTCCAAGCACCACAGTTTCACTAATATCATTCCAGCAGACTGGACGTCTACACTTCCGACCATATAAAGCCTCAAACGGAGCCATACCAATACTTGCATGATGACTGTTTGTTATAGGAAAATTCTATCAAATCCAAGAAATCCTCCCACGAACCCTGATACTCCATAACACAAGATCGCAACATATTTTTTAAGTCTGGATTGTTCGTTCCGTTTGTCCATCTGTAACCAGATGAAAATCTTTACTCAATAATAAATTAGTTCCCAAAGCCTTCTACAAACTCTACCAAAATTTGATAAGAACCGTGAATCACGATCAAAAACAATGTCCTTAGGCACACCATGATACTTCACCACCCATTTCACATATGCTTTAGCCAATTGATCCATTGACCAAGTATTCTTCATAGGAATGAAAGTTGCTGATTAGCTAAACGATCTACCACTACCAAAATTGTATCATTTTCAGCCTTAATTCTTGGTAATGCAGACACAAAATCCATTGATATAGAATTCCCATTTCCATTCGGAATATCCAGGGGCTGAACCTTCCTTTGCGATCTCTTGTGCTCAAACTTGACCTTTTAGCATGTGAGACACTTAGCCACGAACTCTGCTACCTCTCGCTTCATGTTTGGCCACCAAAACATTTGCTTCATGTCCTTATACAACTTATCACCACCTGGGTGTACTGAATAAGGTGAGCTATGAGCTTCTTCCATTAATTTCCGCTTCAACTCTTCTCTATTATTTGGTATACACCACCTTCCTTTGAACCGAATACTTCCATCATCGGCTATTTGGAAATTCGATCCCTGACTATCCTGGATCTTCTCTCGAATCTTTTCTAACTTTTCATCCTTTGATTGACCTTCCCTAATCTCATCATAGATTGAGGGTTGAATCGACAAAGAACCCAATAATTCTTCAACACCTTCCTTCTTCTATTACTTCCAATGACATTTTCTAGAAACTCGACACATAACTGACTTGGCAACACTATTGCATTAACTGAATGACTCGACTTTCGACTTAATGCGTCAGCAACAACATTAGCTTTCCCTTCATGATACTGGATCTCTAATCATTATACTTGATCAACTCCAACCACCTCCTCTGCCTCATGTTCAACTCCTTCTGAGTGAGAATATACTTTAAGCTCTTATGATCCGTGTACAACTTACACGTTGCCCATACAAGTAGTTCGCTATAACTTCAAAGCAAACACTATTACAACTAATTCAAGATCATAGGTTGGATAATTCACCTAATATGGTTTTAACTGCCTAAAAGCATAAGCAATGACCTTCCGGTTCTGCATCAATACACACCCTAACAAAAATTCGAAGCATCACTATAAACATCATACTGCTGACTTTCATCAGGTAGAGCCAAAAAGGTGTTGTAGTCAACCTTTCCTTCAACACCAAAAAAAAACTTCCTCACACTCTGGATTCCTAACAAACTTACATTCTTCCTTCATCAGGCTAGTCATTGGTCTCGAGATATTCGAGAAATCCTTTACAAATCTTCGATAGTAACCAGCTAACCCAAGGAAACTCCTTATATCACAACTATCTTTGGTATTGGCCACTCGCGCACCGCTTGAATCTTAGCAGGATCCACTGAAACTCCATCCTTTAAGATAACATGTCCTAAAAATGCAACCTCATTCAACCAAAACTCACACTTAGAGAACTTGGCGTACAACTTATGCTCTCTTAGGGTGGACAAAACTTCCCTCAAATGCAGTTCATGACTGCTCCTAACCTTCGAATATATCAAAATATCATCTATAAACACAACCACATATTTATTCAAGCATGGCCTGAAAATCCTATGCATCAAATCCATGAACATTGCAGGTGCGTTATTCAGACCAAATGGCATCACTGTGAACTCATAGTGACCATGACGCGTCCTAAATGCAGTCTTAGAAATATCACCCTCAGCAATCCTCAATTGGTGATAACCTAACCTCAAATCTATCTTCGAGAAAATCCCCTTTCCTTTCAACTGATCAAATAAATCATCTATTCTCGGAAGTGGATACTTATTCTTGATCGTCACATTGTTCAACTCCCGATAATCAATGCACAACCTCAAACTACCATCCTTCTTTTTCACAAACAATACAGGTGCATCCCAAGGAGACGAACTAGGTCTTATATACCCTTTTTCCAATAACTCCTCCAACTGAACTTTTAACTCTTTCATCTAGCTGGAGCCATTCTATAGGAGCCTTTGAAATAGGTCCGGTTCCTGCATCAAGTCTACGATGAACTCAAGATCCCTAACCGTGGCACACTCGGTATCTCTTCAGGAAAACATCAGGAAACTCAGATACGACCGGGATCTCCCTATTCTCATCTCTTTCTTTCAATCCTCTGAATCCACATAATAGAATAACGAACACCCCTTCTTCATTTAAGATTGAATTCTCATCGCAGATACTATCTTCATCCTTCTCCTTCCCAAGCTTCTATAAGTCACCCTTTATTTCTTAGGGCCACTAAGGACACCTTTGGGCCTCACAATCAATTTGAGCCTTGAATCTTCCCAACCAATCCATCCCCAAAACTACATGAGGTCTGACAAGGCAAACTAACTAAGTCGGATGGAAAGTTCACCCTAACTATCACTAAAGGTACTTGACTATGCAACCTGTACAATTAAACATCTTCTCCTGATGGCAATGCATTTCTAATGAAATAGACATTGGACTACTTAACTGGAGCTTTTCTACTAAAGTGCTAGAAACAAATGAATGAGATGCGCCTAAATCAAATAACACTTTGACAGACAAGGAATTAATGAAAAAGGTTCCAACTACTACCTCAGAAACATTCTGAGCCTCACGGTGGTTCATGATGAAAACTCTACCTTTAGACTGATTCCCCATCCCTGGTTTAACACCAGCACTGGAAGAAGCTAACACCAACTCCCATTAGGCTTCCGACTAGGATACCTATTGTCTTTTTCAGTTTTGTGAAATCCACCATTAGGCTTAGGCTTCTTATCTTCAATTTGTTGGTTCCCATTGTTGTTATACTTCCTCTTTTCCCCAGAGGAAGTTCGTGCAATCTTCCTTCCTTTAATCCCATATAAGTGAGCAGCTCTACCATAAATTTCATCAAGAGTCTCAAAAGTTAGTCCTCCCAACTTACTTTGGAGAGTTAAGGTTAACCCTTGCTCAAACCTTTGGGCCTTCAAAGTCTCAGATGGTACTATCTCAGGTGCGAACCTCAGTAACTCCAAAATTTGCTATAATACTCATTAATAGACATAGTCCATATCCTCAAATTGGTGAACTCCATAGCCCTTTGCTTCCTTAAGTACGCAGGATAAAACTTAGTCCTCAGGGCTTCTTTAAACTCGTTCCACCTGAAGTCCGGATCCTCTAAAAGATCATCTTTCCTTTGTTTCCACAATAGGTCTGCCTCATCTCTCAAATAATAAACAACATTATTAACTCTAAGATTTTTAGGGCATACTATGGCATCGAAAAGCTTATCGAATTCTCGAATCTAGTTTTCTAAGCTAGTTGGGTCTTTTTTCCCATGGTAAGTCAGAGGTTTGACTACTGCTACCCTCTTAAAGAGCTCACCAAAACTATCGGTCTCACTTTGCTTGGTTGCTTGATTAGCTATCACTTGAGTGATGTTTTAAGTTATCTTTGCTAGCCTTCTAACCATAGAACTTATACTCCTTCTCCTTCTTTCTGCCATTCTACTAGATATAAGGGTGTTTGAGGATATATCTCAACTAACATTCATAGAATAGTTGTGTAACTACATAAAAAATTAATAAATAACCATGTCGGTTTAACTAGTTTAAAACATAGCAATCACATATTTCATATATCACGGCCAAATATGAAGCCTTATTTATAACAACTACTAGAATATTTGAGCATATCAAAATAATCTTAAGACAACTAGAACGTTTCATGACCAAAACAAAACTATATATGTCTACGATATGAAAACTTTAAACTCTGGTACATAGTTTGTCTAAATAACATTCTCCAACTCATCAATGGCCATATAATCAGACTGGCCTGAGTATTTTCGAAAGGTAAAAAAAATACACATAGTACTACTATTTTCTCAC
Organism: Beta vulgaris subsp. vulgaris; assembly: GCF_026745355.1. NCBI lineage: Eukaryota > Viridiplantae > Streptophyta > Magnoliopsida > Caryophyllales > Amaranthaceae > Beta > Beta vulgaris. The sequence goes on along the minus strand of NC_079202.1, from coordinate 40,964,440 downwards.
CAATGCAGCATGACTTCTTGCTTATCCCATACATAGGGAATAACATAAACTTTTTCCTTAACTTCCAACAACGATCATATAAAAGCAAAAAGAATTGAAATATTACAAGTACATCATCATAAAAGTAATACTAATATATGATAACTAAATATATATAGTTTAAGATTTGTACTAGATGCACCACTATGGCTTAAAATATTTATTTCAAAATTTTTTAAAGTGTACTTGATTTCAAGATATAGAATAGCCAAGGTGATTATAGCTCCCAGGTAAGGAAGTTACCCACAGCGTCGGGGAGAGCCTTCCTAATCCTAGACAGAGCTTGTCACCCCAACATATCTACACCCTTCATCTTTCAAAATAAAAATATAAATATAAATATATATATATACCTTTTTCTGGTACTAGCAAGATGCATCTATACAAATCGTCAAAAATAAAATAACTAAACTTAACAAAAACAATTTAGAATGCAAATGCGAAACTCTATATGCCCATCTTATGTCTACCCATCAATTTTTAATGTTCAACTTTTATCTTTTCAAGACCTGAAAAACTGATACCACTTTGTAACACCCCCAATTACTCACTTTTAAATAAATAATTTAGTAAATAATATTTGAGTAATTTAGGAGTATTACCGCCACATGACTAACACGCTTTCGGCAACTAACTACTAACTAACCAAAATAACTTGCAGCGGAAGACTTTAACCAAAAATAATAATACTTCTTTATTAATAAAAGTAAATATTGTCTCAATACTCAAAATAAATGAAACACTACTCTAATCTAGGTGAAGATCCCCTTCCTAGTATGCTCCCATGCACATCCAAAATTCACCTGCAAATCTGCTTACCAAAAAGGTAAACAGGGCAAAGCCAAATAGGAAAAAGAAAATACGCGTCAGTATAAAACTGAGTACGAAATGTACTAGATCAGTAACACATTTGTTAGTTCGTAACAATTTTTCATTTCGAAAACTCCATCACCAATAATTCAAGAATAACTCTTTAAGAATAAACTGTTTTCAAACACTTAATAATAATTCAAGAATAACATTTTAAGAACAAACTCTTGCCAAACACTTGAATAATAATTCAAGAACAACCTTTTAAGAACAAACTATTTCCAAACACTTGAATAGTAAATCAAGAATAACCTTTTTAAGAATAAACTCTTTCCAAACAACTTGGATTAAAAATAATCCTGAAAATAATTCCTCTTCTTATCTCCCCTTCTATTTTGCTAAGTGTGCACACCCCCAAGCTAGTCATCCCATCACGGAGCTATATCAAGGGGTAACTATAATTGCCATCATGTGGACTTTGAATCTCTTGATATTAATCAAGCGGAAATAATAATAATATGACTTGTAAGTCATGAGTAAACCTCCTTCCTCATAAACAACTTTTTGAACATTCAAAGTTCATAAAAACCAATCAACCTTTCCTTGTAAAAATAATTTAATTTTCCAAAAAGGATAACAAAACTTCTATATAAAAATGATTGATAAAATCATTCATTCTTTTCACTTTCAAGCGTGAATAATAAAACATTATAACCATTTTAAATCAAATTTCTAAACCAATCCAACCAATAAAATCAATAAACAACTTTATCATATAAACCACATTTTAAAAGATCTAGCTACATAACGTACCTTGATCTTGCACAAACTAATACTAGTATCTTCACTTATTCTTATACTTGAGCTTTCTCATAGCCAACCAACAAGCAATCTACCACATGAACTTAATCATGAATTTAAACATGAATGATCTATCATGAGCATAATATTTTTGAGTAAGAAATATGAAAATATTTTTCTTAAACAAAAGAAAATTGAAACTTGAATAAGAAATATAAATCTAGAATACATAGGAAGAGAAAGAAGAACTTTGAAGTAAGAAATTATAGATTCTTCAAAGTTTTTGTGTGGAAAAGATGGCTAAAGGTGTGGGGTATTTATAGGAGTAGAATAGATAGTACTTAATTTTCAAAATTAAAGAGTTTGTAACCTTCACCATAAATTAGGAGATTAAACCAAGATTTGTAACCTTCATCATAAATTTGGAAAACAAAACTCCCCCATTTACTTCACAATCCCGTCAAAAATAATGGCCTAAAAAAAAAAAATTTTTTATTTTTTTGGATTTTTGAATAATTTTGACTAGGATTTTAAACCAAAAGTTTAACAAATCCAATTTTGGCGCCATATTCCCGCCAAAATAATTTAAAACCAATAGATATACTAAAATATCCTTTGCTTAAAATATTTATTTTAGAAAATAAATAAAAAATACATATTTATTTATTTAAATAAATACTAAAAATACGGGGTATTACAGTGAGAGTTGGGACGGGTACTGGGGATGGATAGAAGTAGTCATTTTAACTGCTTGGAGAGTGCTTTACAAATGAGTGGAGAGTCCCCTAGTGAGATCCTTCTAATTGATTTGTAGCGAATATTTAGTGGCCTCTCTTGATTCTGATCCCTGATTGGTACTTCTTGTTCAGCTTTACAGATTATGAATTGTGGTGTGTTTGGATTCGATCTATCGTCATCTAAGTATTCCCTTTTGCAAAAATCCTATGATGGGGTGAAACCACTATTACTTCCTTGAACTCTTGATTTTCAGACAGGTTTTGCTTAGAGACAAGCAAATGTCTAGCTTGGGGGAGTTTGATATGTCTATTTTATATAAAGTTTTTACCCCCGTCCCTCATGAATTATGGGTCTTAATTGCGCTCTTCGGAGCCCTTTTAGTACTAATGTCCTCCTTGTAGTGTGTTTGTGTTCTCCGATTGATTATTGTAGGAATTAGCATATTTTGGTGCATTTCCTATTCTTTTATACTACTTCAAGAGACGATGTAATTTTGGGAGCACGATCACTTTGCATGAGTCGGATTCTATGGTTCAAGAGCTTTCCAAGGAGTGGTCATTTGCTTAATTCCGATAAATAACGCAGCAGTTATGATATTTTGAAGATCGAATGTTGGGCGTCAAAAGCTAATGACCACCCGACCGGGCGAAATCCGCCTGGGTTGGTCGGGCGACTTGACTTAGCCAAATTCAGAGACTGAAAGAACCAAGAGAATTTTACTCGCGGGCCCGACCGGGCGAAATCCGCCGGGGTTTGTCGGGGGAGGCGACACAAGTGATTGAAGCTGCGGGAATGCGCCCGGTCGGGCGCGACGAGGAAACCAAGCACATGATGACCGCCCGGGCAGGTCAGGCGGGACTTTTTAAAGCCTTTTTTTGAGCACGTGTTGCGCCAGTTTTGATGGACATATAAATACTTATCTTTTCAGAATTAATAGACTACATTTTATTATTAGAATTTTGACTTTAAGTTTCTAAGCACTATTTTATTTACCTAAGAACCCTAGTATTGTTTTTCTTGTTCTTATTCATTGAACTTTCAATAGAAGTGTGGATATCACAAGATTGTTTCTACAATTGGTATTCTTTCTCTTCCTTTATTATTCTTATTTAGTTCTTGATTATATATTCATCATGTTTACTTATTTCATCATGAGCATGTTTGTTTCAAATATGATCGAGTAGTTTATTTCTAGGGTTTAGGGGATCCATGATCAATTATGAAGGGATGTTTATAAAGAATTGATGTTTGATGATGTTTGTTGATTCCTATAGGATGTATTATCTCTATTCAATCTAATTTGGCTAGATTTGATTGTTATAGTATTGCAATATTAAATTATGCGCCGAGAGGTATAATCTTGATATTAAGGCTAGCAGTTTCAATAGGTAGTTTTGGTATTAATAAATTGCGAGAGCCTGTTAATATCATTCTATGGTTGATTTCGATTCGAGAGAACAAACCAACTTGTTTGACTGCATTGTTAATGATTGATTGTTGAGTTTCATCCTTGAATTATTGTTTATTGGTGAATCCATACCCTAGGCTTTTTATTATTGATATTCTTGATTTAGTTATTTTTCAGTTTAGCATAATAACCAACAACACTCGTTCCCTATAATCTAGATTTGATTGACAATTAGGAAAAGAACGTTGTTTTTCCCTGTGGATTCGACCCTACTTCCCTGACTACTATTTGTTAGAGGACTTTAGGATTATTTTTGCTTAGGTGATACGACTTTAGCCTGTCAATCGTCACATTCCATAGATAACGTTTCTCTTGTTGATGGTTTGAAGCCTAATCTGTTGAGTATTTCCCAATTCTGTGATAAAGGGAACTTTGTTAAATTTAATAGTGAAAAATGTTTGATTGTCAACAAAAGCACGAAGGATGTTGTTTTAGAAGGAACAAGAAAGGGGAACACATATGTTGTGGATCTTAACCTTGTTCCCGAAAATAAGTTTACATGCCTTAGTGTTATTGATGATGATTCTCTTTTATGGCATATGTGTCTTGGACATGCTAGTTTTTCTTTGCTTGACAAACTTCGTTCTAAAGAACTAGTGTTTGGTCTCCCTTCAATTAAGTTTCATTTAGATCGTGTTTGTGATGCGTGTGCTAAAGGGAAGCATGTTAGATCCTCCTTTAAGTCCAAGAATGTGATAAGTACCACAAGACCATTAGAGTTGATTCATATGGATTGTGTGGACCAATGAGGATTCAAAGTAGGAGTGGCAAGAAATATGTGTTGGTTATTGTTGATGACTTCTCTAGATTTACATGGGTTATTTTTCTTTCTACCAAGGACGAGACTTATGATGAGTTCCTTGTCTTTGCAAAGAAAGTTCAAAATTTGAGTGGTAAAAAATTGTTACACCTTAGATCCGACCATGGCAAAGAACTTGAGAACTTTATGTTTGATGACTTTAGTAGGGATCATGGCTTAGATCATAATTTCTCCGCCCCTAGAACACCTCAACAAAATGGTGTTGTTGAAAGGAAGAATAGAACATTAGAGGAGATGGCTAGAGCTATGTTAATAGCTAGTGGTCTTCCTATGAACTTTTGGGCCGAAGCTGTGAATACTACTTGTCATATTATAAATCGTGCCATGATGAGACCTTTGTTAAATAAAACTCCTTATGAGCCATATTTTGGTAAAAAGCCCAATATTACATATTTCAGAACATTTGGATGTAAATGTTTTGTTCATAATTATGGGAAGCAAAATCTTGGAAAATTTGATGCTAGAAGTGATGAAGCTGTATTTCTAGGATACTCTTCTAGTAGCAAAGCTTATAGAGTTTATAATAAAAGGACTGTGTGTGTAGAAGAAAGTGTGCATATTATTTTTGATGAAACAAATAAATTTGCTCCAAGCACACATGTTGATGATGACTTAAAGATAGGTTTGGTAAAAGACCAAATTCTCATTGATGAGACTTTGGAACAAGAAGAAGGAACAACATCATGTTCCTGTTCCCAACGAAGAAGAACAACTAGGTGAGGAAACACAAGTGAATGAATCCACTATTATTGAACATGGTTCCCAAGAACAAAGAAGTGAAGATGATCAAGGAAATCAAGCATAAACAATGACATAAACAAGGAAACTCAAACGAGATCTCAAATTAGAAAATTTTGTGTTTTTCATGCTTTTCTTTCTATGATGGAACCTAGGAACCATGAAGAAGCTCTCACTGATGCTGATTGGATTATAGCTATGCAAGATGAACTCCATCAATTTGAAAGGAACAAGGTTTGGCACCTTGAACCTAAACCTAAACACAATAAGGTTATTGGTTTGAAATGGGTGTTTAGAAACAAGTTGGATGAGTTCGGAACCATAGTAAGGAACAAGGCTCGTTTAGTTGTAAAAGGATACAATCAACAGGAAGGTATAAATTATGAAGAAACTTTTGCTCCTGTTGCTAGATTGGAAGGCATTAGAATATTTATTGCATTTGCTGCTTTCAAGGGTTTTAAATTGTATCAAATGGATGTGAAATGTGCGTTTTTAAATGGTTATCTAAATGAAGAGGTTTTTGTGGAACAACCTCCGGGCTTTGAAAATAAAGATTTTCCAAATCATGTCTTCAAGCTTGACAAGGCTCTTTATGGGTTAAAGCAAGCTCCAAGAGCATGGTATGAAATACTTTCAAAGTTCCTTATTGAAAATGAGTTTAAAAGAGGAAAATTGGATCGAACCTTGTTTTTAATTTCAAAAGGAAAACATTTATTAGTAGTTCAAATATATGTTGATGATATTATATTTGGTGCCACTAATGAATTTTTATGCAAGGACTTTGCTAATCTCATGAGTAAAGAATTCGAAATGAGTATGATGGGTGAACTCAACTTCTTCTTGGGGTTGCAAATCAAGCAAACAGAAGAAGGAATCTACATCCATCAACAGAAGTATATAAAGGAACTGCTGAAAAAGTATGGTTTGGAGGCTTCCAAAGTAAATCATACACCTATGGGAACTTCAACCAGATTGGATGAGGATATAGTATAGGAACAAGTTTGGATCAAACCAAGTATCGAGGTATGATTGACTCGCTATTATATCTAACTGCAAGTCGTCCTGATATTACTTTCAATGTAGGGCTATGTGCAAGGTTTCAAGCCAATCCAAAAGAATCTCATCTCACAGTAGTGAAGAGAATCCTAAGATACCTCAAAGGAACAAATGATTTGAGCCTATTCTATTCGAGAAGTGATACCTTTGAACTGAAAGGATTCGCAGATGCTGACTATGCTGGAGATCTGGTCAATAGAATGAGTACATCAGGTATGGTTCAGTTCCTTAGTCATCGTTTAGTTTCTTGGAGTACCAAGAAGCAAAACAAAGTTGCTTTATCTACAGCTGAGGCTGAATATATTGCAGCAACAACATGTTGTTCCCAAATGCTATGGATAAAACAACAACTTCGTGACTATGGAATTTACTTTGATTGTGTTCCCATCTATTGTGATAATACTTGTGCAATTAGTATTTCTAAAGATCCCGTGCATCATTCTAGAGTTAAGCATATCATATTAGGCATCATTTTCTTAAGGATAATGTTGAAAAGGGCCTTATTAAAATGGAATTTTGTGAAACTGAACGTCAGATTGCTGATATTCTGACTAAGCCCTTAAATAGAGATAGGTTTGAAAAACTGAGACTTGAACTTGGCTTGATTAAGTTGAAATAATTGCTATAATCTTTCTCCCTATTGGTTTGACCCTTTATCATTATGTATGTGTGAATAAATTTCATGTTTTTATTTGTTTAAAATGCATCACAATATTTATATGATTATTTCATATGTATAAGTGAAAATATCTGAAAACTGCTCACCAAGGTCCAATAATATTTCCCTTATTGTTCATAAGACAATTCTATGCCTTAAGAGTTGACAAGGGATTAAATGATTAATTGCGTTCCAAAGTAGCAAAACTTGTTGTTCCTATTCGTTGTTCCCAAACGTTGCTCCTAACGTATTAAATCTAGGATTTCTTTTAAATTTTCGAAATTTAAAATAAAATTCCAAAAATATTCTATTCAGATTTTTAATCTGATCTTAATTCTTGTATTCTTTCCTAATATCTCTCAAATTAGTTGGAAAATATTATCTTTAATTTCTTTATTTAAATTTTCTTTATTTTTTTTCTCTCTCTCCTCAAATCGTGTACAATACACGGTTAAGTAATTTTTTTTACTTTTCATCTTCCTTCATAAATCACTCCCTAGTTTTCCCTCTAAACCAAAACTTACACCTTTTCCCCTCAAATAAAACCGAAAGCCTTCCAAAATCATGAACATCTCACAAACTCCTCACTCTCTCTCTAACCAAAAACCCGAAAACCCCTCTCCCTCTTCCACTCACACCGAATCTCCAACTTCCATGGATATCTCTCCCAATCCATCAAAACGGATCTTGAGAACAAGGAAGCAAACTGAAGAAACTTGGGAAATGGAAGTGGAGGAATCACATGCAAAAATTGAAGGGGAACCGACTGTTCCTGTGAGAGAAACAACCAAGGATGCAAAAAGCAAATCTGTCGCAACACGGTATGTTCAAGGTTTATGTATTGATATTACTTGGTGTAGAAAGGTTGATTTTAGTCAATTGCTTGAATTGATTAAATTTCAAGGTTGGAAACAACTCTTCGAAAATTGTTATGGACAATGTATAGTTCCCACACTTATGGATGAATTTTGTGATAACTTTTCAATTTATGAAGAAGGAAATTGTTCTACTCTTGTTAGGGGAACTCAAATTGATTTTAATGCTGAATTTTTGGGAAATCTATTTTTGGGAACTGATGTGTATTTCAAGAAACAACGAGGGTTTTATCCCTTTTCTGATATTTTCTTTGACGAATTAATTGCGAAATATGGTGGAAAAAGAGGCACTACCTTTCTTGATCACAATCTTATTTCTCCTTGCCACAAAATTGTTTTCCACATTCTAAAGAAAGCCCTTTTACCTCGCCTTTCTAAGCGTGCTCAAGTTAGCATGTTAGACTTGATTTACATTCACTGCCTAGCCTCCCATAAACCCATAAATTTTCCATCCTTGATGATTCAACACATGCATCATTGTATTGAAAAAGGATTTGTTGTTGGTTATGGAATTCTTGTTACGGAAATTTTAATTAAGTTTAATGTGAAGCTTATTGGAGTTCCAAATATTGGTGTGTCACTACTACAAAAAAGGGCAAAGATAACACCTCTAAATCAACTCTTATTTTATCAATTGTTATGTAAAGTATAAATTTAAACGTTTTAACAAAAGAACTGTTATCTTACCTTGTATTGATAATATTTCACCTAACACTTATCTTAATGAGTGTTATCTTTGCTATGAAATTAATTTATGGTATTTTATTTTATTCTTTTATGGCAAATCTCAAAACAGAAACCCCGCCCATTTTCCTTTTTGACGGTTAGATGAAAAACTCATACCTCCAATTTCTTTCTCATCTTCAAAACCCATAAATCCCTAAACCTCATTTCACTCGCTCTCCTCCCCGTGAAGAAACCGCAAAGAGAAAACCCCAAATCCCTAATCTCTCTATCTCGTCCCCTGCAATCTGCCTCGCCGAAATTCAGTTGTTTCCTCATCGGTGATGCGCGTTTTCTTGGCGCTGTTGTTGTCGGAGTTGTTGTTATCGCTGCCACAACTTTCCCCGCAGCTTGCGTCCCCTATCTCTCCTCTCATTGCTGCTGCCGCTGTGCGCTGCCGTGGCTCTGGTTTTTATCGCTGTTGTTGTTGCGCCCTTGCTGGTGGTGGTGCCGTCGTTCACACAATTGAAGCAGCGACTGTCTGGAATTGCAAGATTTTTCTTAGGGTTCGCGCAAATTCTAATTCCAATTCACTTTGGAATTTGATTTTTGGTTCAGTTATTCAAATTAATGTCAGTTTTTTGCATTAGCATCTTGATGAAATAGCAAAATCAAGTTTTCGGCGATTTTTCCAGCTCGAATTCAATACTTGTTGTTAGATTGATCTACAATCTCTACTTCAAATTGTGATATGTTGCGTGGAATTGCATTTTTGAAATCAATTTATTTTAGAAGCTTCAATTGAATTTTTTGAATCTAAGATTAATCTCTATTCTATATGGGAAGAGGGGTAGGACACCAAAATATTAGAAATCCTATTTTACCCTCATAACATCTCTATTATAACTACTCACTATAATGGAAAAAATAAAAAATAAAACTACCTAATTAATTTAAAAAATAAAAAATATATTACAAAAAGAAAACCATCAACCATTCAAATATTCCTAATTTATTAGAAATAATTAATAATTAATTTAATTTTCTTCATCTCCTAAAAAAATTAATTTTCTACGCACGCATCGTGTGCATATAAAAACTAGTTATAAATGGAGTCAAGAATGGATCATTATGAGATCATGGAGCAGATTGGTCAAGGTGCATTCGGAGCGCCATTCTTGTAAATCACAAGCAAGAGAAGAAAAAGTTCGACTCCCTTTTAGTTTTTTTTTTAATAAATTTATAAATATTAAGGTTTTATTGCTTGATTGAGCTCAATTTTGAGTTTCTGCAGATATGTGCTAAAGAAGATTAGGCTTGCTCGACAAACTGAGCGATGTCATCGATCCGCTCATCAAAAGGTAGATAATCAAATTGTGTTCATATTGTTGATTTCAATTGTTGAATTATGTCTTGAATTTTTATAATTTTTTTTTCAATTTTTTTAGTGGTTACATTGTAGATGTCATTGATTGCACGTATTCAACATCTCTACATTGTTGAATTTAAGGAAGCTTGGGATGAGAAGGTAGGTTAGGGTTAAGAGTGTTAATTTACAATATATATGATCATTTTGTGGTGATGAATGTATCTTTTTCAATGTTGATTTAGAAAATACTTGGATGATTTAGAGTATGATTTGATAAATGCTATGTTTGCATTGTTACTGGTTACTGTGAAGGTGGAGACATGTGAATATATATAATTGCAATTTGGTATTAGTTTTGTGCTTTATGAAAGTTATGGTTTTATATGGGGTATATGACGAATTTTGGTTCTTTCGGGATGTCTGAATATTTATCAGGGCTAAGTTGATGAAGAAGGCATATGGTACTTATTTTCTTGAAGAGGTAATGGTTTTTATATGCATTATTTGAGATTCGAATATCCGAAATTTTTTTTATCAAATGGAAATTTTATTGGTTTTTGTATATCTGTTTTTTTTTTCTTTTCATTAGAAACTCTGTAACTGGCTCACACAATTACTGGTGGTGGTGCCGCCGTTGTGTGATGCTGTCGTTGTAGTGTTTTGGTGCTACTGCCATTCTTCTTCTCCCCTTATCGGTACTTTCCCTTGTGTTGAGAGTTGTTCTTGGTTGTTGTCAGTTTTATTCTCTTGTTTTTATTGCTGCCCTTGTTGCTGTTGGTGGTTGCTGTTGGATGTTGTTGTTGGTTGTTGTTGTTGGTTGTTGTTGTTGGTTGTTGTTATTACTGTGGTTGCTCCACTTGGTTGTTGTGGTTGTTCTTTATTGTCGTTGGTGTTGTGTTTAGTTGTAGTTGCTATTGCAGGAGTTGTTCTGGTACATGGCTGCCATTATAGTTTCCAAATTGATTTCCTTTACAAGTTAGTAAACAAAAATTAATGCAAATGATAATATTTTGGGTAGACATCCAAGAATTAGATTTTAAGATGTTTAATTAGTTAAGTTGCAAAAGAATCCAATTTCTGGTTATAAATATGTGGTCTGAAAGTTTATCGAATTTGGAATGAGTAATTTGGATATATGCTGAGATTATATTTGTGAAATATATAATTTACATTCTTGCTTTGACTATGATAAATAATTTGGTCTCTGATTTGAGTATATTTATTTAGGGAATGTCAATTGAGTTAGTTTAGAAAACTTACATTTACGAAGTATGATGTTATTCTAAACTCGCACTCTAAATCTAGCACATTGAGTTATGTGAGTTTTATATGTCAACCTATGACTAGAATTTAGCTAATGGTGTAACTATTTGGATGGAAGAGTATGAATTGTGCATAACTAGCATTCATTAGTTTACTCTAAATGAGAAGTCAATTGTTAATGTTGTTGGTATTGATCGTATTTAAATGTTTATGAGTTGTGGTAATTTATAAATTTATGATTGGATTGAGTTGAACCTAAATGCATAAATATATTGAAGCTAAATTACGTATGTTTGAGTTTTAAAGATGTTGTTGCAGATATGTGACAATTTATGGCAGATACGTACAATGCATAATTGTTTTATGAATACTTATTATGTAATTACCTTTATTGCAGTACTATCACGGTATTGGTCGAACCTATTCTCAAGAGAAAATTGATGAACTCAAGTGGATTACATATGTCGGAGATCAACAAGAAGCACAAATGATGAATGAATACTAACTTCCCGCCTATTTTTTTTTACCTCAATCCATCTTTGGACGTACATTATATTTTTTATTTGGATATTAATATCATGTGGATGTGGCTAGTCTAGATTTGATGGTTTATGATTGATTAATATTGATATGTATATATAGTAGTTTTTGGAAGTTTAGAATTATGAATATTGGTTGAATTATTTTGTGAAATAAAAATTTTTGAGATTCAATTTGTTGGTTGTAAGATCCTATGGGTTGAGTATTATACAACAGGTACGGTACGAAATTATTGAGCCGTTGTAATTAACGCCTGCTCACAGGTGAGAATCTGATAATTAAAAAAAAAAACAAATATCATAGATAACAGCTATAAGTAATATATGTTATATATATTAGAGGAAAACATAACAGTTATTCAAGATAAGTGTTAAATTTTTCTTCTTTCAATTTTTCATATAAATAGTAAACATAACACTTATTTACAAAATGTGTTATCTAGCGGTATAACGTGTATTATAAATGACTGTTGTTATGTTTACTTTACATTACATTGACTTGGATAACACCTCAAAACTGTTATGTAAAGCCTTATTTAACAGTTATCTTTACCCTTTTTTGTAGTAGTGTGTCTCCGGGAAACTTGCTAAATGTTCGTGCATTGAATAATTTGAATGTGTGTATTGTGAATGGTGAAGTGATAAACGGAAGAGCTAATGTGGATGATGATGAGGAAGAAGATGACTGTGATGAAGAAGAGGATGAAGAAACCGAAATTGAAGTAAAGAAGGGAAAAGAAAAGGAACAAGAAAAGAAAACCGAAAAAATCGAAAAAGAAAAAGAAAAGAAAAATGAAAAATTGGAAAAAGATAAACAAAGAGATGAAAGAGAAAACTCAAAAGGAAAGAAGGTGGTTGAAATGGAAGAATTGGTGAAACCGGTTGAGAGAGCTACTCGAACTAGTCAAAGAGTTCAAAACATGAAAGTATTAAACTCTCCTTCTCTTAAGCATGATGAGGAAGAAAGTGTTGATGATGATGAAGTTCGAGTGATTGCTAAAGAAGTCTATGATGCTTGCTTTTCTCATTCTAGGGAACAATCTCCTGTTCCTATGGATACCATTCCCCCTACTACTTCATCTCCATCAAAAACTGCATCTCTACCTCCTTATAAACCACAAAACATTGCAATCCCTCCTCCTTCCAAATGACCTCCATCTCCTGTTCCCAAAGGAAAGAAACCTGCAGTTGTTCCCATCTCAGAGGAACAAACTGTTGTTCGTGATCCTAAGGAAAAACCTGCCGAAACTATTCCTCATAACACCTCACCTTCTTCATCCCAAAACCCTACCATTGGTGCTCCTTATACCTTAGCTCATGCACGAAGGTTGGATTACTTGTTTATATTGGTCATGGGTCACTCGGAAGCTATGATGGAATTCGCAAATGAAGCAAAGGGTGTGAATGGGTTAGTGCAAGGATTGATGAATAAGGTTGACAAGGCCTTGGATGGTCAAAGGTTGATCATGGAGAAACTTGGAGATATGATCACGTCCCTCCAACAGATGAACAAGAAATTGATGAATTTGGAGGATATCGTGCTCAAGCTTGATCAAACCGTTGCCGGAAATCATAAGGAAGTGATGACTAAATTGGATGATGTGGTGGAAGAAGTGGTCGAACAACCTTCCTCTCCTAAGCCTTAAACACTCTTCTTAGTTTAGTTTTCTTATCATGGGAACAAACCTTTTTGTTTTGTGTCGTTTTTTTATTTCCTTCTTAGCATGCTACAATGGAACAATGTTAATTTGCTAATTCTAAGTTGAATCATTTTGCATGTGTGCATCTCTTGAATGACTAATATTCTTAGATTGCGGTTTTTGAGAGTTGAATGCTTATTTGGTTATACTAACCAAATTGTCTCTAACAAAGTTTGGTGGTGTGATGTGTTTTGATAGACAAATTTCATCTTTTCGGAATCGCGGAATAATGTTTTTGAAGATGTCAAAGGGGGAAAAAGGAAGGCAATAAAAGTAAATAATTCTCTAGTCATGGTTCATGTTCTCATGTTTAATTCAAATCATTTTTCTCTTAATTAAAAAATAAAATAACAAGTCTATTAGAATTAACTTAGTTTAATTACTTTGTTAAAAGAGTTTTATATTACTTATATAAATTACATATTATATTATATATGCCTTTTGTTGCCATCTTAAAAAAGGGGGAAATTGTTGACCCTTGAGTTTTGAAGATGAGTTAACCACAAAAGACATATTGTATTTATTTATGTTAATGCTAGGTAATTCATTCTCGAGCAAAGAGAATACTTGATTGAAGATTAATTAAAATGGAGAATTAATCAAAGATCGAAGTGAAGATGTTCGAATGATGAAGTATCGAGCTTGGAGTGAAGATTAGAATACATTAGGGTGTATTTAATATCTTCTTGTTAAGGTTGAGTGAAAGCTCAATTTAGTTTGTGTTGAATTCTCAAACGGAACTTGCTTCCGTTCCCATAAAAGGAACAGACACTGGCACACTTAGGAACAAGGTTAAGGAACAGACTTATAAACAACTTTAGAAACACCTAATAATTGCGAAGTGGTGCGCCTAACATTATTTGTGCGCCCAACAGGTTAGTTAGGAGTTCTAGGTTTGTTTTGACTAGATCCACTATTTTAGGGAGTTTGTTATTACTCCCCCCGTTTCCTAAAGATCTGTCCTCTTTCCGTTTAAGTGCGTTTTCAAAAGATCTTCCCTCTTTTACTTTATTCCTTATTTGGAAAAATTTTCCCCCTTTTTACCCTCTCATGTCCCTATCATATGGTCCACCATTACATTATTAATTCAATTTTACTCCCTTTCTCTCTCCTACTTTAACCCCTTTTTATTTGTTTATTTATCTTAACCCCTTTCTCTCTCCTACTTTACCCACCTCACACCCCACACAAATGGATCTTCCTTGGTATCTGTAGGAACAGTAACAAGGAAGATCTTTAGGAAACGGAGGGAGTAGTTTGTTAGGAAAATATTTTAAATTGATTTTCTGATTTAATTAGGATAAATATCAATCCGTTTTAAATCTTTTATTATATTTTCAAGATTTTGTTTCCAAAATTAAATATAATTTTCGGTTTTAAAAAGATTTTCTTTTTAAATACAAAAATGATTTTCGGTTTTAATTAACTTATTTATAAAGATATTTTCCTAAAAACTATTTAAAGAAAATGTTTTAATTACTCCCCAAGAAATCAGTTATATCACGCCTAAACACTACTGCTACACGTTTGTAGTTAGTGGTTAGGGGGCTTAGTTAATTATTTCCCATGTCTTAATTAATTTAAATATTTTAATTATTCCCCAAGTATCTAAAACCATGTAATACTTACTGCTTCTTAGTTTTAAGTTAAGTAGTGGAGGAAGTGGATTAATTACTTCTCACTAGTGGAAAAATGAAGAAGGGTTGCGCTGAAAATGGCCTGTAGGGCTGCGCTTTTTGACAGCAACCCTTTCAATAGCAGCTCTTCACTTTTCAAGTAAGGCTGCGCTTGTAAAGCGCAGCCCTTCAAGCTTAGAAGGGCTGCGCTTTTTAGTACAAGCGCAACCCTTCTAAGCTTAGAAGGGCTGCGCTTTTTTAAACAAGTGCAACCCTTCTAAGATTGAAGGGTTGCAGCCTTCAGGAGCCCTCCTTCTTAGAAGGGCTGCGCTTGTTGAAAAAGCGCAGCCCTTCTAATAAAAAGGGTTGCGCTTTTTCTAAACTAGCGCAACCCTTTTCCTATTTTTTTTTTGAATTTAATTACCCCTGCAGCCTGCACACAGCAGCCCTCCCGGCCCTGCTCCTGCACACAGCAGCCCTCCCAGCACCCACCCCCACTGCCCCCCTCCTAGCCCCACCCCCCACCACAACCTCTGCCCACCCACTGCCCCACCCTGCCACACCCTGCACAGCCCTGCACCCCATCAACCCACCCAGCAGCCCCCACCCACCCCACCCACACCCCACCCAAAACCTCCCTTGGACAAAAAAAAAATGCAAATTGCAATACGATAATATATGACAAGTGGAGAAAGGTAATAATTAACTTGAAATATATTTGTAATATAAAAAGTGTACATAGAATTGATAGAAATACATTCGAGCTAAAATGTCATCTTATGCAATCATCGGTAATGTGGGATGCCAACTTATCCTGAACTTCATCTATTTCTTTTTTGGTGAAGTTCCTCAAACGTGGTGTGGAATTTGCATAAACCTTGCAAAAAAACCAAGGAATAAACACATATATAAGAATTCAATCATTTTACCGTAGTTAGTACTTCTAAAAATGACATATACCTTCCCGAAATTCAATCAAAATCAAATGCAAGCCTAAAAGTCTACACACTAGTTATAATATATCTCATATAATCATGTTCAAAGAAAATTTGGGGTTAAATGACTTGATAAGTACATTTTGGGAGCGAAAAGGCCAAAATAGGCCGGAAATGGCCTTTTCGTTCCCGAAATGCAACCAACAACAAATGCAAGCCTAAGAATCTACATACTAGTTATATTATGCCTCATATAATCATGTTCAAAGAGAATTTGGGGTTAAATCACTTCATAAGTACATTTTGGGAGCGAAAAGGCCAAAATAGGCCAAATAGCGGAAATGGCCTTTTCGTTCCCGAAATGCAACCAACAACATATGGAAGCCTAAGAATCTACATACTAGTTATATTATGCCTCATATAATCATGTTCAAAGAGAATTTGGGGTTAAATCACTTATAAGTACATTTTGGGAGCGAAAAGGCCAAAATAGGCCGGAAATGGCCTTTTCGTTCCCGAAATGCAACAAACAACATATGCAAGCCTAAGAATCTACATACTAGTTATATTATGCCTCATATAATCATGTTCAAAGAGAATTTGGGGTTAAATCACTTCATAACTATATTTTGGGAGCGAAAAGGCCAAAATAGCGAAATGGCCTTTCGTCCGAAATGCAACAAACAACAATTGGAAACCTATAAGTTACATACATTTTGAAGATCACCAACATCTTTGCAACGGTTGACGATATCGAGCATGAACCTCATGACGTAATACCCACACACGTCCACCTACTTGTACCGGACACTAAAATTCACCAAAGGATGCAATAAATGACATGTTAGATGTGTATTATGTGGTTCTATAAAGGGATGCAAAAAATTACTCATGTTACCTCGACTAAATGCCAAACAGGAGGTTTTGGTTGTCGAAGTCCAGATGCAATAACCCCTTCATCACACTACATCAATACATTATTATAAGATTAGATGTACATTTAATATTAATAAGTGTGCATATATTGAGTTTCGATTAGGCTACCTATTTAACAATGATTTGACTAGTAAGGACCACAGTGTTTCTTTACGCAAAGAATCAAAGTGGTAGACTTCGTTACGTGGCAAACATATTGCAATCAGTGTCCAATGGTTCCTACAACAATAAAAATGTTATTATTATCGTAGAACAACTAATAGGTCAATTTAATTAAAGTAAAAAGTGAGTTTAAGAAGCATACGATTCAATGTAAGGAAGAAGAATGATCTTTTTCCAAGACGAGAAATGCTTTCAAAGAATCCTTGAGATATGCTTTCACCTCCTTTTGGTTTTGTACGCAACTGTCATCTCGTACTAAGCTTGGACATAACCAACCAAACATTGGCTCACTAGATGCCTCAAATCATTGTATAATAGCCTGAGAAATCATATTGATTAAAATAAAACTTACTTATTATGGAAGTTATTAGTTGGATTGAATACTACTTAATTAAGGCATATATGTATATTTATTAATTTATATACTAATAAAGTATTACCTCATGAATGTTTGTATCATGGAAACATTCAACTCTTCCTCAAGTAAGAATTCTTTAATATCAACCTTAGAAATGAAGGTCGATGAATCCTCAAAGTAGTGGAATTGGTGGTGCGACAACTTAATCTCAATCATTGCTTCATCGTCTACATCGCTAGCGCACTCATGTAGCCAAAAGCACGGTTGAGTAAGGCCTTGCACCACCTCGATATCCGTAATGAGTGGAGACTTTGCCGTAGAAACATTTACTTTCTCCACTTGGGCACGTCGGCCTTCCTGAGGTGAAGCTACCTTCTTTCCCTTCCTGTCGGCCTTCCCCGAACCCTAGTAATTAGTTAAATTAAAAGATATTACTGACAATCATATATAGGAACTATAAAAGAAAACTATGTATATAACTTATGTTAATCATTGTACCTGATCTGATAACCGCACCAATGCACGCGGCCATAGAACATAACTGCCAAGGGCATCAGTCACTGACTGTACACCAAAATCTGCATTCGGCAGCGGAAGAGGTAATTCTTCGAAACCGGGAACAATGTCTGAAACGCTGACCACATAGTGAATATCAGCGACTGGCTGGTTGTGCAATCGTACCCGGTCCCTAGGGGGCTGTGCAGAGCCATAAGCAACGACAATGAAACTGACATGACCATTTCCTTGAGCTAATAGCTCACATGGTGTCTCTTCCTTTAAAAAAAACTCTATTCATAGTTAGTCTATGAAACAATATTATATAGTAAGAAACTCAAGCATTTAAGAACAATAGTTGTGATATTAAATGATTACCGTGAACTCCGGATCTGGATGAGGCTCGTAGGAACAGCTGCGTAGGAACACTCCCTGCAAGAAAGCACCAAAAGTCGGTAAGCCCATCTGCGCCAAAATGGCGTTGAAATTCTTAGTCATCTCCGCTCTGAGCTCCTCCCGAATTTGGGCTTTCATAGCCTCCACATCTATGGAAGCTGCTGAATTGACACTGGAGGCACTGGATTTTGACGTAGAGGTGTATTGATCACCATACACCTTTCTCACCCCGAGGCGGACACCTCCTACGCCCCTACACGTCCATATTGGTCCCGTCCTAGAGTCTCGTGTAAGGCATCAACTTGTCCTCTAGGAGTGAACTCACCAGTTGCCTCCTTTTCCTTCAAGCCAATCTGCATAAGGATAAGAGAGAAATACTCGTGAGCGCACAAGTTATATTATTATGTATACCTTATCAAAAACTTATAATATGTACTTACAATGGCATTAGCTATCTGTTTTGTTCGGGATCAGGCAAGCTTTTTGTCCCTTTGCATCAACCCCATGCATGGAACACCACCAATCGAGCACTCTATCTGGTTGCCGAGGCTGTGCAACTGTCGTCGTAGAGCTAGTGCCCGATGTCCGTGGTCGACGCAATCGTGGGGTAATGGCTATACATCCACGATTCCTCGCCTGACCATACGACTGAGCACCCAGATGGTGATAGTACTTCCTAGCTTTTGCATTCGCGCTACTTTTTCACGAGATGCCTGAAACACACAAATATAAACAAAGGTTAGATATGGTGTTATACAATAATATTGGATCTAAAAGTATTAAATCTTAGCTAGTAAAATATTCTTACAACAGCTTCCGGGGTTTTTTTTGTGCAACAAATGCATGCCACTCCTCAGGTGTGATATGCCTCCATATCTGATATGGAAACTTGGAGGGCGCCTCAAATGATGTGTCCGGTGAAGCCTCAGAAGAAGAAGGTGTTGTTCCCCCGTAGATTTTCTTCTTCTTTGTACCCCCGACTTTTCTCCGCTTCGTGATCCACCCCGACACCAGCTTGGCCTTGAAGTCTCTAAACCTCTAGGCAATCGCGGATAGAAACACATTCTTCTTGGCTTCATCATTTGCAATATTGAATTTACAGAAGGTTGAGAAGTAGTACGCCCGGTTGGTTCGGTTATCCTTAAATTTCCTTGGAAATCTCTACAAAAAACGCATTTCACAAATTAGTAAATATTACATACTATATTTAACTAAAGTGTTAAGATTCTAAACGTCATTGTACGCGAAGCTTACCATAGTATCTTCCCAAATCATCTTTTTCAAAGACTCGGGCACCTCTTTCCATGAGTGGAGAATGGAGAGCTTATGCATGCAAATCCCAACTTGCATGGCATACTTTTGACGCCATTTTCCACAAGGTTGCCCCAAATGATCGTACTCCAAAGTCATTAGGGTGGGTTCCCCTAGTGATTTTGTAGGTCCCCTTCCTTTTCTCTTTTTCGTCTCTAAATTCTTACTTGTCTTTGGGGCACCTTTTTCTTCACGGCGAGCCTTAACCAACATACGCTGCTCCTTTTGGTAATCGAAACACTCATCCCCGATAGTGTGTTCCGCACTCGTATCCATATGCACCTCCGCTATGTCCCTGAAATTATACAAACATACGCATTAATAAAAAAAAATCATATTTAGGGCGAGAGGGGGCTGTGCAGTGGGGAGGGGGAAGTAGTAGGGAGGGGGCAGTGGGGAGGGGGTAGTAGGGTGGGGGGGGTGGACAGCAGGGGGAGGGGGGTGAACAGCAGGGGGAAGGGGTGTGCAGGGGAGGGGGGTGGGCAGCAGGGGGCAGGGGGCAGCAGTGGAGGGGGTGTGCAGCAGGGGGGAGGGGGCAGTAGGGGGGGGTGTGCAGCAGTGGGGAGGGGGGCAGCAGGGGAGGGGGTGCAGCAGGGGGAGGGGGTGGGCAGTAGGGGGGGGCGTGCAGTAGGGGGAGGGGTGTGCAGCAGGTGGAGGGGGGTGGGCAGCTGGGGGAGGGGTGGGCAGTGGGAGGGGTTGGGCAGCAGGGGGGAGGGGCTGTGTGCAAGGGAGGGGGCAGTGGGGTGGGGGTTGTCCTCAGCAGGGGAGGGGGTGCAGTGGAGGATGGAGGGGTGTGTGCATGTTGTGTGTAGGGGCAGGGAGGGGAAGGGAGGGGATGGGGGGCACTGTGTGCAGCAGGGGATGGGGGGCAGTGGGGTTGGGGGCTATGTGCAGCAGGGGAGGGGGGCAGTGGGGGATGGGGGTGTGCAGGGTGTGGGGTGGGGAGGGCATAAGACATAATAATAAACACAAATATAAACCTTGCAACCAACAACATATATAAACACATATATAAGAATTCAATCATTTTTACCGTCGTTAGTAGTTCTAAAAATGACATATACCTTCCCGAAATGCAACCAACAACATATGCAAGCCTAAGAATCTACATACTACTTATATTATGCCTCATATAATCATGGTCAAAGAGAATTTGGGGTTAAATCACTTGATAAGTACATTTTGGGAGCGAAAAGGCCAAAATAAGCCGGAAATGGCCTTTTCGTTCCCGAAATGCAACCAACAACATATGCAAGCCTAAGAATCTACATACTAGTTATTTTATGCCTCATATAATCATTTTCGAAGAGAATTTGGGGTTAATTCACTTCATAACTACATTTTCGGAGTGAAAACGCCAAAATAGGCCAAAATAGGCCGAAAATGGCCTTTTCATTCCCGAAATACAACCAACAACATATGCATGCCTAAGAATCTACATACTAGTTATATTATGCCTCATATAATCATGTTCAAAGAGAATTTGGGGTTAAATCACTTGATAAGTACATTTTGGGAGCGAAAAGGCCAAAATAAGCCGGAAATGGCCTTTTCGTTCCCGAAATGCAACCAACAACATATGCAAGCTTAAGAATCTACATACTAGTTATATTATGCCTCATGTAATCATGCTCAAAGAAAATTTGGGGTTAAATCACTTGATAAGTACATTTTGGGAGCGAAAAGGCCAAAATAGGCCAAAATAGGCCGGAAATGGCCTTTTCGTTCCCAAAATGCAAGCAACAACAAATTAAAGCCTAAGAATCTACACACTAGTTATATTATGCCTCATATAATCATGTTCAAAGAGAATTTGTGGATAAATGACTCGATAAGTACGATTTGGGAGCAAAAAGGCCAAAATAGTTACAAATTGGAGAAATTACACACACCTGAGTTTATGTCTCATGATTTATTGACCTTCCGCCGTTTCTTAGGATCTTCAAGTACATGTATCCCTTTCGTGTGATCTACAAGCATATAGTTCTCCGACATATTCACATCATCTTCCACACTAATTTGAGGATAGGTAAAAGGGGGGAGGTCATCAAATGCATCATATTCTTCCTCATTATCGACATCACCAATACCAAGGATGCTCCCTTTACCAGGTACAACAATTAACCACTTATGATCAGCAGGATCAGTTACAAAAAATACTTGCTTGACTTGTGATGCAAGTACAAATGGCTCCTCAGTTTCACGTAGACGACTAAGGTCAAGAAGAGTGAATCCGCAAGGATCATCGTTTCTTACACAACGTCGATTATCGTCAACCCACTTGCAACACAAGAGGCAAATATTATAAGTACTGTAGTCCAGCTCCCATATTTCTTGTATTCGCCCATAATAGTTGCTTTCAACATGTACATGCGACTTATCTTTAGAGCTTGCATATTGTGTAGACGACGCCACAAGTGAAACACCACTATTTTGTTGCGATCTTGACTTCAGATCTTGACGTTCAGTCCAGATGGTATACCTATTATTATCATAACCCTCATAAGAGCGTACAGTTTCACGAGGACCACATGCTAACCACTTGACTGTTTCAGGAACAGTTTCATCCAAATCATTGAGTACTCCTTTATGAAACCAATCAATGAAAGTCTTGTTATGCATTTGCGTCAATGCCCTCACTCCTTTTCCAGGATTGCTAACACGTAATTCCTCCATATGTTCCCTTAAATAAGGATGGATAATATTCATAAGTGTCGCGATAATAGCTTCACAAACATTCTTCTCTATGTGCATGACATCCAAATAATGTCTGACCTTTAGATCTTTCCAATATGGGAGTTTCCAAAAAATGCACTGTTTTTTCCATAATCCTGTAGGTCGATCAACCTCACTAGCAGGTTTACCAAAGACTGTTTCAATGCCCTTCACCTGATCATAAACTTCAGTACCAGTTAATGGTCTATGAGCAACTTCTTCTTCAACCGTCCCATCGAATGCCTTCTTCTTAAACCGATAGGGATGGTCGCGGCTGAGGAGCCTTCGTGTGCGCATATACACATGTTTGCAGCCCTTAAGGTGTGTAGATTTCATGTCATCTAAAAAAATCGGGCAAGGTTGTTTTCCTTTACTCTTATACCCAGATAAGTTCCCATAAGCTGGATAATCGTTCATAGTACAAAAAAGCATGGCATGCAGAGTGAACATCCCATTAGCATACGCATCAAATACTAATACTCCTTCGTTTCACATCTTCTGTAAATCTTCAACAAGCGGCTGAAGGTATACATCTATGTCTTTCCAGGTTGTTTGGCCCCGATATAAGAACGACAGCATCATGTACTTGCGTTTCATGCACAACCAAGGAGGCAAGTTGTAAACCACTAAAACTATGGCCATGTACTATGCTGCGAGCTGAGATTGCCAAAAGGGTTCATGCCATCCGTACATAATCCAAGCCTCAGATTCCTATCCTCATTACCAAATGATTATGCACCCTGTTGATAGTTTTCCACTCAGGCGAATCAGCCGGATGCTTGAGCAGACCGTCTTTCTTCCTACGATCTGCATGCCACCTCAAATTCTTCGCATCTCCTTTAATTGAGAACATGCGCTTAAATCTAGGTATTATGGGTAGATACCACAACACCTTGGCTGGTGGTCCTTCACTACCTCCAGCTCCTTCACGCTTCTACCTTGACAATCCACAATGTGGACACTCATGTAAATGCTCATACTCATTACGATAAAGCACACAATCGTTAGGACAAGCATGTATCCGCTCGTACTCTAAACCCAAAGGACACATCAGCTTCTTCGCATAATAGTACGACTTTGGCGTTCATTTCCATCAGGGAGCATCTCAGCTAAAACTTCCACAACGATGTGAAACTAGGTCCGTCCAACCAGCGTTCGACTTAATGTTGAACAATGTTACCACCGCGGAAAGTTTGGTGTACTTGGTACAACCTGGATACAACGACTTTTCAGCAGCCTGAGACATAGACTCAAAAATATGAGGTCGTCTACACGACTGATCTTCAACTTCGTGTATCATCTCGTCTACCCGATCCCTATCGTCATCTCCAAATTCATCATCCAAATTCTCATCCCTAACTCATCATCATCCTTCTTTTTTTCTTCACATACATCATTCTTTACTCCAGAGCTTCCTATATACCTCCCCTGCTCACCATGCCAAACCCATACGTGGTATTGAGGCCTAAACCCACGACGAAAGACATGCTCCCTAACCACATGTATACTACTAACCTTGCTCACATTTCTACAATCCAAACAAGGACAATAAAAGTTGACTGCTCCAGAGGATGTTTGATATTCTAATGCACTTCTACAGAATTCCGAGACCCCATTCACAAACTCAATCGATTCACGACTACCATACATCCAAGTACGATCCATCTCATTCAAGAAGACCACCTCTAATAATTAAACACAACATTCATTATAATGCATTCAATCATTATTAAAGTACATACACTCACATATTCAAATCACACACGTATACAGCAAGCTAAGATAGTGATATGTTCAATTGTATGCATGAGTCGAAGGTCCTTATCACTCCAACCTAACCCATCCTTGGAGGTCTAATCTCACTAGTGAATATATGCCAACTTTTCAATTCTAAGGAAAATCCGGCAGCATTTCCCTACAGTTCTCCAAGTACACAATGTAGATAATTGCTTATCTACATATGTACCCAGAGAACAATGTAGAGAAACGATAAGCCAAGATTTTCCTTAGAATTGAAAAGAAGACACACATTCACCACCTAAGTGAGATCAAACGTCCAAGAACAGTCCCAAATCGGGGACTATTCAAGACTTACTCCTAATGAGTAAGTCTTGAACGAGTATCTAGGCATATATGATGATGATTCAAACAACTTGTAGATTTCATATATAGCCAAATCACATTGCGTTTTCATACAATCTCATATCAACAATATATATATAATTATAAAAATACATATATATACATTCAATAAATTATCAACTTTGTCTACATGTTAAAGTAGTTACCTCTTAACACCAACGACGAGCAATGAAGAGAAAAGAGATACTTGGAACTTTACTTGCCTTCCTTAGCCTCTTCTTCCTACAATTGACAAAACCCACATTGCACATTAACCATTTAATTCAATTAAGAAAAAACAAAAGTAGCTTAAAAACAAAATTAATTCATACCTAATTAACCACTCAAATGGTGGAGAAGAGAAGAAAAGAGAAGATAAGAGAAGAAAAGAGAAGAGAAGGGTAATGGTGCGCAAGGTGGTGGGCACAATGTGGTGGGTGCTACGCAAGGTGGTGGTGCGCAATATGGTGGTGCGCAAATGTGGTGGTGCGCAAATACCACTCGAATTAATTGGTGGTTGGAGCAAAGTGTTGGCAGCAGTAGTGGTGGTGGTGGTGCTCGAATTAGGGCAGCAGTAGTGGTGGTGCTGGTGGTGCACTCGAACTAGGGCAGCAATAGTGGTGGTGGTGGTGGTGCAACACTCGAATTAGGGCAGCAGTAGTGGTGGTATCTGTTTTTTCGCTCGTAATTCTCTAAGGGAGGGAATGCTCACTCGAAATAAAATGCTCACTACTGTACATACGCGCAATTATTCAAGCAAAAAAAAAATTTAACGAAGGGCTACGCTTTTTTTACAAGCGCAGCCCTACATTACAAAAGGGCTGCGCTTTTTTTACAAGCGCAGCCCTACTAACTCAGAAGGGCTGCGCTTTTTTAAAAAGCGCAGCCTTTCACTTAGTAGGGTTGCGCTTGTAGAAAAGCGCAGCGCTTCTGGGTGTGAGAAGGGCTGCGCTTTTTCCACAAGCGCAACCCTTCTGAGTGAAGGGCTGCGCTTTTTTTAAAAACCGCAGCCATCTATTATGTAGGGTTGCGCTCTCAGGAAAAGCACAGCCCTTCCTGCGCAGCCCTTCCTTTTTTTTCCCCTAGTGTCTCAAGGAATATTTAATATAAACTAATTAATTATTTAAAGTCATGAACATCATGGGATAATGGATTAAGTAGTAGATAGTTTATGTATTGCCTAAATTTGTCCATAAATAGGCGCCTAAACCTTAGAATATTTCGTGTCTGGCTTAGCTAGTTATCCTTAGTTTTATTAAGAGTCAATGTTGTTCCTAAGAGAATTCATACTTACTTTATTCGAGTTATACTCTTCCATCGTTTTACAAATTGTATTTTTGAGTAAAGGGTTTGAATGAACTCTTGTAAGTGTGAGAAGCTTTGAGTGAATCAAGAGAAAGAAAAAGTAACTTCGAGTGAAGTTTGAGAGGAACGATAGTTGTGGGAACTGTCGTTGGGAACTTGAGTTCAGTAACTTAAGTTGTGGCTCGAGAGAAAAATAATAGGATTGTAAACAGAGTTGTTTTGGCCTATTATAGTGGAAAGTTTGAGTTAAAATCCTTTGTGGTCGAGGTTGTTTCTTCCTATTGGGCCATGGAAGTTTTTCCTCGCTAAAATCTCTCGTATTCTCATTGTGTGTTCCCAAGTTAACTTTTAATTTCGCAAAAAGTATAGCTTATTCTCTCACTATAATTCACCCCCCTCCTATAATGCTCATATTATACAACAATTATCATAGGGCAACCTAGATATTTGCCCAACGAGAGGGCATTATCCATTTTCAGAATATCTTTGAAGATTACACAATCTTATTTTGAGACATTTGAAGTACATTGGAATGCCGATTTATGATAATTAACTAACTGACCAGACATCCTGCAATAATCATCCAGGATATCCCTTAGAAGATGACACGACTTGGAATTAGCTTTTACAAACAACAACGTATCATCTGCAAACGTTAAAAAAGAAATTTTAATACCTAAATCCTTCAAACCAAAGGAGCTTTGTCGGAAAACTTTACGGGCTAGTACCTCAGTACATAAAAAAAAAAAGATAAGGAGATAAGGAGTCTCCTTGTCTCAATGCACGAGAGGGTTTAAATTGAGTACCTGGAATACCATTAATAAGTACTGAGAAGGAGACTGTAGAAATACAACTATAGATCCATTCAATCAATTTTTTGTAAAATCCCAACTTTTTTAGAGCGGTGATCACAAAATTCCACTGTAACCTATCGTAGGCTTTTTCTATATCTAATTTAATAGTTAACCAACCCTCTTTCCCACCTTTATTTTAAATAGAATGGAAAATTTCATGTGCTAACAAAATATTATCTTGAATTATCCTTTCCGGAATGAAAGCTCCTTGCAATGGATGAATGATATTACCCAAGGTGTCTTTTAACCTATTAGTGAGAACTTTAGCAATCACTTTATAAATAGTAGAGCAGAGACTTATTGGTCTGAAATTATTTATTGTTTCTAGATTTTCAATCTTAGGAGTTAAATTAATGAAAGTATGGTTAATCTCATATAACATCTGCTTTGAATGAAAGAAACCTTTAATTGCTCTCACTACTGAGTTACGAACTAAACTCCAATACTTATGGAAGAAATATGAAGGGAAGCCATCAGGACCGGGGGTTTTATCCAGGGCTAAATCGAACACCGCATTCTTAATCTCTTCAGACGACACTTCCTTAATTAAATCCAGATTTTCTTGATGGCAAATGATGGGCGTGATAAGATCGAAATATAAATTTTCATCAAAATAACAATTCATATTTGAACTAAACCATAATATGAAGTTTTTAGTTATTTCTTCTTCAATTTGCATCGGGTTAGTCACTCTAAACCCATTACTAGATTTGACCACTTTGATCATAGAGCGACGTTCTTTTTAATAGTTGCACAAGTATGGTAATATGAGGTGTTAGAGTCACCTTTAAGAGAAAATAATTTTTACTTTTTGGTTTCTAATGGTTAACTTGATAGGAAAATAAATCACGTCTTTTACCAGAAATCGCTCTTGTCTTGCGATAATAATCTCATCATCGTTAGGGCTTAAAAACAACTCATTTTGAAAATTTTCTAGTTTAGTGTCAAGAATCTTAAGTTGCCTAAATATATTATCAAATTTAGTGCAGTTCCAATTTTGGCATTAACTTTCAAAAGACGTAACTTTTTCAATAGGCAAAACATATAAGAACCATGAAACTTATTACACCACGTTTTCTTAATATGATTATCAAAATCCTTGTGCATACACCACATTTTTTCAAAACAGAAGGGAGAAGCTTTTTTATCATTTGACATAATTAAATTTAAAACTTGACAATGATCAGAAGAAGTAAATATATGATTATCTAATTTGGCAATAGGAAACAAGCTAAACCAACTTGGGCTAGCAATAGCTCTATATAATCATTCTGGAGTGTTATCAACACCCCCTTTTTCCCCCTGCCAAGTCAAACGTTGGCCAAAAATTTTAAGTTGTACACTAATCGTTGAAGAAAGAATATTACCAAATCGATCAAGTCTAGAATAGAAGAATTGGGCACCACCTTTTTTTTAATCTTGAATGGAACTTAGTTCATTGATTTTCTCCAATAATAAGAAAAGGCTAATTTGAATAATTAACATAAGTTGCAATCTCATACCAGAACTCAGATTTTTTAGCATTTTTCACAGGAGCATAAATGAACAGCACAACAAATGAAACACAAGACTTTAGCAACGATATTTTAGAAGCTATAAATATAGAACCTGAATGAATAACTTTAAGAATAAACGGATTATTAACACCTTCCTTCCATAAAAGCTAAACACCACCAGACAAACCCTAGGTAAGGAGAAATGCACGCGGAAAATGGGAAACCAATCCTTCTAAGGCAGGTAGCAGTTGGAGGAGAATGGACTTAGTTTCACATAACATTACAATATTTATCCTATTCATAAAGCCAAAAAATTTAACTTATTCTAAAACATTCTTTATTTTACACACCCTTATATTCCCAAAGCGCAGAGACATTGAAACATGAATTTAAACCCAAAAAGCAACCCATAACAGGATTGAATTAGGCCTTTGGTCTCTTTAGAGCAGAAGAGGCTGAATTATCCTCAATGTCCCCCTTGCATCTCTTAGAAGCATTTTGAAAAGGAGGTGGGTTCCATAAGAGGCTCTTGCTCAACCCCCAAAGCCCCCAATGTGCCTAATGATAAGAGTCAACGGAGTGAAATGAATTATCAGGTTAAGTATAAAACTCAGCAAGAGACTTATCATCATAGTGCATTATCATAGTTGCATCCTCAACCCAGACTCATAATAGGAAGCAACACCCATAATTAGGCTAAGCAAATTCAAGTAAGGGACTAAACTGATTACCTTGGAGCAGCTCATGTGGGTAAACAACTTGCAGAGGGATTGGGGGTCAACACCATTTCATTAGACACAGAGGGAAAGGAGCCATTCTTACACCCCCCACCTTCTTCAAAGTGGGAGGTATTCATTAGAGTATCTTGAAAACAAGCATTAGAAAGGGGAAAATGAGGCTTACAAGCAATCATTTCAATCTCATCATCAAACTCACTTACCTCCACATGATCTCGAACAACATCGTACGACACAGCCTTAACTTTTCCTTTACCATGCACATGCACATCAACTTTAGAAACAAATGCGCTCACATTCTCTTCAAAAACAATATCAGATTCTCTTTTCTCAACAGGCATAGAAGTAAACTTGCTCTGATTCACAAAAGAATGAGCCACAAATTTCTTTTTGGAAGAAGATCTTGGAACTGACTGAAGCTTAGCTTGTACCACAATGGCCTCCTCAGCCCCGGTATCAAGCTTGTTCAGCCTAGTATCCAAAGAAAGAGCTTCAACTAAGCACTTTTGCTTAGGGTTTTTCAGCAATGAAACAATAATTTCTTTCTTAGTAGCATGCAGTAAAGGACAAGTATCAATAACATCCTCTTCAGACCCACAAAATGAACAACCAGTTGAAAAAACCTCATACCATACAGTATAACTAAAAACTTGCCCACAAGCCTAGATCAATTCAGCATACTAAAGAAGAGGTTTAGTGATATCAACTCTCACACAAGCTCTAACAAATCTTATTTTGTTTCTAAGTAAAGAGTTAGAGTCAAGCTTAACTAAAGCTCCAATGCCATTAGCAGCAAAAAAAATAGAGATGGACTCAAAGTCTAGTAATTCAGTGGGTAATCTAGGAACCCGAACCCAGAGATCAACCCATTTGATCTCTTCAAGAAATGGCTCAAAATTAGGTCTCCAAGATTGAAGGACAAATAACTCACCTTGGACATGCCAAGGACGTTCTAACCAAACCAAATAAAGATCATTAGGGTTTGCAAGTCTTAGTAAAATCCAATGATATCCCAAATCCAAAAATTCTATATCACCCTTAACAAATTTCCACTCAGCTTTAGTGCGGAAAACACACGTACAAACATCTAAAGGTTCACCAAGCATCTTACCAAGCAGGCAAGACTTAGAGAGTTCTTTAATATCTTTTGGACTTGAGCTAAGTCATCAACAATCACATACAATTGCAGAGAAGGAAACATTAGGAGGGGAATCAAGCAAACAATCAACAAGAGAATCTGCAGTAGCATTCTTAGCAGAGCTTTTAGAGCCAACAGCACATGTGGGAACATTAGCAACATTAGAACTGGAGGTAGTTCCTCCCTGGTCATTGCCAGCAGATAAAATAGCATCTTTGAAACACATTAGAAAAAATTTAGGTTGACTTGCACACACATAAAAATGGGAAAGGAAAACCAATAGCTAAAGCAAACAAGCAAAGGAAGAGAATGAAGAATAATTGTGCAGATGCAATAAACCTTCAATCTCCTTTTATAGTGAACATAAATCACACGAGCTGAAATAAAGACTAACAACAAACATTCTTCACCTTTGGTACTTACCATCGTCATAAATGCTAGGTTTTTGAATTGGAGTAAATCTCTGAGAAATTGATTAACAACACGCCAACAAGGGAATAGATTTTAGGAGAAAATCATCTCACAGAGATTGAAAGACACCATGCTAAATTCACCCACTCTCTCACACCTCACTTGATAACTTAGCCCCTCATCAAATGAGGAGAGAGAAATCACCCAATTAAAACCTCCAAATTACGAACGAAACCCTAGCTCAGAAGAGATTAATTAGAGAAACTGAAGAAATTTATGGGATCCAACCTGAAAATTAACTCTCAACAAGAAAGCTACTAGCTTTAATTGAAAACCAACCCTATAATTATAGGGTGTAGTAGAATCATTACATCTAAAAAGAATTGACTTTACCAACTCTAAACCAGAAAAGGTAAAGCAAACCCAACAAGAGATCTTAATTGTACTGAAAAATTATTCAGTAACTTTTAGACTTAAAAACTAAAGCACAAAACTCTAAATTCACGCACGCATCGCGTACATAAATTGCTAGTATTAGATAATGAAAACCGAGAAAGTAACCAAAATAAATAAATAATTAATATTAGCCCATCTTATGTCTTATGTGTCACTAGTATTTTTTTTTCTTTTCGAGGCCATATACCGCCTCTGAACAATGTCACGTACGAAATCATTATTTTTTTAGTTAAGACCTAAAGAGGATGAAAATGTATGTATATGTATCACGTGCGTAACTCTTCAATATAGAGGAAAGAGGAGAATCGGTGATATGATATACTGTACCGTATGGAAAATTATTACGTAACTTTTAGACTTAAAATTCTAAAGCACAAAACTTTAAATTCACGCACGCATCGCGTACATAAATTGCTAGTATTAGATAATGAAAACTGAGAAACTAATCAAAATAAATTAATAATTAATATCAACCCATCTTATGTCTTATGTGTCAGTAGTATTTTTTTAAAAAAAAATTGGTATGAAGAATTCCTCTGGCCTGCCCACGCACAAGGCCCTCTCCCCTTAAATCCCAAGCAAATGCTTAGGGTAAGAATTGAATCCTAGACTAAAGATGATGAAAATGTACGTATATGTATCAAGTGCGTAACTCTTTAATATAGAGGAAAGGGGAGAATTAGTGATATGATATACTGTATCCTATGCAAAATTATGAAGTAACTTTTAGACTTAAAAACTAAAGCACAAAATTTTAAATTCACGCACGCATCGCGTACATAAATTGCTAGTATTAGATAATGAAAACTGAGAAACTAATCAAAATAAATTAATAATTAATATGAACCCATCTCATGTCTTATGTGTCATTAGTATTTTTTTAAAAAAAAATTGGTAAGAAGAATTCCTCTGGGCTGCCCTCGCACAAGGCCCTCTCCCCCTTAAATCCTAAGCAAATGCTTAGGGTAGGAATTGAACCCTAGACCTTGTTAGGGAAGACGGAAAAGCTCACCATTTGAGCCAATCCAATTCTTTTATGTGTAACTAGTATGAAAAATTACTATTTCTAACAGGCCAAAATAGGCCTTTTGTAATGGGCATATGGCATTACAAATGCAAGCGTTACAAATAGGCTCCTAGTAAATAACCCCTTTTTACCGGTGTTAAAATTATATTGATAAACCCATTCGTTTACCTTTTCTAATCTTTTACATGAATTCTAAAGGAGTATTATGGTCTTTTGTGCAGGAGTGTATAGCAACGAGTCATACTCGAAATGGATTATGCATAATTCGATTCTGACCCTATAAGAAGTCGGATTTTATTTTCGATTTCGATAAATAAAATCCGATAGCCCAACTTAAAATCTCAACACCCGATCCCAAATCCTGTTTGACTCAGAGTTTTTCCCCCCTCCAAATTTTGGTTTTTTTATTTTAATTTTTTTTTCACAAAAATCACTATATATTACAAATAGTCTTACCAATACTATTTATTAGCAATTCTATGAGAATATATTAAACTCGACTAAGTACACTAAACCAAATACATAATTAAGGTGCGTTCTCTTCACCTTTAAAAAATAAGTTTCAGATCCAACAAGTTACTGTGAGGTCTACTACCAAACTCAAAAATAAGGGTCGATTAATTCAAATATTTTCAGATAAGTTTATTTGAGATAAGTTCAGAGTTTTTCATGTGAAGAGAATGCATCCTTAAACTTAAAGTCCATAAAACTACATATCGGATTCGGATCAGATTATGTGATATTTTAATATCAGACTCCACTCCTCCTTGGACTTGAAGTCGGATTCAGGTTGGCTGTTTTTCGGACTCATAAAAAAAATTTCCCTCAAATCAAATCGGGCCATAATCGAATCTGGACTGGATTATCATCGTTATTTTTGTGTGTAGCACAAATATTTTTATTCTTTCCAATGTATAATAGACATCATTTTCATTATGCCCTTCATTACAATCTGATTACCTATCAATGTCCTGGGTCTTCCCTTTTGTCGATTGCCGTATGCTTTAATTTACTACTTGGAAGGTCTCGTTCTTGACTTGGATTGCTAGACCAGTAGCATTTAATTTGAAATTTCAATCTAATTTACCATGCATCTTCCTAGTTCCTACTACAAGAAAGTTCAAACGTACCATTTCCTATCTAATATAAATGAGCATACTACACCAAGCCTATTCTACTTATTGAAAAGCATATGAGAGCGAGCCATGAATCCCATAGTCATCTTTGTGTTCATTTTTCTCATCCATTTCTTAAGCCTTTTCCACTATGTGATGCCTAATAGTATAGATCGTGTCGCACTATTAGCCATTAAGTCTCAGATCACTCATGACCCTCATGGAGTCTTAAACTTTTGGAATGACTCCTTTCCCATTTGTCAGTGGCAGAGTGTCACTTGTGGCACCAAGCATCTACATCGAGTTGTTCGGTGAAATCTTGACGACAACAATTTGATGGGAACTCTATCACCTTATGTGGGGAATTTAAATTTCCTTCACCATCTTTATCTAGCAAACTAGTTTTTGAGGCCATATATGTTATGTCCTAAAAATTTTTGCTAAGCTGAATTTGCAGGATATACATCCGTCCCAGCTAGAAGTTATCAGGTAGCAGCTACAGCAAGCAGGAACGAAGGGAGTGGAATAAATTTGATTCAAAGAGAATTGGATATTGATCAAGACCAAGTCAAATAATGCTGTTGCGCCTACAAAATAGGGTTGACAAAGTCATTAAGCAGAAGTGGAGATACTCCTTGATATTAGGAGATCATGGCATCATATTAGGAGATTAGTTATGCAACGTAAACATGTAAAGCAACGTTACAATAAATGTATGGCTATAAATAGGAGTAGAAGTATTGGGAGAAAGGCAGTTCATTAACATTGCTTACATTAGAACACTTCCTTTTACTTTCACAAATATTTACAAAAGTGTATCAGAATAAGCTACAAGCTGCTAGCTGCTAGCTATAAGTTGTAACTTCCTACATAGTGGATTGGTGGACTCAATTCCACCCGCGTTTTTACCCTCTTCTTGGGGTTTTCCGCGTCACCATTTCTTGGTGTCTTGCTTTGCTTTGCATTTCTTTCAATTCCGTAGCTAGTATCTTTGTTGTTTGTAGCTGCATCTCCATTAGCTGTAGATCCTCAGCTAAGTTCTGCCTGATCAGAATTTGGCATAAACAGTTTGGCGCCCACCGTGGGGCTCTACAGCTAAACTCTCATCAAAATCCCAAAAGAAACACTTCAACCCAACTTTGAAATGGCTGACGATTCTGCGAGGCAATGAAAGCGGCTTTGCTGAAGGCTCAGGAGGACCTTCACCGCACTCAATCTGAGGCCCAGCAGACCATTGACAGCCTCAGAAAAGAATTGGATTCTGTCAAAAGTAACAAAACACCCAAACACGTATCGGAACATAATTCCTAAGTGCTTGATCTCGAAGATTCCGAGGCCAGCGAAGGTGAAGATGGAGCAGCTAGATCCGACGATGAAGCAGATGAAGCTGATCCCACAGCTAAGAAAATGGCGCTCCTAGAATCTCAGAACAGGAAGATACTTCGCATGCTGACGAAGCTACCTGGAGCACCTACCCCTGTGGCTGAAGAATCTCCTGATGGCTACGCCCAATCCCCCTTCGTGGAAGAAATCGCAAGAGCCAGGATTCCCAAAAAGATCAACGTGACCCAGCCTCACAAGCTGTATGATGGAGCTGCGGATCCCTATGACCATGTGGCTCAATATAAACAGAAGATGTGGACTCTGTCCATTCCTGAGCACCTGCTAGAAGCCACCATGTGCAAGTCCTTCGGGGCCACCCTATCTGGACCTGCTTTACAATGGCTGATAAGTCTTAAGCCAGGTAGCATTCAAAATTTTGCTGCTTTAATTAACAAGTTTTATATGCAGTTTGCAAGCAGCAGGATCCTAGAGAAGCACACCGGCGACTTATACCGCATCACCCAGAAAGCCAATGAAGCTGTGAGGCAGTACCTGGATCGATTCAACAAGGAAATGATCTCTGTCAAGAACCTGGATGTTCCCACAGCTATCGAAGCATTCAGGAGAGGACTAACCTATAAATCTAGATGTATTATGAATTGACCAGGTACCCATGTGGCACATTCGAAGAGGTCAGGGCCAGAGCATGGCTGAGATACGTGTCGAGAGGACGAGGCGTCCAGGTACGTAAGCGAGCCTAGCTATGATCGGAAATCCCAGAACCAGAAGAAGACTGATTGGCGCCATCACCATATCAGAAGCGCGAAAGTAATAACGTAGCCAGCAAGGCCACAGGTAAATCTCTAACAATGATTACCCTTCCATTGCTTCCTACTGTTTTAACGTGGATGCAGGAGGCGTAGTAAACGCATTAGAAAAGCTGGGAACCACAGTTAGGTGGCCTCGCAAAAGACAGACCAGACAGCGAGAAGGACACCACCAAGTGGTGTAGCTACCATGGCGACCATGGCCATCGAACAGAAGAATGCAATGCTCTCAAAAAGGAGGTGGCATGGCTGCTCAAGAAGGGCTATCTCGAGCACTTGATGGGGAAAAGGGGCAGCAAGAAGATAAAGCTGGCCCCAGCCAGCAACAGCCTCTCCGCCACCTGAGCCCCTGCACGATAAGGTAATCAATTCTATCTCTGGAGGTTCAGAAATATGTGGACTAACATACTCTGCAGCCAAGAGTTTGCTCGAGAAGGTTCCAAAATGCACCTAGCCCGCTGAGGAGTGCTGAAGA
Source organism: Beta vulgaris subsp. vulgaris (assembly GCF_026745355.1). NCBI lineage: Eukaryota > Viridiplantae > Streptophyta > Magnoliopsida > Caryophyllales > Amaranthaceae > Beta > Beta vulgaris. The sequence goes on along the minus strand of NC_079202.1, from coordinate 40,928,694 downwards.
AGAAAAGCTCAGAAGCATGACCATCAGCTTCGACGAAGAAGATGGAGATGAAGAAGCTGATAATCATGACGGCCTCGTCGTGTCTCTCACCGTCAGCAATTGCCTCATGAAGCGAGTCTGATAGACAATGGCAGCTCAGCTAATATCATTTTCAAAAGCGCTCTAGAAAGCATGGGGCTGCAGGAAGCTGATATCCTCAGGAAAGCAACCGTTCTGTTCGGGTTCAATGGCGAGCCAGCTACAACGCTCGGAGAAATCGTATTGCCCACCTATGCAAAAGGAGTCAACCTCCAAACCAGGTTCAATGTGGTAGATTGTCCCTCAGCATAAACATCTAATGGGGACACCATGGATCCACAAAATGCGAGCTGTACCTTCCACCTATCACCAGACTATTAATTCCCTACCAAGTGGGGAGTACAAGAAATCAGGGGCGATCGCAAGCTGGCTAGGGAATGCTATAGCATATCTCTAAAAGCAAAAAAGGAATCTATCTAGCAATTACAGCAAGGTCCAGCGCCAGCCAAGCCAACAGATCAAGATGTAGATGAAGTGGCGTTGGACCCAGCAAAGCCAGAGCAGACCGTGCAGATTGGGGCATCCCTGCCAGCTGAGGAGAAGCAGCGGATTATTGAATTCTTAAAGAAAAATGTAAGCTGTTTCGCATGGAGCCATGAAGACATGGTAGGCATTGAGCCTGACATCATCACCCATAAGCTAAACGTCGATCCCAACTCAAAGCCCGTAAAGCAGAAAAGAAGGAAGTTTGCTCCAGAAAGAAATATGATAGTCAACGAAGAGGTGGACAAGCTACTCAAAGCTGGCAAAATCCGAGAAGTCAAATATCCCGATTGGCTAGCTAACGTGGTGGTTGTTGGAAAGAAAAATGGCAAGTGGCGGGTGTGCATCGATTTTACAGATCTCAATAAGGCGTGCCCTAAAGATCCATTCCCACTGCCACATATTGATGCTAGTGGACGCCTACAGCTGGCCATGAAAGGCTAACGTTCCTAGATGCGTACTCAGGTTACAATCAGATACTAATGGATCCTGCAGACCAAGAAAAGACCGCCTTCATGACTGAAAGAGGCATCTATTGCTACAAGGTAATGCCCTTTGGGCTAAAAAATGCGGGTGCCACCTACCAGCGGCTAGTCAACAAGATGTTCGAGAAGCAGCTGGGGGACACGATGGAAGTCTATATAGATGACATGCTGGTCAAAACAAAGAAAGCAGAGGATCATGTGGACCACCTGCAGGAAACCTTTGAAGTCTTAAAGAAGTATGGGATGAAACTCAATCCTAGCAAGTGTTCCTTCGGTGTCCCAGCAGGCAAGTTTTTGGGCTACATAGTCACCCAGCGAGGAATAGAAGCCAATCCCAGCCAAGTGCAAGCACTAATCAACATTCAGTCACACGAAACCTGAAAGAGGTCCAGAAGCTGACAGGAAGGGTAGCTGACTGAACAGATTCATATCCAGATCATCCGACAAGTGCCACTTGTTTTACAACGTGCTAAAAAAGAATAAAGGATTCAATTGGACAGATGAGCATGAAGCTGCATTGCAGGATCTGAAGGCCTACCTGGCTCAACCTCCCTTACTATCAAAGCCATCCACAGGAGAGACTCTCCAGCTGTATCTAGCTGTTAGCAGCAAAGCGGTAAGTGCGGTACTAGCCAGGGAAGCTGAAAATCAACAACTCCCAGTTTATTACGTTAGCAAATCCTTGCTGATGCTGAAACCAGGTACACATCACTTGAAAAGTTAGTATTAGCTTTATATATGGCATCTCGTAAGTTGAGGCACTATTTTGAGTCTCACCCCATTCATGTTATGACTAATTACCCCATCAAAGCAGTATTACGAAAACCTGAGCATTCAGGGAGAATGGCCAAATGGGCCATATCCCTGAGTGCACATGACATTAGGTATCTACCCAGGACAGCTATAAAATCGCAAGCCCTAGCTGACTTTGTGGCAGACTTTAGCCCTGACTTAGCTGCTACCGCTGAAAGAAGCGCCACTGTTAACAAAGTAGGTAAATCAGGCTCATGGCAGCTGTATGTAGATGGATCTTCAAACTTCAGAGGGCGGTCTAGGTATAGTGCTAAAGTCGCCACAAGGGGACATGATAGTACGCGCTATCTGCTGCGATTTTAAAGCTACCAACAATGAAGCTGAATATGAGGCCTTAATAGCAGGTATGACATAGCACATGATTTAAAAGCTAACAGTTTGCGTGTCTTCAGTGATTCGTTGCTAATAGTAAGCCAGGTAAATGGAGAGTACGCAGCTAAAGATTCTAAAATGGCCTCTTACCTAGAGCTAGCCAAAGACAAAGCCAAGTTATTCGAAGAGTTCAGCATAAAGCAGATCCCAAGGGACCAGAATACCAAGGCGAGCCCTAGCTAACCTCGGATCAGCACTCAGAAAATGCGATTTCAAATCAATACCTATAGCCCACCTAGCTGAGCCAGCTATCAGCAAAGAGGTAAACATGGTGCAATCAGATGACAACCAGGCAGGAAGCACCAGCTGGACCCAGCCAATCATCGATTTTCTGGAGAGGGGCATCCTGCCAGAAGATAAGCTGGAAGCTAGGAAGCTGCGAATGAAAGCCACAAGATATCATGTTATTTCTGGCACTCTATTCAAAAGAGCTTGCGCCAGCTACGATCTATTACAAAGGTGCTTAGACAAAGACCAATGGGAGCCCACCCTCAAGGAGTTCCATGAAGGTGAATGCGGGTCTCATGCAGCTGGAAGAAGCTTATCAAACAAAATCCTAGCATACGGGTATTATTGGCCAACCATGCGTGCTGATGCTAAGAAGTATGTGCAAAAATGCGAAAGCTGCCGAAACACGCAGGCATGACACATCAGCCAGCTGAGATATTGCACCCCACCTTAACACCCTGGCCTTTCATGAGGTGGGGCATGGACATTGTGGGGAAATTGCCTGTAGCTCCAGGGCAAAAAGTTTTCATGTTAGCACTCACGGACTACTTCTCTAAATGGATCGAAGCTGGGGCATTCCAGCAGGTGAGAGATAAAGAAGTAATATCCTTTTTGCATACTAACATTATCTGCAGATTCGGAGTACCCAGCGAAATCATTTGTGATAACGGATCACAATTCATAAGTGACAAGACAAGGCAATTCTGTCACGAATGGAACATCAGCTTGATAACTTCCACACCTAGATATCCGCAAGCTAACGGACAAGCTGAGTCCAGCAATAAAGTAATTATCAATGGCATTAAGAGGCGCCTAAAAGCTAAGAAGGGAAGATGGGTAGAAGAGCTACCTAAGGTGCTGTGGGCAAACAGAACAACACCAAGAGGCGCCACAGGAAGAACTCCTTTTTCACTTGTGTATGGATGCGAGGCGGTACTACCTGCGGAAGTAGCTGTCCCAACAGCTAGATATGGATTGATACTCCTGAAGCCAACGACAAAGAGCTTAGCTACGACCTAGATTCCATCGAAGAATTGCGAGATAATGCATTAGTACGAATGGCTGCACAACAACAAATAGTGGCTCGTAGCTTCAACAAGAATGTCAAAGCTAAAGTATTCAAGGTAGGAGATTGGGTTCTAAGGAAAGTTTTCCAGAATACCCAAGAAGTCAATGCTGGTAAATTAGGGACCAGCTGGGAAGGCCCCTATCTAATCGATCAAGTAGTTGGAAAAGGAGCTTATCGTCTAACTACTAAAGATGGAAAAGCAATACCTAGAAGCTGGAACGCTTCTCACCTTAAGCTATATCATTTCTAACCTGGGGCACTTACCAGGTTACTATCGGGCCAAAGACGCCAGAATCTCTAAAGGCAACCACTGCTTTGCACAAAGCATTGGTCCACCAGGTAAACAACCACTTAATTTGTCTAACGACTTAAGTATTTTTGCTCGTAGCAGCAAGCCATCTAAAGTCCACTTCATACGCAGGTAAACGCAAGGGGTGCAGCACCCAGGTGGGTAGCTGGAATTTCGAGATCCAGCTACAAGGTCGTAGCACCAGCATCAAGCAGCTAAGGGTTAGTTCACCCAAACTTAGCTGAGTGGTCGTAGCACCAAGGAAACGGGCCCAACCTAAGTTGAACAACACTTACCCCAGGTAAATATGTTGTTCTATACCTAAGATTAAAAAGCATGCATGTAACTTAAGTATTCATCAAAGTATCAATAGCTAAGATCAAAAGGCAAAGACATAAGTTCAAACGATTAAATTGCTAAAAGAAAATATGTTCTTACAAAAACACATTGCCACCATAGGCAACGGTAAAAGTATCCAAGCTAATTAAAACTAAATTGTTCCAAAAGAAAAGCTAATGAAAGCATCGAAGAAATTAAGAGATCACGCTGGCATCATCGCCAGCAACCTTGTCCTTGTCACCAAGAACAGACCTTCTGGCTGGTTGAGAGAAGGAGGAGATTCAGCTGTAGATTTCTCCGATCATTTGTTTTGCCACCTGTAGCTAAAGCTTCCAAGCGGTCATAGAATCCAGCTTGAGGAATCTGTCAATGTAGAAATTGACACCCTTGTCATCTAGTTCTTGAACTTTATCAGGAAAGCTAGCTTCGCAGTTTCAATAATTTTTGCTTCAGCTTGGATGTCTAAAGCCCTCTCCTCAGCTTCTCTTACAGCTGCAGCCAGGCGTGCATTTTCTTTCTCCGCCTCAGCTATCTTCTCATCTTTTTCCAGCCTCTCTTTCTCCATTAATTTTTGCTCAGCAGCTAATTGCTCTCAGCATCCAGCCGGGACTGTTTCTCCCTCTCCAGCTTAGCTTGGTGGCTCAAATTGTCCTTTTGCAGACGAGCCACCTTATCCTTGAAGGGTAGCAACAGTCCGCAAGCTGTCCCTGGCAGCTATGCAACTCTGGGAAAGCTGGCGAAACAACAAAAATCATAAGTATAAAGCGGCATTGATCATTTTCCTTATCTAAAGTAGATCAAAAGATGTTACTAACCTGTAGGGATAGCTGGACAGCATGGTTCAGGATGACCTCAGGGTCCTGTCCCTTCAGCCTCTTTTGTGCAGCTGGGAATACGAGCTTGTCAGCTGCAGGCCAGATCCCACCTTCTAGACCTTCTTCAGCTAGAAAGTCAGCAGGAAAGCTCACAGGACCTCATCCCTAGGAGAATCGTCGTGATGTCAATGGTGGTTGGGATGGAGGATGACGTAGGTTCTTGCGAGGAACCTTTTCAACTGAGACTGCCCAGAAGAAGCAGCTGACCTCTTCCTATTCTTAAGCCTGCCATTGCATCCTCGTCAGATAAATTACTGGATCTTGCTGGGCTGCATGATGAGAAAAGTTAGTTGGCCTATACTAAGAGTTGTGAGCAAAGTATAATCTGCACCAAAAATCAAAATTACCTGTCGACATCGAGTTAGTGCGAGAAGATGCTCTGAATCTAAGGGTAGGACCTCGGTAGGAGCTGCGAAGGTGCGTTCCTCAACAGGAAACTTGAGCAATTCAGGTAATCTCTCAGCTTGTTCAGGAATCTGGGAGATAATAGGGCCAAGACCTGCAAAAGAAACAAGGTAAGAACCTAGTTAATTCATTTTTAGAAACAAAGCACAAATGGAATAGTTAGGTACCTTTGGTAGACCAACCCCCAACTAGAGGGCCCCCAGCTTCGCCCAGCGAATCTTTCACTACAAAAAATACCTAGTTTTCCAAATAGAGTCTGATGCAATTGTACCTTCTACTAATGGGGGGAGGGGAGCCTTAGCCCTGAAAGTGAAAAAACCCTTACCCGATTTTCTAACGCTATAGGCAGTCAGTAGTTCGTTTAGAGAGAAAGGATTATGCCATGCCTTAGTTAGGGCTTCTAAGGTTAGGCAGGTTTTCCAAAAGCTGGCATAAGCTGGCCAGGGGAAAGGTGCAAAACTTCCATGAAAGATCTAGTGAGGGGGGAAAAGGTGTAATTGTACCCTAGGTAAAAAGGGTGTTCATAATAACAGATGTAATCTTCAGGGCAGGTTTCGGGCCTGCATGTAGGTGTAGGGAGGATAATCTGAGCATTTTCAGGGAAGCCCCCCAGGACCTTAAGCACCTCGATATCTCTCTCGGTGACAGATGAAGCAACGTCATCTATGGCTCTGCCCATTAGAAAGGAAGAAAAACTCTACAGAATTCTTGAGGAAGAAAGAAAGAGAAAGAAACTTTACCTGAGAAGGAGACGAAGTCGCTAGAAAATAAAGTGAAGTTCAGAAAAGGAGGAGGAGTCCTTTAAATACTGGTAGCTCAACGGCAGTTTGGGCTAACGGATAAAAATTTATTGATGCGTGAGAAATTATCTTTTAGCTGTTGATAAGTAATCATTAATCTGATGAATTTTTTCTTTCCCCAAGAAAATTATCTTTCCAGCGGATTAAAAGGATTTATCTTCTAGAGTCAAATTTATTATCTTCACACGTTTTAATTCCTCAGATTAAGAGATAAAATTTTGAAATACCAGTTTGTTTTTGATTGGTAACTTGCGATTTTAACTCAGTTGCGCCTAGGTTGGCATCACAAGTTAGGGGCAATTGTTATGTCCTAAAAATTTTTGCTAAGCTGAATTTGCAGGATATACATCCGTCCCAGCTAGAAGTTATCAGGTAGCAGCTACAGCAAGCAGGAACGAAGGGAGTGGAATAAATTTGATTCAAAGAGATTGGATATTGATCAAGACCAAGTCAAATAATGCTGTTGCGCCTACAAAATAGGGTTGACAAAGTCATTAAGCAGAAGTGGAGATACTCCTTGATATTAGGAGATCATGGCATCATATTAGGAGATTAGTTATGCAACGTAAACATGTAAAGCAACGTTACAATAAATGTATGGCTATAAATAGGAGTAGAAGTATTGGGAGAAAGGCAGTTCATTAACATTGCTTACATTAGAACACTTCCTTTTACTTTCACAAATATTTACAAGTGTATTCAGAATAAGCTACAAGCTGCTAGCTGCTAGCTATAAGTTGTAAACTTCCTACATAGTGGATTGGTGGACTCAATTCCACCCGCGGTTTTTACCCTCTTCTTGGGGTTTTCCGCGTCACCATTTCTTGGTGTCTTCGCCTTTGCTTTGCATTTTCTTTCAATTCCGTAGCTAGTATCTTTTGTTGTTTGTAGCTGCATCTCCATTAGCTGTAGATCCTCAGCTAAGTTCTGCCTGATCAGAATTTGGCATAAACAATATACCGCTTCTTAACATTGTCACGTACGAAATTATTTCTTTTTTAATTACAGCCTAAAGATGATGAAAATGTATGTTTATGTATCACGTGCGCAACTTTTTAATATAGAGGAAAGGGGAGGAGCGGTGATATGATATACTGTACCATATGAAAAATTATTAAGTAACTTTTAGATTTAAAAACTAAAGCACAAAACTTTAAATTCACGTAAGCATCGCGTACATAAATTGCTAGTATTAGATAATGAAAACTGAGAAACTAATCAAAATAAATTAATAATTAATAGTAACCCATATTATGTCTTCTGTGTCAGTAGTAATTTTTTAAAAATAAAAATAGTAAGAAGAATTCATATGGCCTGCCCTCGCATAAGGCCCTCTCCCCCTTAAATCCCAAGTAAATGCTTAGGGTAGGAATTGAACCCTAGACTAAAGATGATGAAAATGTATGTATATGTATCACGTGCGTAACTCTTTAATATAGAGGAAAGGGGAGAATCGGTGATATGATATACTGTACCCTATGAAAAATTATCAAGTAACTTTTATACTTGAAAACTAAAGCACAAAACTTTAAATTCACTCACGCATCGCCTACATAAATTGCTAGTATTAGATAATGAAAACTGAGAAACTAATCAAAATAAATTAATAATTAATATTAACCCATCTTATGTCTTTTGTGTCACTAGTATTGTTTTTTTTTTAAAATTAGTAAGAAGAATTCCTCTGGCCTGCCCTCGCACAAGGCCCTCTTCCCCTTAAATCTCAAGCAAATGGTTAGGGTAGGAATTTAACCCTAGACTAAAGATGATTAAATGTATGTATATGTGTCACGTGCGTAACTCTTTGATATAGAGGATAGGGGAGAATCGGTGATATGATATACTGTAACCTATGAAAAATTATTAAGTAACTTTTAGACTTAAAAACTAAAGCAGAAAACTTTAATTACACGCACGCATCTCCTACATAAATTGCTAGTATTAGATAATGAAAAATGAGAAACTAATTAAAATAAATTAGTAATTAATATTAAACCATCTTATGTCTTATGTGTCTTTAGTATTTTTAAAAAAAAAAAAAATTGGTAAGAAGAATTCTTCTGGTCTGCCCTCGCACAAGGCCCTCTCTTCCTTAAATCCCAAGCAAATGCTTAGGGTACGGTAGGAATTGAACTCTAAACCTTGTTAGGAAAGACGGAAAAGCTCACCATTTGAGCCAACCCAATTCCTTTCCGTGTCACTAGTATGAAAAATTACTATTTTTAACATGCTAAAATAGGCCTTTTGTAATGGGCATATGGCATTACGAATGCAAGCGTTACAAATATACTCCTAGTAAATAACCCCTCTTACCAGTGTTAAAATTATATTGATAAGTTTACCTTTTTTAATCTTTTTCTCAAAGTGTTTCTTCTGAATAAATTCTTTTTACCCCTTCAAATATTAACATGAATTCTAAAGGAGTATTATGGTCTTTTGTGCAGGATTATATAGCAACAAGTCATACTCAAAACGGATTATGCATAATTCGATTCTGATCCTACAAAAAGTCGGATTTTATTTTCGATTTCGATAAACAAAATCCGATAGCCCAAGTTAAAATCTCAACACCCGATCCCAAATCCTGTTCGACTCCGAGTTTTTCCCCACTCAAAATTTGGGTTTTTTGATTTTAATTTTTTTTTTCCCACAAAAATCACTATATAGTACAGATAGTCTTACCAATACTATTTATTAGCAATCCTATGACAATATATTAAACTCGACTAAGTACACTAAACCTAATACATAACTGAACTTCTATTTATCGCCCAAAAATTACTTAAAATCGCCCAAAAAAACACTGAAATGTCATTTATAACCTTCTCTTTCTTTCTCCCTAAACCACCACCCCCACCACCATCCACCACCACCACCACCACCACCACCAACGCCATTGCCACAACCACCGTCCTGCCCCCACACTCCTGCCGCCATCACCACCAACCCCATTGTCACAACCACCCACAACAGCCCCCACCACCTCCCCCACCCCCATGAGCAGCCCTCCCACCTCCCCACCTCCTACAATCCCTTGTGATTTACCCACAACCACCACCACAAGCCCCCTGCGATTTACCCGCAACCACCACCACCAGCCCCCTGGCTCCTTGCGATTTACCCAAATTCGAAGCACCACCACCAGCCTCCCATGCCTTGCGATTTACCCAGATTTAAAGTCTCTATTTCTCCTTCAACACCGACTTCAATTCCTACCACCACCGCCACCATTTGGAATCCATTGCAAATTGAAGACAACTTTCCTTGTCTCCAATGCTTCGAAATTACAGAAGTAAGCCTCCAATTCGAAATTTTTTGGTGACCATGGGCGAACGTCCACCGCGGACGTTCGCCCATGGTCTCAAAAAAAATTTTGCCTGCCTTTTAGGTGGGTGGTGGTGGTCGCATGAGAAGGTGATGGCGGTGGAGGTCGCGGGTGGTGGTAGGGAGGTAGGGTGTGGTGGTGGGGGTGGTGGGTGGTGTGGAAAAGAGGAAAGGGTAAAATAGTTTTAAAAAATAAATTTTGGGTGATTTTAAGTAATTTCGGGGCGATGTTTAACAAACCTCATACATAATTACGGTGCGTTCTCCTCACCTTTAAAAAATAAGTTTCGAGTCCAACAAGTTCAGACAAGGTCTACTACCAAACTCAAAAATAAGGGTCAATCAATTCAAATATGTTCAGATAAGTTTATTTCAGATAATTTCAGAGTTTTTCATGTGAAGAGAATGCATCCTTAAACTAAAAGTCCATAAAACTACATATCAGATTCGGATCAGATTATGTGGTATTTTAATATCAGACTTCGCTCCTCCTCGGACTTGAAGTCGGATTGAGGTTGGTTGTTTTTCGGACTCATCAAAAAATTTCCCTCAAATCAAATCCGGCCATAATCGAATCTGGACTGAATTATCATCGTTATTTTTGTGTGTAGCACAAATATTTTTATTCTTTTCCTTGTATAATAGATATCATTTTCATTATGCCCCTCATAACAACGTAATGACCTATCAAAGTCCTGGGTCTGCCCTTTTGTCGATTGCCGTATTCTTTAATTTACTACTTGGAAGGTCTCGATGTTCACTTGGATTGCTAGACTAGTAGCATTTTATTTGAAATTTCAATCTAATTTACCATGCATCTTCCTAGTTCCTACTACAAGAGAGTTCAAACGTACCGTTTCCTATCTAATATAAATGAGCATACTACACCAAACCTATTATACTTACTAAAAAGCATATATTGAGAGTTAGCCATGAATCCGATAGTCATCTTTGTGTTCATTTTTGTCATCCATTTCTTAAGCCTTTTCCACTATGTGATGCCTAATAGTGTAGATCATGTCGCCCTCTTAGCCATTAAGTCTCAGATCACTCATGACCCTCATGGAGTCTTAAACTCTTGGAATGACTCCTTTCCCATTTGTCAGTGGCAGAGTGTCACTTGTGGCACCAAGCATCTACATCGAGTTGTTCGGTTAAATCTTGCCGACAACAATTTGGTGGGAACTCTATCACCTTATGTGGGCAATTTAAGTTTCCTTCACCATCTTTATCTAGCAAACAATAGTTTTCGAGGCCATATACCGCCTCAAATCGGCCATTTAAGAAGGTTAAGGGAGCTAGTACTAGTGAACAACTACTTTGAAGGCCAAATCCCTGCCAACTTGTCTCACTGTTTGAGCCTCAAAAAACTTGGTTTAGCATATAACCATCTTTCTGGACCCGTATCACCTCAACTAGGCCTCCTTTCTAGCTTGGAATATTTATCACTTACTCAAAACCGACTTCAGGGCGACCTGCTTAACAAGGTCGTCATGAATATGACTTCCTTGCGAGCACTGTCTGCATCTAACAATTCCTTCGAAGGAAGCATTCCAGACAGCATTGGAGCAACACACACAAATTTATTTTCTCTTGGTATTCATGGCAATGGTATTTCAGGTACTATTCCTCCTTCCTTCTATAATCTTTCTCAGCTTCGACAGATCGATTTAGCATCTAATCACCTCGAAGGGACTCTTCCCTTCGATATTGGGGTGCGTCTTCCTCAGCTCATTGAGTTTTTCATATCTGATAATTCTTTCCATGGATTACTACCACTCTCTCTGGCAAACCTTACTCATCTCAAGGAATTTAGCATCTATTCTAACCATTTCATGGGCAAGATGTTTAGTCTTAGAGATATGCCTAATCTGACATTCTTGGAGATCGACCATAACAAGTTGGGGTCTGGAAAAGCAGATGATTTAAGTTTTCTACAAACTCTTGTCAACTGTAGCAACTTACAAGAGTTGGAATGTGCTGGTAATAATTTTGGTGGGATCATACCGGATTCTTTAGGTAATATATCCACACTAACTTCATTAGATCTTCAACTAAATAGAATTTCAGGAAGCATTCCATCGGGATTATTCAACCTCGTCAAGTTAAGGTTCTTGGATTTGGAAGGGAATCAATTGACGGGAAATCTTTCACCTCAGATTGAAAGGCTAACTAAACTAGAAATATTTGCCATTAATAACAATTACCTCACCGGCAATCTTCCTCTTTCATGGGGGAATTTGTCACACTTGAGTAAGCTCCTTTTATCCAACAATAGTTTTGAAGGAACAATACCCTTGAGTCTAGGAAACTGTACTAATTTATTACATATCTCTATTCATAATAACTACCTCAGTGGAGCTCTGCCTCCTCAGCTATTTCATGCTTCTTCAATGTTAGTCAACTTAATCTTGGCTCATAATCAATTACAAGGAATTATCCCGGTGGAAATTGGCCGACTCACTAATTTAGTGATGTTGGAGATAGCTGAAAACAACTTCTCCGGGGAGCTACCTACTACCTTGAGTAGTTGCAATGAGCTTGATTTACTACATATGGGAGGGAACTTTTTCACTGGAGAAATCCCTGAATCTTTCAAATCATTAACCAGTTTGAGTTCTTTGAATCTTTCTCATAACAACTTGTCTGGTCCGATCCCCAATTTTTTGGCCAATTTTCCATTGGTGGACCTAGATTTATCGTTTAATAACTTTACGGGAGAGGTTCCTAGAACAGGTGTTTTTCTGAATATGAGTGTTTTGAATATCCGAGGGAATAGCGAAATTTGTGGAGGGATTCCTAATCTTCATTTGCCAACATGTCCACGTAATGCTAATCCGAAAAGAAAGAGGGAAAAATTGTCAGTTGTCATCGTTGTGATCATTGCAGTAGCTTCTTTGGTTGTTGGTGTGTCGATAGTGTCATTAGTATACTTCCTACTTTGTTCAAGGAGGAAACAGAGGAAACAATCTCGAGAATCAGAGTTGAACTTGAAAGAGCCCTTCTCAAAAGTATCTTATGATATGCTTCTCAAAGCAACAAATAGATTCTCGGAAGCAAATTTAGTGGGTGCTGGTCGTTTTGGGTCTGTTTATAAAGGGGTCCTTGATCCAGAAAATAGCGTGGTTGTGGCTGTTAAAGTTATCAGCCTTGAACAGAAAGGAGCTACCAAGACCTTCATGGCGGAATGTGAAGCATTAAGAAGTATTCGTCACAGGAACCTTCTTAAGATTGTTACCGTCTGCTCAAGTACTGACTTTCAAGGCAATGACTTCAAGGCTTTAGTGTATGCATTCATGCCAAATGGAAGTCTCCATCAATGGATTCACGCGGATCAACATGACAGAACCCTAAGCCTCCTTCAAAGAGTAAACATTGCCATTGATGTGGCGAGTGCACTTGATTATCTGCACAATGGTTGCGATGTTCCTATCATTCATTGCGATCTAAAACCAAGCAACATTCTCCTCAATGATGACATGGTCGCTCATGTTGGCGACTTTGGGTTAGCAAGATTCCATTTACATGTACCAGCAAATAACAGTAGCTCAGTTGTAGTTAAAGGAACAGTTGGTTATGCAGCTCCAGGTAATAAATAACAAAATTATAAAATGTTGAGCATTCATTCCCTTTTTTTTTTGTTTTTTTTGTTACTATCTTTTCTCTGCTTTAAAAAGTTATGCTTTGGACAGAGTATGGCCTTGGAAGCATAGTTTCGAAAGAAGGTGACATTTACAGTTACGGCATTGTGTTGATTGAGATGATGACTTCCAAAAACCCCACTGATATGATGTTCGAAGGAGGTTTAGCCATTCATAAGTACGCTAAATCAGCAACATTCTCTAATCAATTGATAGACATCATTGATCCAAGGCTCCTAGAGGATGGTGCTGGTACTAGTGAAGTAAATGAAGAACAAATTCTGGCAGAAATAGACAGGAAAATGAAGTGCATAAGGTGTGTCATTGAAATCGGAGTGAAATGTTCAGTTGAGTCACCACAAGATCGAATGCGGATCGAAGATGCTGTCAGAGACTTGCAAGTAACAAGGGACATTCTCCTTAAGAACCATACAGATCATCCGTGATAGGCGCTTCTAGATACATACTACATATTTTTACGTATTCCCTGTTGTAAAGGCAAAATGCAAACTGTTTTAAGTAACACTTAAACTAATCAAGTGATTAATCATCCAGGTTTCAGCAGTATCAAGAACAAAAATAATCAAGTTCAACCCCATGTGTTGCAACTCCGAGATAATCTCAATTAGAGCTATAAGCCAGCTGAGTGCCTGAGTCAACAAGATTATGTTAGCTAGTTTTTCTCTAGTTAGCTTCTCGATACTCCTTCCAAGATGTATTAATTAAGCTAATTATGATTAACTAACTTAAATTAGAAGTACTCAGTACTCTGCATATCTTATATTTTACATATTTTTTTTTGGTTTAATAAAAAGTTTTTGCTGAGCATCATGAGCGAATCCTCTCTTCCCCAAGCCTCCCCCCCCCCCCAAAGCTTCTCCCACCATTCCCACTGAAAAACAAGATCAAGTTTTTCGTTCAATTAAGAAACCAAAACGAAAAATCACCCATTTAATTTTTAATCGGGATGATCAAGAGCGTGAACAGTTGATGGAGCTCGATAACCAAGAAGAGCATGGACATCCCACCAACAAGATGCTGTAAATGGAAAATTGAATAGGGCATTTTCCGGCTTAGAATCAGGCGCCAAAAATTTCTTTCCGAAATTTGGTAAGAAATTCTCAATTAACTAACAACTCTAATTCCTGCAATTCTTTTGAATTTGAGGATGATGATGAAGTATCTGATGATGATATTGCTCCGGATGATTTGGAGGATTCTGAGAAATTCCCAATCATTCTCCTCACCAAAGATGAAAAACGGAAAATTCGCCAGGAGAACTACTCTCATCATTCGTATGTTTGATTGCAGTTTAGGGTATATGGGTTTAATGAAAAGGTTAAAAAAGAAAGGGCAACTTAAGGGTGATTTAGCCTTGACCGAGCAAGTATTTCATTGCTCGATTTAGTAACAGGGAGGACTATCATTATGTGCTTACCCAGGATCCTTGGTTAATTGATGATACTTACGTGAGTTAAGGGTACAATAAGGACCCAAACTATCAGCTTTTTCACCGTTTGGGACTTATTCTTTTTTGTACACCGTTTGGGACCCAAAACGGGATTCTGAGCATAAATGTTAACCTTGGTTAACTTGTGGGCCCAGTTGACAATTGAAACCCCAAAAAGCTATCATTTGTTGTTTTTCCCAAAAAAAATTATGTCAGTTGAGAGAGAAAAAAAAACGCTAAAGAAAAGGGGATTACTTGTACTTGGCGCCATTCCATCTTCCACTACACCCCCCCTGTTGCAGAACTCTCTTTCATTTCTCTCAAAGGCGAAAAGAAGGGCTTAGAAGAAGAAGCTTCATCTCCAAAAATTTCTGCTTAAAATTGCTTATATCTTTGTGGTAATCATCTAAACTCTCTAATTTTTGTCTTTTTTAGCTAAATTCAGTGTTTTTGTTGGGTCAGTTGGAGGGGTTTTGGATGTTGTAATTTTGAAAATTCAAAATTCTGATTTTTTTTTTTTGTTCATGTTTGTTGTTTTTTTGTTCGGGATTATACTTTGTGTGGTGGTTTGATTTTGTTTTGCATGTGTATCTGCTAAAAATTATGATGAACACTTAGGGTTTGTTTGATTTTTGTTATGAAATGAACTAACTACAACAGAGGGTATTAGGTTTCTTTTTATGTAGTCATTATTTAACTTTAGATGTTATTTTTTAAAGAATAAAATGGCTGAAGAAACTGAAGCTCCCCACCAAGTGTTGTTCATGCCTGAGATAATGACTATGCATGTGTTCCCAAAGCTGAACAGACATGACAAGGGGGTAGTCTCTCTTGTATGTAGGGATTGGAGTGACATGTGGAATTGGAAGTGGTGGATCCCTGAGAGGGCTGCAATTTGGGCTAACCGTTTTCGCAATTGGATATGCTGGGACATTATTCACAACAATTCTGCTTGTTTGTATGATTGGTTGGTTGAGTATGATGGTGATTTTTAAGCTGAAGATTATGAATGATTGGTTTTCGCAATTGGATATGCTGGGACATTATTCTCAAAAGACACATATCTCAAGGCATACTTGTTTCCATTAGAGCCATTGAATGGACCACAAGAGTGGCCTCAATCATCCTTTAACCCAATACTTGCACCTGCTGTGAAAAAACTACATAACAGCCGTACTGTCAAGAGAAAGCCATCTGTTGGGGAGGTAGTTGGTAACCGATTGTCCAAAAAGGGGGTTATAATGAGGTGCAGCAGTTGTAGAGAGGAGGGACACAACAAGAGAAAGTGTCCTGTTCCTACAGCACCTAAGGCACCCTCCCAAGCAACTGCAACTCCACCAATCCAACAATCACATTCAGTTCTCCACAACCACAGGATTTCAAAGCCAAGCAAATGTAATGCAATTTTTATAACTACATTTTTTATTCATTCACAGTTGCAAATTCTAGAAACTAATGTGTTTATATCTTGCAGTTCAATGAAAGTCAGACAAGCTTAAGCAACACAAGTACAACAACCAATATGCCTTCAATTGGATCATTGTACTATGGAGCAACACAATTATTCTAATACAATGTAAGCATTTTCTTTCCCTTAATTACATAAAATTACATTTTCGGTAACAAAAAGAAAATTACAAAGGCTAACACTGCCACAACAATCCTACATTTCCTTAGCTTCTTCTTTATATCTTCCACTTCATCTTCTACTTCCATCTTGCTTCTAATGAAAGCTACCATCTCATCCCTTATTTCAAGAGGATGAGGACTGTCAATCCACTCAAAGAATTGACAACCCCTTCTTGTTCTATAATTTTCACATATATAAAACCTCATAAACGGATTGCTATTCTGTCACAGTCACAAAGCACCTCACTGAAATACATGTTCTTTGCAGATGGAGTTTTGAAGATTCAAGAGCCTGACCAATGGAGTTTTGCTTATTTTCTGATTTTTTGGCTTGTAAATATATTTTTTTGGGACATAAGAACATTCTCCTGCTTTTTTTTTGGGTTTGTTTTTATAGTGAGAGGTGTTAAACTGTATTTTAGGAACTAAAGTTCCAAAAATTCCAACGGTTACTTTTTAATTTTAATTTGGTTTTTTTTTTTTGCTCTAGTTAACCTCAGTTCAGTTAACGTTGAGTTAACTTGTCGGATTATTGTCATCAGGTCCCAAAGGGTGCATAAAATAGTTGTAGGTCCTGAATGGTGAAAAATCTGATAGTTTGGGTCCTCTTTGTACCCTTAACTCATACTTACCTCACCATTAGAAAATGGTCACCCAACTTTATTCCAGAGGAAGCCTCCATTAATGTTCTTACCACTTGGGTAAAAATCCCTAATTTTTCAATTGAATATTTAGACAAAGACTTCCTCCACAAAATTGGTTCCAAAATTGGTAAAGTCTTAAGAGCCGATAAATTGACGGCCAATGCGGACAGAGAGCAGTTCACTAGATTGAGTGTCGAGATCGATTTGACTAAACCCCTTCTTTCCAAGTTCTGGCTCAAAGGTAAGGTTTGGCGTATCCAGTATGAAGGCATTAAAATGATTTGCTATAAATGTGGAAAGTTATGGCATGTGGAAGACCATTGCATCCGAAATCACACTAATGACTAAGTTATGGTTGATAGAGTAAATGATCAGCTCAATGAGATGTAGGGTCCTAAAATACATCAACAATCCCCATCAGAGTTAGAACAAAATTTTGGTTCTTGGATGTTGGTGAAAAAGCCAACTCGGAAAAGAATGCGGAGAACAGATAAAACCACATTAAATCGTACCTCTGAAGATGCCGGTAATACAAAGTCTAGTAACAAAGTTCCCGCCAAATTTCTTAAATCATGTGCAAGTTGATCAACTAAATCGTAATCATTCCTAAATTGCATAACATGATTTTAGGGATTGATACATTCAAACTTTATTATGGCAAATCGTGATTTTATGAAAATATGGGACGGGTTTTCAAAAAAAAAAACTGAGTACAAAATTATACTATAAATACCCTAATCATATTTGCATTTCACTACACCCTCAAAATTCATAAACTCTAAAACACCTTCCCCTATATCCAGCCACCTTACATTTTGTTTATATGGAGAATGAATATGGTTCATTTGACACACCATCTTCACCTCAAAGTTTAAAGATTTGGCATTCTTAAGAAGATAATCATAATTATTGCAAGAAATTATTGCAGTAATTAAGAAGATACTCATAATTTAATTATTCAATAAAAGAATTTAGGGGGTTTTATATTATGAATATGTGAAGTAATATGTCTTACATGATTTAATTTATAAATTTGAATTTACAGGTTGAGTTTTGGATATGTTTGGTGCTGATGGGATATCTCCCTGTGATAATCTATGCTATATGGGTTATCACCAATCATCTACTTCATTTTCGTAAGTCTATAATATCTATTATAATATAGATTTTTTTTTTATTCATATGAGCCACGAAAGCGGTACAAAGTACAAAGAAGGGGAGGGGGGATTCGAACCTGTGACCTATCGTTCACAACACCTCAATCTTAACCACTAGGCCAAGATATCGTTGGTTCTATTCTAATATAGATTACTTTTAGTTTCAATTGTATTTATCAAATATCTATTGTAAAATAGATTACTTTTAGTCTTTCTTGAGAGTTTGATAACTCATATTTATATATAATTTTTAGGTGCATTTAGATTGTATTCTAGAACATTTAGTTTCATATTTATGTTCAATATTGCATCATATTCTTAAGTGATGTTATTATAATCCTACTCTGTATGTTTTCTTATTTTTGATGAATTTCAGTTAATGACAACATATTTGGAGTATAATTAGCTAAGCTCGAGGACTAGGAGCACTTGAAAAGAAGCTACAGTGCATAAATATTGTACGGATATGTCATAATACGAGATTGAGCGAAAACAAAGCGGAAAATCATTAAAAGAAATGTGAAAAAAGAGTCATGTCTACTCTTCTGACAATAACTTTTGATGTGCTTATTAAAATCAAGTAATTCGAGCATATTTGGAAACTAGACTTGAAAAACTTTCCAACTAAAGGTGTCACACCCCAATGAGACTTCTATTCAAGGATTTATCCCTTCTAGAAGATTGCACTGTTTCTGCTGGAATCTGCCACGCGTACGCGCGGATCACTGATCCGCCCATTAATGCTTTATTCAAGGCTTTCTTTATCTTGTCTATTACTTTCCCAGTCATATGAGGTTACTTAATATTATTTAGATTAGGTTTTCATTCTTTCTCTCTCCTCCTCTTTTTCACATTATTTTCTTACTAGTTTTGAAGCCCGTGCATTGCACGGGTTCTTGTTTATATTATTTTTTTCGCAAATATTTTGTTAATATTGTTGATTTTATGTTGCTGTAAAATGAAATTTTTCAACACCTTTTTATTTACATACTTCCCTTGTTCTTTTTCTATTGCAATATTCACCATTTTGGGTAGTTTTATCTGTTTGGACCACTCCACTTTTAGTAAAAAAAACAAATATAATTGACAATATTGCTTTTACTTTATGTTAATAAAATCATCCTTAATTACTCATCAAATTGCCTCACAAAGTTGCGTTCACTTTATTAAGGATTTACTTTTCCCCTACACTTGTTAATTGAAGGGGTACCTATGCTAAACTACCCATTTTTTCATTTACTTAGAAACCATGCACAAACTTATTGTTGCAATACAAAAAGAATGAAGAAAGTATTTGTCATTATATATACTCTTATTTCTAAATTTTTTATTTTTTATTATTTATTATTACTCTAAATATTGTAGCTAAGTATATTATATTATTAAATAGTATCTCGATAATTGGTACGACTAACATAATTAACATAATTTTAACATGAAGAACACCCCGATGGTACTTGAATAAAGTAGAGGGTGCTTATTCAATAGATGCATGATAGAAAAATTTTAGAAAACGTGAGTGTCAGCCACAACTTCAACTTTTAATGACACATACACACTAACGCATATAAAATGGAAGATTGGGAAGTGAAAAAAAAAATCATAATGACAGTATCATAAATATAATTAATTAAATATAAAATTAATCTCTATTAATAATCAAAAATAATGTTTATGATAAAAATTTACCTCTTCATCCATCATGACCATATCAAGACTTATCAAACTTTCTCCTTTCTTATGACTCGTGACCTCAAATAGTCTAGAAACGCAAATCTTAATTTTCCAATTAGTTTAGTAAAATCAAGTTCATAGATAAAAGAATAAAATCTGACATATAGATATATGTGAAAAAACAAACATGAATAATTATGTACTCAATAAATATTCTATGAATGAAATAAGTGTAGAACTCTATTTTTTTGTTATATTAAAAATAAATATAAATGACATGACAATCCTACATGGTACTCTCTATTCATAAGTAGAACTATATTGTATATAGATCTTATTTCAAAATATAATTTGAGCATTATCCAATGATATAAAAATTATAATATTTTGAATCACGTAGCAAAAGTTATATATGCACAAATTATGTAATATAATAATTTAAGTCGTTCATTCAACATGAAACTCTATTTCACTTATGCAAAGCTCCTTATATGTATTTAAATTTACGTAGAACTCTATTTTTGTAAAAAAAAATAACAATTTGACATGACAATCCTACGTGGCACGTTCTATTCATAAGTTGTAGAACTATATTGTATATAGATCTTATTTCGAAGTATATTTCGAGCACTAGTCAATGGTACAAAAATTATAATATTCCGAACTTCAAAATTTCCCGTTCGTTTCCTAATTTACAACTATGCATAATAAGAAAAATTGTAAAAAGAGAAAACCAACATAAAAAAATTTAAGATTGCCATTAAAGAATTACTTACGATGAGGAAACTAATATAACAAAGAATTATCCAGTAATAGGTCTTTCACAATGAGATCCACCTGTACAGTAACGATATTTAATTTTGAAGGTTAGCTGGATAGCTGACCCTGTTAGTCCGTTTGTGGAAGAATGGGAGCAGAATTTTTTCGCTCTTAAAAGAAGATTCCCTGCTAAATGGATAACGTTCGCTACCAATGGGAAATTTTTTCTTATCTTAAACCGATTTATACCAATAGAGACCATAAATTTCATACCCAATAGATGAATAGATCTTTTTCATTTTATTCATTTTAGATAGTGACTGGAGTTTTATACTATTCACCAGTACTGATCATTGATACTGGAAAAATTGTTTTCTTTCATTTTGTTTTGTTCCAGTTTATAATCTGAACGAGTCACACATACACCCTAGTACATGTTCCTCGGCGCTGAGGGCATCCCCGAAGCGCGGGGGATTTGTCACATTTCTGATTGGCTGTCTTGTATTTCTAATAAGTTGTTTAATAGTTGGCATGCTGAATCATATACATAATGGGCTGGTTTAGATCAATCCTAACCGAATGTATTTCTAGTTAATAGAATAGTAAACCTAGAATGGTAAACCTAGTAAAATATAAAATTTCAAACGGTTAACTATTTTTATTCGACTGCTACAAGATCAATAATTCCATGAGCTTGGGCTTCTGTTGCTGACATAAAAACATCTCTTTCCATATCTTCGGATACAACCCATAAGGGTTTGCCCGTTCTTTGTCCATAAACCCTTGTGAGGGTTTCGCGCAATTTCAAAAGTTCTTCCGCTTCCAGGAGAAATTCTCCCGTTTGGGCCTCATAAAAAGAGCTCGCGGGTTGATGAATCATTACCCTGATGATATATCCTAAAAAAAGTTCTTCTATCTCGCACAAAGAGGCGACGAGAAAAAATACGGAATAACAATAAAAAAGATAGAATTGAACAACCGTACGTGCATCTTTTTCGCATTGCATACGGCTATACAATGGAATTTACTTTCATTTTCCGTTGAAAAAAAAAGAGAAAATATAGGATCGATCAGATCCAGATCAGTAAATTATCCAATTACCACCTTCTTTTCGTAGGAGTTCAAAAATACTATGATGGCTCCGTTGCTTTAGATATTTATTTCGTCTGTAGTTCAGCAATCCCAAAGTTTCTTTTTGATCTGAAAAATAAGGAAGAAAGCTTTTTGTATTCTTTCAAACATAAATAGAGTCTTTTTTTGAAAAAAAAGTTTGTGACGCTGAAATGGACTCCTGATATAAAATCAAAAAATCGGGAATACTCTTCATCTCATACTACTTTTCGATACATAATCGAATGTTTTGAAAATAAAATCGAGCAAAATTTTCTCATATCGAATTCAAAGTGCCATGCTATTATTACTTAATATTAATATTTCATATGGTGAAGGCATAGTCTTCTTTTTTCTCTCAAATAAAAAACTCATTGGCGCCAAGCGTGAGGGAATGCTAAACGTTTGGTAATTTCTCCTCCGACCAGGATAAAAGATCCCATTGAAGCAGCCAACCCCATACATATTGTATGTACATCTGGTCGCACAAATTGCATGGTATCATAAATAGCTACTCCGGGTATTACCCATCCGCCAGGAGAATTTATAAACAAATACAAATCCTTGGTATCGTCCTCGATACTGAGATATACCATAAGACCAATAAGTTGATTTGAGATCTCGCTATCGACTTCTTGGCCTAAAAAAAGTAATCTTTCTCGATAAAGTCGGTTGATTAGGGTAAAATTGTATCTCTTAGGAACCGTACATGCACCTTTTGATGCATACGGTTCAAATAAGATGTCCAAATAAGAACATCCAAACTGATTTTTGTCACATTATACTCGTATTAGCTTGTGTTTATCGACTTTAATCATAATTTTCATCACTAATTATGATCAAGCACCATTATAAATCATCATCACCTTGATAACCGACAATCATCAATTCATCATTAATAGTTACAAGTCAATATACGCATTGAAAAACTATATACATAGTAACATTACAAAGTTATCATACATAAGTACATTTAGTATTACTAACATAATTATAATCGAGATACAAATGAACAATGACTAGACATCATATAATGAAAAATTTGAAACTGAAATTTTGAATATCACCCAAAATGTAATGTCAAACCCTTGATAAAACAATATCATAGTAAACTTACAACTTTCAAATGCGCTTTTGTAGATAAATATAGACACGTCTCTTGAATCTTGATGGTATAGCTGGTTCCGACAAGTTCAACCAATATGACAAAAGTCCATCTGAGTTTTTTTTTTAACGGGTAAGCTTTTGACCCGAAACATGAAGAGATAAAAAGATGCATATGGCATAACCGATATCAAACTCAACCCAAGTTTATGAAGTTTTTTTTTAAGAAATTGAAATTAACTGAATCCGAACTGAAAATAACTGTTTAACTGATAGTAATAGGTAAAAAGTCAACTGTTTAAACCAAAACCGTGCGGGTCAAACCAAAAGACAACTGTAAACTGAACTGAACTTGATTGAAAATTGAATTAACTGTATGGATTGAGACTGAAACCGAAAAAGTTTAAACTGAATCAATTAAGTTGGAAAAAACAAACTAAATTAAATCAACTGAACTATTTGATTTGAACCAGAATTGCAATGGTTAACTGCATTGACCCTACTACTGAACTGAACCAAAATTTTCAAGTCTAGTTCGACTTTGAACCAGTATGTCATAATTTGAGCTTTTTATATTAGCAACTCAAATATCAATAAACCCAAGTAATAATAAAGAATTGAAAGTATAGATGGAAAGATAAATAATGATTTTTTTTTTGTTTTAATGTTGATGTGTTGTCTGCTTTCAAAAGTGAAATATTTTTTTGTAATGGGCCTTGATTTGGACTATATGATAAACCTAATTTGGACCAAATTAGATTGAAAAATCCGATTGAATAATTCCCATAGACTGATGATTAAGTCTGAATTAAATAGTCTAAACCTGTTGAGTCATGTAGTATTTTGATGATTGTAAATAAATGATGATTATCTAACTAACATGTGTGTTTGAGATGTGCATATTACATTAACATGAAACAAGTCATCAAAGGTTGAATATATCATATCATGAAGGTCTTCCCACAAGTGAAGTTCCTAAAAGAGTTCCTATAAGGAACACAAATAGAGCGGCTCCTAGGTACATCCTATGAGGAACATTGAATATGAAGTTCTGAAGCAGTTCCTGAGTGGGAGCAGCAATATAACGTTTCAGAGTTGAAACAAGAAGTTCCTGAGCAGGAACTATGAGTGCAAAGTTTCTTAAAGGAACTAGCACACTGAAGTTCCAAAGGTGGAGCTATCAACATGCGGTTCTTGAGTTGGAGCAGCATGGAGCATGAAGGCAGAAAATATGAGTTTATTTTCTAGGATTCATGTAAGTATATGGAAACATAAAAGGTAATGGAACAAGGTCTAAAGGAACTCGTAAGGTCAAAGGAACTCGTGGAACTTAGAGTCAAAAGTATTTAAGAGTCAATAAATCTGATGCATATTATTATCTTAATCTATAAGAATTTATTAAGAGTTTATTTCTTAATAAATCTCTACATGGTTAATTATTTATAAATAATATGCATTGGTTGTTTTAGGATAAGTTTTAGTTTTAGGATAAAAGATAAGTTTTTAATAAAATCGGTTTCTTTAGGAATCTAATTTAATTAATTTAATTTTATCTTTTTAGTTTTTGGAAAATAAAAAGCCTAGATTTATAATACGTATAATGAGTATTGTTAAAGAACTTGTCTGTCTGTTCCTCTCTAAAGGAACAGACGTGGTGGTCTTTTAATCTAAGTTAAAGGAACTAACTATTAAAAGGAACTAGACTTAGGATGGAGCATTACAACGGTAAGTTATGTCAGTTGAGTAAAATATGCCTAGATTATAGGTAACCGTTTTATTTAAGGAAAAATCTGATTTTATGGAAAATCTTTTTAAGGAAAAGATTTTATTTTTCAAAAGATAATAAAAATATTATTCGGTTTTTACGGAAGAAATTTAAAGATAATATTTTTATTAAAATAATTTAATTTCAGATTTAATAATTAATATGTTTTTAATTAAATCAGATTTTCAAATTAATGCTCAAAGTGGTTGCTAAAATTTAGGAAGCAGTAATTTAATTCTCTCCCACGTTTAACATGATCATGGAGATCATGGGATGTGTTAAGGAACGTGTTCCTTAAGGGAAGGAACATCATGGGATAATGGTTTAACCACTAACACATGATTAATCCCACGTTCATTCTAAAAGACTGCTATAAATATACAAGTTCAATTGAGTTTCAAATTGTCTGACTGGTGTCTTTCCATAGTGTTAGACTTATGTCTTTCCATAAGTATGGCTTAAGGAATAGCGTTACAAAATAAATAATTTTCTATTCCTTGTTTGAGTCAGTTCCTTTGAGTTTCAAGTTCCTACGAGTGCCATGTTCCTTTACAGTTATTCAGTTTCTATATACTAGAGTTAAACCAAATTATCAAGCGTCTGTATTTGAGTTTGGGGTTAAAGGGTTTGAGTGAACTCTTGTAATGGGAACTTGGTAAAGGGTTTGAGTGAATTCTTGATCAAGTTCGAGTTAGGAACTTGAGTAAGTTCGAGTTAGGAACTTGAGTAAGTTCTTATTGTGTATGCGTAGATTAGGGTGAAGTCTATCTAGGGGTGAAGGGTTTGAGTAAACCTTTGGTAAAGAGTTGTGGGAACTCTTGAAAGACTTAGAGTTAAGTCTAGAGTATAGAGTAGAGAAATTGTGAGAGAGTTGGAGTTCCGAGTGGAACTTGAGTATGTAATAGGTTGAATCATAGGAGATTTCCTATTATAGTGAAGAGTTTAAATGCTGAGTAGGTCGTGGTTTTTCTTCTTGTATTGAGACAAGAAGTTCCACGTAAAAATCTCTCTTGCACTTTCAGTTCCTTATTGCTTATGTTTTAAATTCCGCATTATTTGGGCAATAAGTTCCACACTACAATTCACCC
This sequence comes from Beta vulgaris subsp. vulgaris, assembly GCF_026745355.1. NCBI lineage: Eukaryota > Viridiplantae > Streptophyta > Magnoliopsida > Caryophyllales > Amaranthaceae > Beta > Beta vulgaris. Next base: position 40,903,113 of record NC_079202.1, on the reverse strand, counting down.
CCCTCTTGTAGTGTTCCTAGTGAAATAACAATTGGTATCAGAGCCGGAACTCATTGATAAGCAGGAAACCCTGCTGAGTTAAGTTCCTGCAAGAAGAAAGAACACATACGAGAAAGGAACTCCACCCGATGTCATTCAAAGGAACAAGTGAAGGCTGACTTTTTATACACAATAAAAGTCACTCAAGGATTATGAACAACCCCTTTGATGTAAGTATCTCTTCCTTGAGATATTCTTTATACGCATATATTACATTGGAACTTGTTCCTTATAGTATTTCTAGTAAGATTGTTTTATTTGGCTTTGATGTTTTATAGAAATTTAGGATAACTTTTAGCATTGTTTTCTAAAACAAAATTCAGATTTCCAATTTCTTTAAAATATCAAAGAATCATATACTAGAAATGTTGAAGGAACAAGTTATATGGAACAATGCATATTTGTGTTTTGGAACTTGGTTTCTCATCTTAAGAAAATCCATTATTTTTGGCATGTTATATCACGCTCATATTATTATTCATTTGCCAAATGATAGTTTTATTATGCATCATGAATATTTGAAATATTTCTTATGTCGGTACATGATGTTCCTTGTTAGTAGTGGTAGATATGTGCGTGCATCATGAATATGGATACTTATGTTGCTCCTACTAACAAGAAAGGACCCAACATATAGTTGGGTACCAAAAACCAAGAACTTGCTTATTTTGCAGGTAATGTGAAAGGAACTGACATCTCTTGATGTAGAGGTTAGTTGTTTCTAGAAAGTAGTTCTAGACATGAGTTCCTATGACTACAAAACTAGAAAAAGTATGTAAAAGGTGAAATATATTTCTTAGAAATTGGGTAATAATCTTTACATACTATATATCTTGGTCATTATTATTATCAAATTTGATTTTTGATATCTCTTATAAATACATGATTGAAGAAGGTTATGAAAGAGAAGTTGTTTTATGATCGTTACATATATATGAATTATTTCAATCTAACTTCTCTTCAAGTTTTTGTGCAAGTAAAATTATATCTTGTAGGTTTGTCTACGGATATAATTAATATTGGTAAAGGAACTTATAGATGTAATAAGAGAATGATTATCAGTTCCTCTGAAAGGAACAAACTTATTGGCACAACTAAATTGATTCAAACGAACTCTAATATAATCACTGAGTATAGTAATTAAGCATGAATCAACAGATCTATTAACTGATGTTCATTTTCAAATAATAATAGAAGCTTAATTAAGGCTATAATTTAGGAAGGTTTTAACGAAAAAGATTTTGACTAAGTTAAATCATTTTAAAGATTTTTTTGGTTATGGAAAGATTTTAATAAAAAAAAAATTAAATCTTTTATATTTAAAGAAAAACCTTCTTGGATATTATTAAAAAGAACTATACATTAATTTTTATGCTTAACAATTTCCTAGAATTTAGGAAAGTAGATATGGATATAACACGTTCAATTAACGTATAAAAGTGGCGCATGATGTGCTTGTTCCTCAAGGAAAGGAACAACGTGTAAATCCATGATCCTATGATCTAATCTCATGATTAATCTAAATAACTATTATATAGGATCTTAATTAATGAAGTTCTAAGTGTCTCTGACTAAGTGATTAAGTGAGTTAAGTAATTAAAGTCTCAGTGCCTTTATTCTCTTATAATAGCAAATTGTTCCTATTGCCTACTTATTCTATTTCCACCAAATTAAATGCATAAAATCAGCTTCTCAAATCAAGAAACATTGACTATTGATTTGAAGGAAGCGATGGTAAACTAATATTAGTGGAACTACTAAATGGTATAGAAAAATACCAACATTTGGAACAAGTTTCTAATTCTTTTGAAATTAATCTTAGTTCACTTGAACAAAGCAGAAGTTCCTCTTCATATGAGACTATATTTTTTAAGGAACTTTATTTCATTATATGCTTTAATTATATTATCTCTTTTGACTAACCTACTAATATTAAAATGCACAAAGTATTTCTTTTTGGGTTCGCTTTATGGATTATATTTCTTAGTTTATGACAACCCAAACTGAAGGAACAAACAATATTTAGTGAGGGGAACAACTCGTAAGATATAGCTCGACAACGAGTGTTCCAAGCATATGATGATAGACAAATCAACATTACTCTCGCTATATGCTTATGATGAAGGAACTGTAGCTTCAGAAACCAACGTAAAATGGTAAGATGTTTAATAATCAAATGTTGGTAAGTTAAGTTCTTGTTTCATTGTATACATATTTATTGTCGAGTTAATGAAGCACTTTATGTTTACAGTTTTTAAAGTTCACTAACTCTGGTTGTCTTGCAATTAAATTGTGTCTTCAATAAAAGCTAGAAATGTTACATTTGAAGGGAATCAAGTAGGGAACACATAATTTGTGGATCTCAATTTGGTTCCTAACAACATGACATGACTAGTCATTATTGAGGATGATCTACTTATATCTATCAAAATAATAACATTCTAACTTCATCATGGTTGACAAATTTAGACCAAGGAACTTGATTATAGGTATATCTTATATCTAGTTCCTAAAGGTATACGTTTGTATATTGTGTCCATGAAGATAGTATGTGATCTTATCTTTTTCAAAATTTGGTGTGCATCACAAATTCTTCGAACCTTTTCACATGAATTTGCGTGGCATTTTAAGTGTTTAGATTAGAATTTTGAAGGAGATTTTTCTTGTTTATAGTTATTTAAGGAACACTTGATTCTTTTCTTTAATCGCAAAGATAAGTATTCCACATAATGTGAAATCATTGCTAAGAAGATTAAAAGTATAAGTGTTCATAAATTATTATATTCAAGATCTAACCATGGAACCAAGTTCCAAACAAGTTTGATGATGTATGCAGGAACAAGGAACAAGTTAGAAAAAGCAATCGATGTCACTTGCTAAATCATCAACAAAGGATGATTATAAGTTGATGATCAACAAGACATCCTATGACATTTTCAAAGGAGAAAACATTGTGTATTATATTCTTAAGCATTTGATTTAAGTGTTTTGGAATATAATAGCAATAAGAATCATCTAAGGAACTTTAAAAATAGAAGCGATGAGGTAGTGTTAAAATGCACCTCAATTGTTAAACACAAAGAGTTATGCAAATGAATATATAATGTGTTATGAAGAGTTGACATATTTATTATGAGACTAACTTGTTTGTTCCCAGTAAACAGGTCAAAGATGATTATTATTTGTTATAGTTGAACTCACAAGTTTCTGTGCAGCTAGAGTTCTTAATATGAAATATGTCACTCTAGAAAGTAATAATAGTCACAGATTATAAGACTATGGAAAAGAGCTTAAAAATGAAGATCAAGTTCAGGTTCATCAAATAAAATTTTAACTCAATGAATATGTGTAAACGAGTTCCTACACAATTACTAGGAACAAAGAGTTCCAACAATCGAGTTTCTTGATTCTAACGGGAACATAAGAAGTATTCCTATGGCTCATTCACAGAGACATAGGCAAAGAAACTTTATACAAGGAGTTTCAACCAAACCTTGGAGACATCAGAAATCTCATCCAGTGAAACTCATAATAAGTGACATATCCAAAGGTATGCAAACTAGATCTCAGTTAAGGAATTTTGTGCATTTCATCCGTTCCATCAATGATGGAACCATGAAATCATGAAAAATCCCTAACTGACTCTGATTGGATCACTGCCATGCAAGCTAAATTAAATGAGTTCGAAAGAAACAAGGTATGACATCTAGTTCCTTCTTCTAAACAAAAAAAATAATTGGCTTAAAATATATGGGTGTTTAGAAATAAACTAGATGAGTATGGAACAATTGTTAAGAACAAAGCTAGACTTGTAGTAAAAGGTTATACTCAACAAGAAGGAAATTGACTGTGAAGAAACCTTTGCTCCTGTTGCTAGTCTAGAAGCCATTAGAATTCTAATTGTTTGTTTCTTACATGATATTTAGGACGTTCCAAATAGATTTTCAATGTGTTCAAATTTTTTTTTTTTCTGAAAATCTACGAGGAACAACATCAAGTTTCTTCTTGAAAAATGATTTCAAAATTAAAAATAATTTCTGTTTTCAAGGGAATTGACTTAGTAGTTGTACATCGTAATATGGATAATATGCTTGGTACACTAACTATTTATGCAAGCAAGAGTTTTTGCTAACCTTATACGAAAATGAGTACACGAGCATGATAAGGGAACTCAACTACTCTCTTGGCGCATAAGATTATTATAGACAAAAACATGTCAAGGAACTTTTGAAGAACGATGAGTATGAGTCAAGTTGGAATGGACGTATCCATCAGATGTGAAGACATCAAAATGATGGAACTAACAGTTCAGGAATTCAAAAGTAAGTCATCAAAATCAGTCCGGTACTTGAGGTAGTTCTATATTCATGGTGAAATATGACTTAAGTTATGATGTTCCTATTCACATTAATATATTACATTGTTAAAATTTATTAATCTGAATGCATAAATTTTAAAATCTTGCTTTGAATTATGTGAATATATGTTCTTTATAATTTCACCTATTCATGGACTGTTTAGAGGAACAAGACTTAATGAAGTATGACTTGAGCATAAACGTGTTCTTTTCCAAAAGTTTTGTCGAATTGGGTTCTTACATGTACTAAAATTAAAGTGATTATATGCACACTAGAGTAAATATGTTACACTTAATTTTTGTGTCGTAAAGGCATATTCCCTTGCCTAAGAGTGTTAGAGGTCTCATAATAGAATTGTGGATGCTGGCAAACATGAAAGTCCTAAGTTGCCAAAGATACAATGAAAGAAACCTTGTTGGAACAAGATGGTAAATTCCCTTAATATATTTCATTTCATTTAACTTTTAAAGGGAACAAACCTATTCTTAGCCAACTATCAACAGTTCACACCACATTTCTTCAAATACCCTTTGCTTAATTAATTTATCATTCCATTCATATCCTGTCACTTCAAATATCCTAATTCCCGTGTGCTCTAAATTAAAATTCATGACTTTTTATGGTTCAATGATACATAAAGAGTGATAAATGGTAAATATATTTTGAGGGGGAAGTTAAGGAAGAAGTGAGAAGCAAGTATTATATGTTTTAACAATTGATGCTCAAAAAGATATATCAATAGATGGAGCTACTCATATAAGTTCCTAATGATGAAGGAATGGTAAAGCACTCAGGGGGAATAAGGAAGGAATCGATATATATGTTTACTTCTTTGTGGAAGGTAAATGTGACATTCTAGGAAAAGTACAACATCTTGTAATGACACCCTTGTTAAAAAAAAAAAAAAAAAATTGAAAAAAAAAAAATGTAAACAAGGGTGATCCAATCTTTATTATTTTCTAGAATTCAATATGTCATATATATGGTTGTGAAAATGCTTACTCGTGGATTTGATGATTTGAGAAGAGGAACATAAGCGAATGTTTGAAAAACTTGATTATAAAGATGAACTCGTTCAAGTTTCTTCACTCAATGAGTTCCTCATGGCTAATTAGTCAAGTTAAAGTGAACTTGGTATATATATATATATATATATATATATATATATATATATATATATATATATATATATTATATATATATATATATATATATCACGGTGAATGTGTGTGGGGTTTGATAGAGATTTCAATAGTGTGAGGTGAAGTGATTAACTCTAATAATTGTTGAGAACCTCTTATTATAAGTCTAAACCATAGAGCACACAATATATCTCAAGTTCCTTCTACTCAAAATTTTCCACAAACTTCTTTCATATTTCTTTGAGCCGGTTATTACAATGTCCTATCATTTAATCCATTCTTGACCTTCAAAATTGATTTTTGCTTGACTTTTATTTTCTTACTTGTCAAGTTCCTTCAATGGTCTTTGAAGTTGGGTCTTTGGATTGTGAGTTGGAAATTTGTGTAGCACGTGCATCCTAAGTTTGAAAACTGAGATTCTTGAAGCTTTTGGGACTAACAAGTGTTTAACCGTGATGGTGGTAAGTGTAACATATAAAATAATGTGTATATGATTTACCTAAAATAAATGTGTGTAAGATGATCCTTTTCGATAATGACAAAAGGGGGAAGAATATGTATGATGCTTAAGGTCATATATAGTTAAGCCTATATCCTTCTATGATGAATGTTCTTTATATGATGTGTTATTTATGTATATCTCCTTCATATACATGCATGACTTGTTCATTATGGGGAATTAAAGTACATCGTTTATTGCATAATTTGTGATAAGCATCATTTGTTTGTCATCATCAAAAAGGGGGAAATTGTTGAGTCATGTAGTATTTTGATGATTGTAAACAAATGATGATTATCTAACTAACATGTGTGTTTGAGATGTGCATATTACATTAACATGAAACAAGTCATCAAAGGTTGAATATATCATATCATGAAGGTCTTCCCACAAGTGAAGTTCCTAAAAGAGTTCCTATAAGGAACATAAATAGAGCGGTTCCTAGGTACATCCTATGAGGAACATTGAATATGAAGTTCTGAAGCAGTTCTGAGTGGGAGCAGCAATATAACGTTTCAGAGTTGAAACAAGAAGTTCCTGAGCAGGAACTATGAGTGCAAAGTTTCTTAAAGGAACTAGCACACTGAAGTTCCAAAGGTGGAGCTATCAACATGCGATTCTTGAGTTGGAGCAGCATGGAGCATGAAGGCAGAAAATATGAGTTTATTTTCTAGGATTCATGTAAGTATATGGAAACATGAAAGGTAATGGAACAAGGTCTAAAGGAACTCGTAAGGTCAAAGGAACTCGTGGAACTTAGAGTCAAAAGTATTTAAGAGTCAATAAATCTGATGCATATTATTATCTTAATCTATAAGAATTTATTAAGAGTTTATTTCTTAATAAATCTCTACGTGGTTAATTATTTATAAATAATATGCATTAGTTGTTTTAGGATAAGTTTTAGTTTTAGGATAAAAGATAAGTTTTTAATAAAATCGGTTTCTTTAGGAATCTAATTTTAATTAATTTAATTTTATCTTTTTAGTTTTTGGAAAATAAAAAGCCTAGATTTATAATACGTATAATGAGTATTGTTAAAGAACTTGTCTGTCTGTTCCTCTCTAAAGGAACAGACGTAGTGGTCTTTTAATCTAAGTTAAAGGAACTAACTATTAAAAGGAACTAGACTTAGGATGGAGCATTACAACGGTAAGTTATGTCAGTTGAGTAAAATATGCCTAGATTATAGGTAACCGTTTCATTTAAGGAAAAATCTGATTTTATGGAAAATCTTTTTAAGGAAAAGATTTTATTTTTCAAAAGATAATAAAAATATTATTCGGTTTTTACGGAAGAAATTTAAAGATAATATTTTTATTAAAATAATTTAATTTCAGATTTAATAATTAATATGTTTTTAATTAAATCAGATTTTCAAATTAATGCTCAAAGTGGTTGCTAAAATTTAGGAAGCAGTAACTTAATTCTTTCCCACGTTTAACACTGATCATGGAGATCATGGGATGTGTTAAGGAACGTGTTCCTTAAGGGAAGGAACATCATGGGATAATGGTTTAACCACTAACACATGATTAATCCTACGTTCATTCTAAAAGACTGCTATAAATATACAAGTTCAATTGAGTTTCAAATTGTCTGACTGGTGTCTTTCCATAGTGTTAGACTTATGTCTTTCCATAAGTATGGCTTAAGGAATAGCGTTACAAAAGAAATATATTTTCTATTCCTTGTTTGAGTCAGTTCCTTTGAGTTTCAAGTTCCTACGAGTGCCATGTTCCTTTACAGTTATTCAGTTTCTATATACTCGAGTTAAACCAAATTATCAAGCGTCTATATTTGAGTTTGGGGTTAAAGGGTTTGAGTGAACTCTTGTAATGGGAACTTGGTAAAGGGTTTGAGTGAATTCTTGCATCAAGTTCGAGTTAGGAACTTGAGTAAGTTCGAGTTAGGAACTTGAGTAAGTTCTTATTGTGTATGCGTAGAGTTAGGGTGAAGTCTATCTAGGGGTGAAGGGTTTGAGTAAACCTTTGGTAAAGAGTTGTGGGAACTCTTGAAAGACTTAGAGTTAAGTCTAGAGTATAGAGTAGAGATTGTGAGAGAGTTGGAGTTCTGAGTGGAACTTGAGTATGTAATAGGTTGAATCATAGGAGATTTCCTATTATAGTGAAGAGTTTAAATCCTGAGTAGGTCGTGGTTTTTCTTCTTGTATTGAGACAAGAAGTTTCCACGTAAAAATCTCTCTTGCACTTTCTGTTCCTTATTGCTTATGTTTTAAATTCCGCATTATTTGGGCAATAAGTTCCACACTACAATTCACCCCCCCTCTTGTAGTGTTCATAGTGAAATAACAAAACCGATCCAAACTGAATAGGGATGGCAAATGGGCGGGGCGGATGCGGATACCCCTAAATCCACACCCACCTCCACCTAAATTTTCCATACCCACCACCTACCCGCCAACCATGGCGGGTACAAGTTTCCATATTCACCTCCGCCCACGTGGGTATAAGGTTATACCCACATCCGCTCCACCACCCAAGTGGATATCCATTACCCACTTATACCCGCCCATCACCTAGGTGGATTTTCCACCGGCCCACTTGATTTGTTTTCTATATATAACCTATTATATAAATTAATTATTAGAAACACCCATTTTAAACAAAAAAAAGTACACATTCTTAGTATTCATATTTCTTAATTATTTTTTTACAATTTTTTAGATTTATGAACATAATTCTTTATTTTATAAAGGGTAAATTAGTAAATATTATACGGGGCGGATGGATATGGGGTGGGGCGGGCGGATATGGGGCGGGGTGGGTGGATTTGGGGCGGATGTGACCTCATATCCACCACCTACCCACCACCCATGGCGGATTTGATTTTCGTATCCATACCCACCCACTACCCACCAAAGTCATATCCATACCCGCCCCAACTGGGGCGGATGCGGTGCGAAACCCGCCAAATTATACCCACCTGCCATCCCTAATGATTCAAGTCTCAATTTATCAATTAACACCTTATGTATCACTAGGCAACTTAAGACATGTGTATCACCTTGCCTGTTGCCCTCTTTCTGTAGCTACTATACAACTATACAAGCCAAGGTGAAAAGGCCACCACCACAAGCCTAAATGACGTGGAAGTGACAAGTGGTCCTATAATATTAAGCCAAAATTGAAAGGGCCTCAAGTAAACTAGATCCACATGAATTTGATCATTCTAACAACCTCATAAAATTTCTCAAGTTATCCACTTCTACAACACACAACTTAAACAAAATCTAAAAACAGCATTTCCTTGCTCAAACACACTACTTCTAAGTTCTAACACAAAAACCAGAGCAACTACATTTCCTCCCAAAAACCAAAACATATATACTTTTACTATACTATCATGGCTATAGAAAATTGTTTACAGTTGAGCACAACAGCAAGTGTAGGAACTGTTGCTGTAAAATCTCATGCTCTTCAACTTCCACCTTACAAGCTTAATTTGACGACTTTTCAAGGTCTAAAGAAATCATTTCCTGCATTATCTTCCTCAGCTTCAACTTCTTTGGTCTCGTCTTCATCTCCTCGAACATACCGAAAATCAAGCGTTGTGTGCAAGGCTAGTGAAGCTGTGAAGCAAGGTTTGTTTTTCTTAATTATATACATGTCGTAGCTTGACTTGAAGCATATGATAGGTTTATACTATACATGATGTAGCTTGACTGGAAGCTAGATATACTTACTGAGTTACTTTCTTTATAAAAACTATAATATAGAGGTATATCATTTATTATTAGGAATCCATTAACGTTTGTTAGTAGCCTCATATATATCTATTAACAATATCTCAATTACAACCTTAATAATTCATGTCAGTAACCCCAGATATGCAATTATGAGTGATCCACGTTTTACCATCAACTAATACTAGCATTTAAGAACTTGTAAAGGATACATAAGTAAACTTCAATTACACCTTTGTTCTTTTTTTGGTATCTTGTGACAATTCAAATGATATATAATTGTTTGGGACGATGACAAGATTACATTATTCAATGATAATTATTAATCAAAGTTGAATAACTCTTTTCCTGTTTTCCTATATCTTTTTCTTTTGGTTGGTGTTGTGTTTATAGTCCAAGATGTGAATGATTCAAGCTGGAAAGAGCTAGTCCTTGACAGCCAAGTTCCGGTGATGGTGGACTTTTGGGCACCATGGTGTGGACCGTGCAAGTTGATTGCTCCGGTTGTTGACGAATTGGCGAAAGAGTTCTCAGGGAAGATTGCAGTTTACAAGTTGAACACAGATGAATCCCCAAATATTGCTACTCAGTACAACATAAGGAGCATTCCTACAGTCTTGTTCTTCAAGAATGGAGAAAGAAAAGAGAGTATTATTGGTGCTGTGCCCAAGTCTACCTTGGCTGATACCATTGAAAAGTATTTGTCTTCTTGAATCAACTCTTACTAATTAAACATCAGTCTTTTCTTAATTCAAATCAAAACTAAGCAACTACATTATTTGATCATAAGAGTTGCTTTTAGTATTGTATATCATCATTTGTTGATATATATATCTTGTGATATTTCTAAATATGAACGTTTAGAAGAATATCAATTACTCTTGTGTATAGTTCTACTTCTGGCTCTTAAGTAAGTTGCTGTTATTCAAGTGAAAGACTGATGGAGGATAACTAAATTGAGTTTAAATTTTTGTTTGTTTGATTTTATTGTATACCTGGGTGTCAAATAACACGATACTAGTGTCATATATTCTTGGAAAAGAGTAATGAATTGTGTACTAAATCTTTTAAGCTTTGTTAGAAGAGTAAAAGTCCGTTCTTTCAAAAAGAAAAAGAAGAGTAAAAGACCGACTCTAGTTCTAGTAACCACACACGAGTGCAAGTGTAGGGCTATGTGTATATAGCGGGAAAAATTCAACTTTAGAGTAGGGTTGATTTACACCACGATTTCAGCACGCTGCCTTGCTACATTATCGATGCCTTGCATATGAACACCGAGCCTAGATGAGGGTAATCAAGATTGTGCCTCTGATACTTAAATAAGTATCAGATTTCAATGTGTTTATAGGGAGAATGTGGAGTATGAGAGAGAGTGAAGGCGGTTTACCCTAGTATGTGGGACTAACCCTCCCCTATTAGACATACAACCCCATAGCAAGAGTGGCGCTCTACCAACTGAGCTATATTTCCCCAAGCGGAGCATGCATGAAGGAGCCGAATGCTTTCACAATTCCTGAATACATAGTTCACGAATAAAGTTAGGGATAAGTAATTCAACTCATTCACATCCAAATCATCAATGTTTGAAACTCATATTATGCAAGGAGACATTCAGAATAGGTCAATCTTTTGAACTTCTGTTGAATCCCATGGGGAGACAATAAGAGACAACTTGGAAAACTGAAACATCTTAGGGGGTGTTTGGTTCACTAGTTTTAGGTATATGAGGTATGGGTTTGGAATGAACAAAACCCATACCTAGTGTTTGTTTAACTTATTTCTAAATTTTAAATCTATACCTCAAATCCATAAGGTATGGGGTTTAGAAACCCATGGGGGGAGGTGGGTATGGCTCATAACTTACCTCTAGGTATCAAATAAAAGAAAATTTGCATTCCTAAATGAAACCAAACACAAGGTATTAAGTATCAAGTTCCAAACCCATACCACCTTGGTTTCATTCCTGATTCCAAACCCATACCATAATATAAACCAAACGCCCCCTTAGTAGCAAGAGGAACATAAAGCAAACGTGATTCTCGTAGTAGCGGTGAACGAAATGAGAGCAGCCTAAATCATGAAAATTTGATATTAAAAAAGTATATAACGAGACGAATGTAACAAGATTTCATAAAACTGTGCTATTTATTAAGTATAAATTAGTTATTAGGCCCGGGCTATGTCCCGGGTAAGAAAAAATTTCATTTATTAATATAATACTTTATGATAATAACACTAAATACAAGTTAGCCTAGTCGTTAAGACTTTAGTATATATACTTGAGGTCTCGAGATCAAACCCTATATTATGCAATTTCTTAATTTTTTATTGTATATGGATTACATGAACTAAAACACCCTAGTGAGAGCGTCACGTAGCAGAGTTTCTTGTTTATACATGCCTTTTAATATATTTGTATAGATAATGATTAAGATCAAAATGAAATTTTTGAATAGTGTCAACAAGCAATATAAATAAGAAAATCCTAATGCGTCAGTTACAAGGATAGTGGAAAGTGTAGAATTATTGATTTTTTCACCAAGTACTCCTGAGTTTTCAGTTTATTAACCAGCTACCTTTTCAAAATACACTAGGTACCCCGGCCCTCAGTTTATTGGTAATACATCAACGTGCTTTTAATGACTAACGGCGGTTAAATCCGTTAGTGTTAACCCTAATTTATTTAGCAAAACCCTAACCCTAACCCTTAACACTAACTTCTAACCCTAACCCACCACCACCTCCCCGCACCAACACCACAACCCCCCACCACATCCTCGCAAACCCTCCCCCACCCCCTTATGCGACTAACATGTGTAATTGTGCGTCACACAGAGATGTGCGCCTGTCGCATTGTCTGCGTGACACACATATTTTTTTCCCGATAAATAGATCTTAATTTCCCGATTCAAAGACAATTTTTCGATACTTTTTACATTACAGCTTTCATACTTTCAAACTTTACGAATACACTTACAAAACCTCTCTACAAAACTCATACTTCCATACTTTTCAACACAAAATTAAACACATACTCACTTTCATTTCTTTAGGCTTCATGATCGCTCGTCCCGAAGGTTGTCAATCTCTATAGGTTTAAGTCATGGTATAATCCTAAGGGTCGTTCTTGAATAAATCCTTTATTTCTATATTGTAGTTACTAACCAATTCTTTCCTGATGTAGATATTTAATCTAAAAATCGTTCCTTTGTACATTATATCCCCTTTTATTTCTTTGCTATTTATTTTACGTACATATACATGCATATGGTACATGATCGTTCCCGATAATGCTTTCATCACCCCCACATGTTATTTTTGCTAATCAAGACCTAAAAAGCTGTTCTTATATTAATAAGATAATTCGAACAACCTGCTAGATTCCCTGTAATTTGATGGCATAATTACATATCACTAAAAAATTCCTGAACCAACCTAGACTAGTATATTTTCAGGGTGCATGAAAATATTTTATGGTTATTCTTATGTATAAACCTAACATGAATTGATATTTAGTAGAGGCCATTAATGGCCGAATGTTTGCTGATAGTGTTCGTACCCTCACCCAAACTTAATCTATGGTTTATTGACCATCTTGGAGTCAGGACGTGGTAATATACCTTCCATAAGTCCCTAATTTGTCCTTACTATTTCCCAATATTTAATTAGGTTTACGAGTCTTCTTTTAACGACTTATTGGCGACTTCAAAACGTTTTCAATAAAGCCATCACAATAAAGTAGTCAAATACGTGCTCATCTCGTGTAGGTGAAATAAAAAAGGCTTGCAATTTGGCGACTTCACTGGGGCGAATTTAAAAAAATAATAATTTTTTTTTGAATGAGTGGGTGAAACTCGAAAAATACGATTCATACTCTTTTTAGCATTAGAATGACATACAATTTTACATATGCATGACTATTATTTAAGTCATCATAAGGACAATCTACCTTGCCTTATTAGTGCATGTTCTATGCGTGAGGTCATCCCTGGGGGTTTGCTCTTTGTCCTTTCAAAAAGCACCGCCCTAAGCGATTGTAAAGCCCTAAAAATCCAAAACCTTAATTACTCATAATTGACATCGCAAGTGAAACTTAAGCTATGGGTTATAGGCCCACAAATAAAATAATAGCCTTAAAATAGTTTCTAAATTATACAAACTCTCAATTAGAATAGTAATTATTACTCATAATACATAAGATGATAAAAATCCCAAATTATATAGTGCAACTTCAACATAATCCATCCGGAACATCCATGTCACAATTGAACTTGAGCTATTTTCATAAAACCTTAATAATTATATGAAATAGAAAAAAAAAGGAAAACATAGAAAAGTAACCTAAAATGAGTAGAAAACTCATGAACTTTACTTTAGCCTGTAAGCACAGTTTTAGTTCGTAAACATTTTCACACACATGCATATAATACATCATTTTGGTAATTTTTCGAAAATACTATCAGAAAACATAACATTGAATAGTCTACCAGCAAGGACCATTTACATGAGCAGTTCATTGGCAAATACAAGTTTTTGACAAAATGGTACATTAACATTTGACCACTTTTTGTCCTTTTTGTACATCGTGAACATAATTACCCCACTTGTAGCTAGCCCATTTACCAGTTCAATACAATCATTGCTTCCTTAACACAGAAAATAGTCTCTGGGTTTCATGAATTATGATTAGAACAAAGAAGCAAGAAGAACGTATAATATTTGGCAACAATAACTGAAAACTTTCAGAGGGTTTAGCTCTTTACTCTGAATCGCATGATTTTTGGGTCTAAATTCGATAACTTTTCTATATCTGCAACTTTTGTGAAGAAAGCATGGGCACATTCCAACTTTAAGAAGAAGATATTGGCGAAATACAGTAGGAAAACATAAAATCAAAGGAGAAGGAGCGTGGTAATTCATGAATACTCAACAAGAAGAAGACACATTAATGAAAATTCTGATTTTTATTTAGTGATGCTAATGGAGGTTGTGGTTATAGTTTGAAATTTTCAAGTGGATGAGAAATGGTGAAATTAACCCACTATTTATAGAAATTTTACGAAAGGAAAACTTCAGTAAGAAATTGGAGGCTTAATGGCAAAAAATACATGGGGGATCAAGATCTTCTAGAATACTTGGAGAGCAAGGAGATGAAACTTTGAGCAAAAAGATGAAATGTATGGTCACGTTGATCTTTCATTTTTAGTAAATATCAAACCATATTACTATATTATAATAAGTAAACTATTGCCATAATAAACATTACTTTTGAAATAATCAAATTAAATATCTTTTAGGGGACAACCTTAACCATGATGATTATGAAAAAAGTTTAGGACATAATTAACTAATAAATATACGGTTTTTCACCAAGTACCCCTGAGTTTTCAAAAAAATTACCAGGTACCCCCCATGTTTTCAAAATTCACAGGGTACCCCTCAGTTTTATGTAAATGCACCCAGATACCCTTAATGAAAAAGACGTTAATCACCGTTAGTCATTAACCCTAATTAACCCCTAATTTCCCCTAATTAACCTAAATAAACTCTAATTAACCTAAATAAACTCTAAAACCTAACTCCTAACTAACCCGAACCCTAACTGTTGTAGCCTAAAAATCAACGGCTATCAAGCTGACACGTGGCCTCATCAGAGCCCTACACGTGGCATGCGCTCATGAAGGCAAAGTACAAAGGGCCACCAGTTTGCAGGGCTAAAAGTACGTTTCCCTGAAGGAAGAGTACTAAAAGTCCCTTTAATGGCCCAAAAGTTGTACTTAGGCCCAGCAAAAGTAGTCTGCCCCTTTGTATGAAAGTGAGGTGTACTGACCACTCAACCACTGCCACGTGTCACCATTTTATTGATTAGCCAATCAGATGCTCCCAAATTAGGGTGACATCAAGGTACAGCAGTTATTTCAAACAGTATAAATAGTCCTTGATTTCAGGGAGAAAGGTACGTTTTTCAGGGCATAGTACTGTTATTCTGCCATAAATTCTTATCTCTCTCTCTACTTTCTCTCTCTAAAAGTTCCTTTACATCCCTGACATCTGACTTAAGCATCGGAGGGGGAAATACCACCCAAACCTCCAGGGTGGGTCCCTTTTTGCAGGTTGCTGGTCAGGAGTTAGCATTGGGATTCGAGCCAATTATTGTTGCACAAGTCTCTAGTTTTAAGAACCTTTTGCACTACGTAACATTTGGCGCTGTCTGTGGGGAGACGCAGCAATGACGGACTGTCATTCATCGAATGTCGCAAGGAATAGAAGTTTTAGAATTCAGGTAGAAGACACTGTGGATGAGGAGAGGCCGCCTCGTGGACGAGACCATGGCCATGCTGCCGTCCATCTGGAGGGTAGGACTGTAACTCCAGTTATCCAGGAGAATCTTGACCATCCAGTGACAGCTGGTCACTTGGAGAATGTGTTAAATGACTTCCAAGCAAGAATGGCCGCTGTCATGGAGGAGCAGATCAAGAACAATATGTTGTTTTTTCAGCTGAGTCCAGGAGGAGAGACGGCTGAACCGCTCAAAGGGCGATCCCAAGAGGGTCGTCCAGGACCTAGTCGGCCACCTCGGCTAGAGTTGACTAGGCCGCCTTCTAAGGAAAGCAGCCAGCTGTTAGTGATTCTAGGAGGAAATGGACTGGAGCTGGTAGTCCGTCCAGCAGATAATATTCCTCCTACTGGTCACATGATGGAGACTGATGCTATGGAGTACTTGGAGGCTAAGAGGGCGGCAGCTCAGCAGCGTTCAGCCTCTGATTCCACACCGTATATGAAGGATCCGTCCTTAAGACTCCTTTCCAGAACAGTGGCACGAAGCCGTGGACCATCATGCTTTTCAGCCAAGGCAGGAAAAGACAGTTTTGCAGCCAATGGTGTACAGGCGTCAAGCCTTAGCTAACACCTCATCTAATCCGGTTACTAAAGAGTACCGTCAGGAGCACATACCCATTGAGGGTCAGGTTGCGGCACTCCAGATCATTGGCCAACTCCTTTCTCGGTCAGGATATGGAGTCCCCTCCTTTCCCAAAGGTTAAGCTCCCGACCATTGAACCTTTTGACGGAACTACTGATCCGACGATCACCTATCAGCTTACAAGCATCAGATGTATGTCCAAGGGGTGGACGATGCTACTTGGTGTAAGAATTTACTCCAGTACTTTGAAGGGGGTAGCGCAAAAATGGTTTAACAACTTGCCGCCTAACTCAGTGAACAATTTTACTGAACTTAGCATTCTATTCACCAGTCACTTTGTGGCTAATCGTCAGGAACAAAAGACAAGCATGCACTTGGGTAAAGTCATCCAAGGTCCTAAGGAGCTTGAGAGGTTATGTGAAGAGATTAATCTAGAGCATTGCAGATCCAAGATCTAATGCGGTGTGGCTTTGACGCCTTATCAGAGGTTAAGACCAGGAAGTTTTAAGTTTGATTTGGTAAAGAAGAAAATCACTACTTTGACGGAAGCTTGAGGAGCTGAGCATTCATTCATGCCACAGAGGTCTGTGCTGAGGCAAAACAACC
Source organism: Beta vulgaris subsp. vulgaris (assembly GCF_026745355.1). Classification (NCBI taxonomy): domain Eukaryota; kingdom Viridiplantae; phylum Streptophyta; class Magnoliopsida; order Caryophyllales; family Amaranthaceae; genus Beta; species Beta vulgaris. The sequence goes on along the minus strand of NC_079202.1, from coordinate 40,885,841 downwards.
AGAAGTGAAGAAAGTGAGGAAGCTGTTCAGCCAAAGAAGAATCCGCCCAAAAAGGCTGAGACTTGGGCAATGACTTCTATGACCACCTCGTCCAAAAGAAGTAGGCGATCCGAGCCGGCGGCCTCAGTTGAACCAATAGAGTTCAACAAAGATCAATATTCCATTTTGATGGAAATAAAGGATCAGCATGAGCTAAAGGCGCCGGCCGAAATGAAGACGCCTTACCGTAACAGGGATAAAGCAAGTATTGTCACTTCCACAAAGATTGTGGGCATGAAACCAATGAATGCAACACTTGAAGAAGCACTAGAAGAGTTGGCTCGAAAAGGTAAGATGAACAATTACCTGCCTTCGTCAGGAAGGAAGTTCCAGAAAAGAGATAACCGTCAAGGAAGGAAGATGGATGGAGGTAGCACGGATGATGATGTAGTAATGGTCATCTCAGGAGGATTTGCGGCTGGAGGTCCAACAAATCGGGGCCACAAAAACTATTTAAGGGAACTCAGTCAGGTTATGCTCACTACCAGGCCGAGTCTGATCCTTTCCAAAAATAGTGGTCAGCGAGCTGGACCGAGGGAAGTAAGGACGCCGCATGATGATCCACTAGTTGTGGAAATGAAGATTGCCAACCTTAAGGGTTAGGCGAATTCTGATTGATACTGGAAGCTCCACTGATATAATCAGTGCTGATTGTTTGTCTCGCTTGAAGTTTGATAAAATGATTTGATGTCGGTAAATCATCCTATAATTGGTTTTGGCGGAGGGTCATCCATCCCATGGGGACTGTCACACTGCCCGTCAGGGTAGGGGAAAAAGATGCTGCCAGGACGCTTTTTGTGAAATTTTTGGTAGTACGAGACTTGACCGCTTATAATGTCATTCTCGGACGACCTACCTTAAATCACATCAAGGCTGTCATTGTGACCCACCTGATGTTAATGAAGTTTGAGTGTGATGGGGGAAAGATTGGATCTCTCTATGAGATCAGCAAGCTGCTAGAGAATGCTACTCACCACTCTTAAACCATCATCATGGAAAGAGAGGGCAGGCGTCCAAAGGACAAGGAGGATGATCCGGCCGAGAAAGTGAAAGGCCAAATTGTTGAGCTTAAGAAGAAGTTGAGAAGGTCAAGAGATACCTCTTCCTTAAAGCAATCCGTCCATGCTTTTGCCCAGCAAGAAGAGAAAGTGTTTGGCAATCAAGAAAAACATTCATCTGAAGAGATCATGGCTATAATGAATCTGGGACTAGAACGTCCAGAACCGGTAGAAAGTCCAGTAGAGATTTGCTTGAACCCAGAACGTCCGGAAAGGACATTGAAAATAGGATCAGTTTTGAGATCAGAGATTCAGGACACCTTAGTTGCGTTGCTACGAGAATTTGAAGATGTGTTTGCCTACGCTGTAGTGGAGATGCCTGGGATAGATCCTGAAGTGGCAGTGCATAGGCTCAATATTGAGCCGGGTAGAAGCCTATTCGGCAAAGAGAAGACCTGGGCCGGCCAGAAATAAGGCCGTTGATGAAGAAGTCAAAAGCTGCTCAAGTCTAATTCATCCGGGAAACATATTACCCAGATTGGGTAGCAAATGTTGTGATGGTTCCAAAGCCGAATGGCGCTTGGAGAATGTGCGTTGATTATACGGATCTGAACAAGGCTTGTCCTAAGGACAGCTTTCCATTGCCTAATATTGATCGTCTGGTAGATTCAACGGCCGGCCATGCCCTGCTGAGTTTCATGGACGCCTATTCCGGTTTCCACCAGATTCCTATGTGGCCGGATGATCAGATAAAACTTCCTTCATTACTGAGAAAGGATTGTATGGATGGCTCAGAATGCCCTTCGGCCTAAGAAATGCGCCAGCCACATTTCAGAGGCTCATTAACACGGTGTTTCAGCCGCAGCTTGGGCGAAATATGGAAGCCTATATTGACGACATGATCGTCAAGAGTAAGGAAGAAAAAGATCATCTGGACGATTTGAGGGAAACTTTCCTTACTTTGAGGAAGTTTAAGTTGAAGCTCAATCCGCAGAAAGTATACGGGTATTTGCACTGCGTCTCTCTCAGCCAAGAGAACAACACTTACCCTTTATGAATATGTCTTCTCCGTCTCTCTCGCAGAAAGTATTCTGGGATTCTTGGTTGATCAGAGAGGGATTGAGGCAAATCCCGATAAAATTCAAGCTATTATGAATATGTCTTCTCCGTCCAAAGTCAAAGAAGTTCAGCGGTTGACGGGCTGTTTGGCTGCTCTTGGACGGTTTCTTTCGAAATCAGGGGACAAATGCCACCATTTCTTTGCAACTATCAAGAAGAACGCCTAGTTTGAGTGGTCGGAAGAGGCTGAGGTAGCGCTTCAGCAAGTAAAAGATCATCTTCGGCAACTGCCTAGATTGATCAGCCCGGCCGAAAGAGAAAAATTATACGTTTACCTGGCCGTATCTCCTTTCGCGGTAAGTGTTGTTCTCTTGGCTGAGAGAGACGCAGTGCAAATACCCGTATACTTTGTGAGCCATGTATTGAAGGATGCGGAAAGCAGGTATTCGTCCATTGAGAAGTTCGGCCTGGCTCTGTTGATGGCGAGCCGGAAGTTAAGGCCTTACTTCTTAGCACACAGCATTCTCGTTTATACTGATCAGCCACTGAGACAAGTATTGCATAAAATGGATGCTTCTGGCCGGATGTTAAAATGGGCCGTTGAGCTCAATATGTTTGATTTAACATTTGACCTCGGAAGGCAATCAAAGGGCAAGCCTTGGCCGATTTCATTGTAGAACTTACCCGGCCAGCTATAGACCCCGTCCAAGATCCAGCAGAGGGAAAGCGTCATTGGACCTTAATGGTAGATGGATCCTCAACTGCGAATGGATGTGGTGCAGGGATTATCTTTCAGTCCCCAGAAGGGAGATAAGTTTGAGTATGCAATGAAGTTCAAGTTCCAGGCGTCCAACAATGAGGCAGAGTATGAAGCTCTCTTAGCCGGTATTAAAATGTGCAAAGTGGCTGGAGCCTTGGAAATTGAAGCTAAAACTGACTCTCTGCTGGTCGTCAGCCAGGTCAATGGTGAGTTTAAATGCAAGGAAGTGTCCATGAGCAAGTATATGAATTTAGTCAAGGAAGATATCAAGTCTTTGAAAAGGTTCGTCCTAGATCAAGTGCCCAGATCCGAGAATCATCAGGCTGATGCCCTTTCTAAGTTGGCCAGCTCGGCTAAGGGAGACGTTCCTAGAACAGTCTTCTGGGAGGTAAAAGCAGCCAAGAGCATTGAGGCCGGAGAAGTTTTATTTCTCAGCCGAGAAAATGAGTGGATGAGCCCAATCATTGAATTTAAGAAAACTGACCGCTTGCCTCTTGACCCAATTGAAGCTAAGTATGCGAAAGAAGGGACAAGTGGTTTGAGTTGTGGAATGAGACTCTATACAAGAAATCCTACAATCGGCCTCTTCTCAAATGCATCAGCCGAAAGGAAGGTTTGGACGTTTTAAAGGAGTTGCATGAGGGAGCTTGTGCTTCCCACATTGGAGGAAGAGCTTTGGCAGAAAAGGCTCTCAGGACGGGCTACTTTTGGCCGTCCTTAAAAGAAGACGCCCTGCTGTACGCCAAGAAATGTGATAGTTGCCAAAAGCATGGTAATATCTATCAAAAGCCGTCCAATTATTTGACTCCAATTCTCTTTCCTCTTCCCTTTGCTAAATGGGGGATGGACATTCTTGGGCCTTTTCCTATTGCTGCCGGCCAGAAGAAATTTGTAATAGTAGCTGTGGACTACTTTACAAAATGGGTTGAAGCTGAAGCATTAAGAGGCATCACCACTAATGACGTCAAAGGGTTCATCTGGAAGAACTTGATTACAAGGTTTGGGATGCCCCAGTCGATCGTCTTTGATAACGGGCACAATTTGAAACACCAAGCTCCGTCAATGGTTGGCTGACCAAGGAATCAAGGCTCACTTTGCCGAGTAGCTCATCCACAGGCTAATGGGCAAGTTGAGGCTTTTAACAAGATTCTTTCGGCCGGGATTAAAAAGAAGTTGGACAATGCAAAGGGGCTTTGGGTAGAAGAATTGCAGCTGGTCTTATGGTCAATAAGGACAACGGCCAAGAATTCCACAGAGAGACTCCTTTCATGATGGTCTATGGCTCTGAGGCCGTCCTTCCTATTGAGGTTGAAGAACCCACCTTAAGAGTAATGATGTACTCAGAAGATGCTAACTGGGCAGCTCTTAGGACGGCTTTGGACTTGTTCCCGAAGTCAGGGCAACGCTTTGCTGAGAATGCAACTATACAAGTTGAGAATGGCAAGGGACTTCAACAAGAGAGTTGCAAGGCGTCCTTAAAGCTGGGAGACCTCGTCTTAAGAAAAATGGAAGCGGTCGGCCGAGCCAAAGAGTTAGGCAAGCTTACCCCTAACTGGGAAGGACCCTACAAAATAATCGAAGTAGTTCAGAATGGCACCTTTCGTCTAGAAGGTTGGACGGACGTCCCATTCCTAGGACGTGGAATTCTGACATTTGAAAATATACTTTGCTTAGGGCATCCTACAAAGTTGTAATCTTTTACTAATGCATTACAATGAAAAAGTAGAATGTATACATGTACCTTGACTATTCGTCAAGCAAACTTCATATAATACAGCTCTACTTCTCTATGACTTTGTTTGATTTGTTGCTTAAGTTATATATTATGTCAAAGCTAACTAATTTAAACAAACAAAAGAACAATGCACCTTTCATTAGGAGGATGGCCGAACATGTTATCGTCCAAAAATGGATAGATATATAGTCTTGGCCGGCTGTTTACTTAAAGAGTTGAACACCTCCTAAACAAGGTCGGCTGGAATTAGGACGCCTCATACAGGTATCCTGCTTTCCGTCCAGAAGCCAAAAACTTAGGATAACAACCTTAGTAAAGGAACAAGTTATCTCATGATTTAACAAAGATGGACGAGTTACAATCACTCTTAGAAAAACGTCCAAGTTATTTAAAACAAATTATCGTCTTTACTTCTTCTTGAACAGAGGAACGATATAAGTACTCCTCGTCCAAGAAGAGGGGCATATAGGGGCATAATTTATAAATAACTAAGTCTTTGTCCAATGACGAATGATTGTCCAGGTTCCGGCCGAACAAGTCATTTACTTAGCAGGTTTTTACAAGTTTTTGATGATGAACGTCAATAAAGGAGCTAATGAGTCAGATCAAAACTTGTTGACGAATTACTTTTATACTTGGACATTAAAGAAGGCCCTAATGCAATCGGCCAAAAGAGCTGATTGGATCGTCAGAAGGATATTATGACGAGTTGCTTTTGTACTTGGTATAAATATGGGATTATAATGTAAGACGTCTAAAACAATAAAGCATAGCACAATAGAGATTGAAAAAGTAGCTTTTCATATATGAAAAGGATGATTACAATCTAATCTAAAAACAAAGTACAAAAAAGAAAAGGTACAAGTGGCTCACGGCCAAGATACAACAAAAGATTAAGCGGAGGAGGATCATTGTTCTCTTCGTCCTGAGCCTCCATATCTTCTTCTCCTTCTTCATCCTCAGAGGATTCTTCGAAGACGGGAAGTTCTGCCCCTGATATGGTGGCTTTGTGCAACTTTCTTGGAACTCCAGCCGACGAGCATATCTGGGAATATCCTCTTCTTCGGCCATCATACAAAGGCCTGCACCGCCCATTCTTTGTTGGTATCTATGACGTGTTCAAGCCCCTTGGCCGCTTCAACCGTGGCCACAACCTCATTTCGGAGAGTTTGATTTTTTACCTTCAGGACGAGGTTTTCCTTGTAAAATTCAGCAGCCATGGTCATGACTGAGTTCCTCTCGTCTCAAAGGTAGCGTTCCAGAGACGCTCTCTCGTCCAGCATTTCGGTCAGCCGAAGTAGATAACTCTTGTTTTGGGACTCAATTTCGGCTGACCGCATCTCCCAGGCCAGCTTAGACTGCTGATGCAGCACTTTCTGCTCGCCCATTTTGAACTGAGCTAGGTCCGCAGCCGCGGTCACGTCTTGGACGAGCCTTTTATTCTCTTTTCTGAGCTCCTTCGCCCAATCTTCAGTTATTATGCTGCGAGCAAAGAGCTGAAAATAGGAGGACAAGAGAGTCAGGACGAATGCAACTTGGAGAATACATATCTAAGTAAAGAAAATAAGCGTCTAAAGAAAGAAAGATGTACCTCGGCAGCAAGTTGAGACATGTTCCTACATGCCCAGATGATGCTCCCCTCAACCCCTTAATGTAGGGTTCAGGAAAGCACTTGAAAAGCTCCAGCTTGAGCTTTCTCGGACGATGACATCTTTCCAAAAGCTGGAGAAGATTCATCGTCAGAAAGAATAGGGAGCCGTCAACAGCTGGACCCTTCCCTTTATCTGAAAGAGTTAGACTGTCAGTACATCTGATGGGAATAACACGGCCTGTTTGTTGGACGGACTCATCGGACGCCCGCCAACCCGTAGTGTTCTAACTACGTTTGAATAATAAGACTCACCAGAAGAACGGGAGCCGTCCTATAGCGGTAGGCATCTGGCTACCAGCTTGGCACTGGCCAGAGAAAGCAGACCCGTCTGCAGCCGCGTCCGGCTGAGAAGATTGGCCTGCGTCGTCCAAAATGACAACCTCGTCAGGTTGTGAGGCTGCAGGCTGCTCGGCAGGCCGGCGTAGGTCACCAGGGCCAGAGAGCCAATCTCGGCCGGTTCCTCCTTGGCCTCTTCTTTGGCCGGAATGTCGATCACGACCTTAGGAACCGGCCGTGTCGATTTCTTCTTCTTGGCAGTAAACCCCTTTGCCTTCTTAGAAGGAGGAGCTTCGCTGGTTCCAGCCGGCCGCTTCTTCGCTGCCGCCTTCTCAGCCAAGGCCTTTGATGTTGGGGCATTTTTCTAAGAAGTTAGAAATATGTAAAAAAATTAGAGGTCCTTCAAAGAGGCAGGTCGTCCAGACAACGTCTGGACGTGTTGCTCTCGAAGAGGAGCCCGTCAGCATAACTGGACGAGTTTCCTTCAAAGAGGCAGTGTCCAGCCATGTCTGGACGAGTTGCTCTTCAAAGAGCAGCTCGTCCAGTCATGTCTGGACGTGTTGCTCCTCGAAGAGCACCCGTCCAGCCATCATCGGACGAGTTGCTCTTCAAAGAGGCAGCTCGTCCAGTCATTGTCTGGACGTGTTGCTCCTCGAAGAGGCAGCCCGTCAGGATATCAGCCTGGACGAGTTGCTTCCCGAATAAACCGTTCGTCCAGCTGTTGCTTGGACGCTTTGCAAAAAAAAAAAAAGTAATCTTACCAGGGTGTCGGCCCTCTTTTCGGCACCTGATTTGCTGTATTCCTTCCAGAGAGTATCGGCAAATCTGGACGAGCTCATATCTCCTATCCAAGATTTCCTGAGTTTACTTTTGGCTGAATCTGTAAAAAGAAAATAAAAAAGCAGGTGTTGGACGAATGATAATCAGGCCGGGAATTTCACTTGGAGAATTTTTAGTAGATATACCTCTGTCCTCGTCCTGCCGCAAGCCGGCAGCGACTAAGAAGTTATCATGATAAAACATCTCTTTAAAGGGGATCCAATTGGACGGACCCTTGAAAGAGACGTCTTCCATGGAATACTCCGAAATCCGGAAGTACTCCACCATCTCCTCGGCAGAGTTACTCTTTAGCTCCAGATACGAAGTCATCCGTCCAGTATTAGTGTTGGATCGGCTAAAATACCGAAGCCGATTAGCAACCGCTTTACTGGGCGCTTGGACGAAAAGGAATTCACCCTTCCAAGAGTGCATTTTGGATGTCTTATCCCAAGACGTCAAGAATCCTTGACGGTTGCATACACTCAGCCAGCTTCCTTCAACAGTTCTAGGAACCTTGGCAACGTAATGAATGTGGGTGAAGGCGGTCAGGGAAGGATCCTTTCCTTTTAAATTACAAACGACCAGAAAAGTAAGGATGTTTTGCCAGGAGTTTGGGGCAAGTTGATTATGTCCTATGCCATAGTAATGAAGTAGCTGGTTGATGAAAGGGTGAAGAGGAAAGCTCAGGCCGGCATCTAATTCCAGGCGATAAACGGCAAAATGGCCTGGGGGGGCACTAAATATGGTATCCTCTCGGCCAGGAAGAACGAAGTGGTAGCCCGACATGGGCATAGCCACTGAAAAGGGTCTAAGGTCCGAGCCTAATCGTCCCAGCCAAGTGTTATCGGCCAAGATAAATCTAGGGTCAGAAAGAGGACCTAGCTGCCGTCTAATTTCAGACGAAGTTGTCGACGGCTCCTCTGAATCGCTAGCGGGGTTGGAAGAGCTGGCCGTCTTTGGCTCATCCGAGACCGTCCTACGTATGGACGGGCTGGGATCTGGGGAGCCTCTGATTTCTTGTTCCTCCTGGACGTGTTCAGGGGAAGGACTTGGGGTTGCTGGACGAGCACTTTGGACTTCGCGTCTCCGTCAGCGGGAATCCGTCCAGTAGATGCCTCCATTTCCGAGCTGGAGGCCGGCAGGTTAACTCCTCGTCTGATACGAGCTGTTTGCTTGACGCGCGCCAGATTACCCTACACAGGTAAAGACTGGGTCGTCTGACTTTGCCGGCCATGAGAAAAGAAAAAGAATGTCAAAGACGACTTGAGGCCTCTGACGAGCAAAGTGACAATTGCAAGAGCTTGGACGGGAGTAGTTTCTCTCTCTAAAAAACTCAGTAAAAATTGCAGAGTCTCTCTCTCTAGAAAATTTCTCAGCAATGTTAAAATGATTCCAGGAGCGACTAAGTCCCATATTTATAGAGGGGTGAAAATGACCCCCCCCCCCATCCGGTAAAAAGTAACCGTTGTTCATAAGGGTTGACCTGTGGAGACCGGCAAAGTGGCGCCCTTTTTTGAAAAAGAAAAGGGCAGTTCCAGGTCGGTTAAAAGAGGAAGATTAACCGTCTTGGCGCCTAAAAGATAATAACTCCCTCTTTTAAGGGGCAAATGTTGTAGCCTAAAAATCAACGGCTATCAAGCTGACACGTGGCCTCATCAGAGCCCTACACGTGGCATGCGCTCATGAAGGTAAAGTACAAAGGGCCACCAGTTTGCAGGGCTAAAAGTACGCTTCCCTGAAGGAAGAGTACTAAAAGTCCCTTTAATGGCCCAACAAAAGTAGTATGTCCCTTTGTATGAAAGTGAGATGTACTGACCACTCAACCACTGCCACATGTCACTATTTTATTGATTACCCAATCAGATGCTCCCAAATTAGGGTGACATCAAGGTACAACAGTCATTTCAAACAGTATAAATAGTCCTTGATTTCAGGAAGAAAGGTACGTTTTTCAGGGCATAGTACTGTTATTCTGCCATAAATTCTTATCTCTCTCTCTACTTTCTCTCTCTAAAAGTTCCTTACATCCCTGACATCTGACTTAAGCATCGGAGGGGGAAATACCACCCAAACCTCCAGGGTGGGTCCCTTTTTGCAGGTTGCTGGTCAGGAGTTAGCATTAGGATTCGAGCCAATTATTGCTGCACAAGTCTCCAGTTTTAAGAACCTATCTTTGGGAGTTGTGATATTAAATTACTAGTTTTGCACTACGTAACACTAACCACCACCTAGCCCCCCTCCTCCACCCCCGCAGCAGACCGATCCCCTCCCCCACCCTACAACAGCCCGGCCCCTTCCCCCCACCCCGCAGCAGCCCGACCCTCCCCCACCCCATGAAGCATCCCTCCCCTCCCCACCCCACGCAGCAGCCCGACCCCCCCCCCCCGCCACAGAGACCCCCGACACAGTAGTAGCACCTTGGATTGATCTTTCTTCGATTTCTTCGATCAGAGATGTTCAAAGTGCGAAAATTCAAGGGAGGGTCTGCGGAAATGGGGGGGTGGGTGAAATGTGCGAAAATTAAAGGGGTGGGGGCGCGGGGTGGGGAAGGGGTGGAGTGTTGCTAGGTTGCGTGGGCCGACTGTTGGGCTGCGTGGGTGGGGAGGGGGTAGCGAGGTTGCAGGGTGGGGCGCGGGGGTGGGGAAGGGGTGGAGTGTTGCTAGGTTGCGTGGGCCGACTGTTGGGCTGCGTGGGTGGGGGAGGGGGTAGCGAGGTTGCGGGGGTGGGGGAGGGGCAGGGGTGGTAGGGTGGTGGTGTGGTGGGAGGGTGGTTGTGTGGTAGGAGGGTGGGGGAGTGAGTGGTGGGAGGATGGGTTTGGGTTTGGGTTAGAGGTAGGAGTTAGAATTAGGGTTAGGATTAAGGATTAATTAGGATTACAAAAAGAAAATTAGGGTTAATGACTAACAGTAGTTAACCCCGTTAGTCATTAAGGGTATCTAGGTATATTTACATAAAACTGAGGGGTACCTTGTGAATTTTGAAAACATGGGGGGTACCCGGTGAATTTTCTGAAAACTCGAGGGTACTTGGTGAAATAAAACGAGATTAAGGTTCGGGGTTTTACAACGATCGATAGTGTTGGATCTTAGTAATAAGCAAACCTATCAAACCATGACATAGTTCTCTTGCTCTTGACTTGAGAACGGGAGTGCGTCTTACACATGACTACCTCTTTAAGAAGAGGTACGAAGGGTGGGATCAATCTCTTAATCATGAACCCTTAATCATGGACCCTGTCAGACTTAACCTAAACCTGCCAGAGTTTCAAACATAGAAATGTAGTTTAGCTAGGTTGGCACTTTTGCATCCATGTTACATGACATTTGCTTGTGATTGGCATTTTTGCCTATTATTAACTTGTCAAGTTTTCGTTGTTGTGCATCACGTAATAAAAGATCGTAAATTGGCCAAAACCTCACCTGAATCCCCCAAAAACATGTCACAGGATAAGTGCACCAAGCGCATTAAGACGCGCTTGCGTGGTACGTTAGTCTGTGCATCGAATGATTTTCGTCAATTTAGTCGTCGTGGTGGTCGATCCTATAATTCGTTCCGTCTGCATTCGCGTAAAAGCATGGTCATTCTAGGGGTTTCACCTAATTCAAGCATAAAAATCAGTTTTTTTTCTTGCAAGGTCCAGTCTATCCTAAAAAGTGCAACTAGAAAAATAGTCATGGTAGAGTTAGAATCGTCATGCATGTCTACCTTCTCCTTAGTGTCTAGATTATCATCCCTATCAATCTTACCTTATTATATTCAATCAGTTTAAAAAACATACATCTTTTAAAATCAATCCTACACCCATGTCTATTCTACCTTTTTCAAAAGCATTTACTAATCATCATCATACAAGACATTTTAAAAAATATTACCAAAAATAATCCATCATCTTTTCCAAACAAAAGATAAAAACAAGGGGTTCCTTTCAAGAACGAATTTCAAATATTCTAAGCCTAGTCCAAACACCTTATTCAAAACAATTCAAGCAACTCAATCCAGTCCACTTGCATTCATTATAGGCCCATTTGCATTAGATTCCATATTGCATTCATCCTAGGCCCATCTAAATTTGAGTGCATACATTCGCTAGCATTAGAGTCGATCTTAGGCCCATTTACATCTTATGTTAAGTCTAGTCCAAGTCCGTTTCTAGTCCATTCCAATTTAAGTCTAATTCTAATCCAATTCTAATATTAGCTCCATTTAGGCCCAATTCATTTCCTAGGTCTAGTTTGCATCTGTAACACCACGTAATTTACACTCATTATTTTTCTGGTGTTGCTTACATTGAAAATGATATTTTCTATTAAAATAAAATAATTTATTATTAAAAACTATTTTTAAAGTGTATAATTATTTATATTGTGTTATGTTGTTGTGTTTACTAATTTAAAGTGTATATGATGTGCGTATTTATTTTATCATATAGATAGTAATTCTATAAATTTAAGTAGCGTGTGATTTTAGTTTTTAAGTATTGTATATAATATGGGTCGACCAACATAAAGAATTCTTTTGCAAACTCATATCCTTCTTATGTTGCCCAAAACTTAGAGGAGAAGTATTACGCATAGTATTAGCATCTTCTATCTATCCCTCTTTGTAACCACCAAAAGGTGAAGAACCATCCCCCATTAACCCATCTTAATGCAATTAAACCTTTGCTTTATGATATGAACCATCACATTATTTTTGCTGCACACTCCCTTCACGCCAGCCTTACAAAGAAAAATAAAGAGTCCTTCTCCCTTCTCACATTTTCGGCCATTTCTGCACACTCATCTTGTTTGCCCCATATATCCTTCGTCTCTTATCGGAATTGGACGTGTGAGTAGTTGAAATTCATCTACTCGGAGAGATCTTGCTCGTGGTGTTATTCGTTTTTGATGATACTGGAAGAATGGGTCGCAGTTTTCTGTTTCAATCAGACGGGTCACCCAGTTTTGTTTTCCTGTCGCACCTTCACGAATTTGATCATCGCTGAAGATCTAACCGTTGATCGCCCTGAAATTTGAACAGAATATTGAGGACATCTAGGCCTCCATTATGACCGGAGAGATTTTAAATCAGAGCTACACATTGACGGGAATCGAGATCAGAACAGAACAGTACATAATTAAAATGCAAGCAATTGGAGGTCTTCAAAGGTAACTAACGGCGAACCTAGTGCGATTAGAATTCGTTTAGGCATTATTTAGTTCTTAATATCTAAGTTGTGTTGATTTTTATGTTAAGATTTGTGGGTTGCTAAAGTTTCATATTATTATGTTATACTTGTTATACTTAAATGTTTATGAGTGATAGTTATGTGGAAGGAAACTAATTCTACTATTTTGTTATCCATGCTAGATTTAATGGTTAGAATTTTTGTTTTATTATATCTTTATGGTTTACATATTGGTTAGTAGACATTGTAAATCATGTTGTTATACGCCTATTATGTTGGTTTGCTTAAGTATGATCAAAATGATTATAATATGAGAGTATGAATATCTGTTGCCTGCCGGTGTAAGTCGCTTGAGGAAGATTCATGTCCATGGCTTGTTATCTGTTGTTATTATCTGCCACAAACTTAAGAGTGATGCTTCTTCCGTATTAGCATGGTAGTGTGGCAACTTACGGTTTTTATTTACATCTTAGTAGTTATGGTGTTGTAAGATGTTGGGTTGTTTGAATGATTAGATATGATTCAAGTATACTGGCGTATCAGATGTATAAGATTTTGGTGTTATAGTTGTGTATACTTATGTGTCAATGTATGCAGGTATGATGATTTACTCTTATTGCTATATGCATGCTTACATGAGCTTTTATTATTATTTTTATTATTATTATTGACATATATTTATATTATGAGTGTTTTAATTATTTTATGATGGTTTGGTTGTTTGTATGATTTTGAGATTATAATAATATTGTAGTTTTATAAATCAATATCTAAGTTGTCGACGTTACAATACTCGAGGGAGAATAATACTGCCTTTAGTACCGTTTCGCCAAGAGTTATGTACCAGGGGTATTATGACTAACATTGTAATTAACCTTGTACCCAAACTCAGACAACGAAAGTGTAGTAGTTGGAGTATCTGTTTTACTGGTTTTTGGTGTATATTTATGTTTAAGAAAGATTTATTCTTTTCAGTTGGGTGAAATGATTTTTATTAGTAATATATTACTATTACTTTGAGAAGAATAAATATGTTGAATTGAGACTTTGGATTGCGATCCTAGTTTATGCTGATTTTAGGTGTAAGGCCTGAAGGGAATCCTTATTATTCTATATTTGATGAATGAATTATTGTATTTAATTGTGAAAATATTTTATTGAGATTAAGATATCCGGTGGGATAGATGTAGTCCCCGGTGAAGAACATGCCAACCACCTAGGTTACGATTTAGGGGTATTACTTGGGTTAATTGTTGTCATCCGAGAGGTTGGGAAGTACTGAGCTGGGTACTATCCTGCATCGGGAGTTTGGCCATTCTTAGACACAGCAGTAGGGAACGTAAGCCCATAGGCTGTCTGGAGATTTCGATCTGACAAACCTTAGGAAGTGGTTGCGATCCACTGGCGTTCTGCTCTTTCTCAAAAGCTATTTATATTATTTTGGAGGCTTATGTTTTTTTATCTTGTATGTCTATATTAAGTTTACTATTTATGATTTACTTTATTTAACCATGTTAAACTGTTATTGTTGTTTTGCTGTTATTTGGTTCAGTTTGATCTTTTATTTGATTGGGACTTATTTATTAACGCTTGATAATTCTACATGGATCCTAATTGAGCTGGGAGAGCTGTTAGTTACTCCCCACTGATTGTGAGTTTGTTGTTTATTTTTGCAGGATATGTTGATGACAATCTTATTTGGTTTTGGGCTCGGGTTGAATGTGAGCATTAAAATGTTAGATGTTTTAGGCCTAGACTCTTTTATTAATTTAAGAGTTAGTTTTCTCTTTTGGTTATCAATTTAATTTATTTATACTATTTATTTATGTTGGTTTTATCACTTAGATATTTAAACGCATTTCTTGTAGTAGTGACATTCCAGAAGACGATGTTTCCGCCATCGTCCTATACTTCTATTATTATTATTTCTTTTCTTTTCTGCTTTGAAATTCTGGGGTGTTACAGTTGGTATCAGAGCAAAACGCTCCTAAACTTTAAAAAGGAGTTGCTAATGATTCTTTAGAATTATTAGTAGCTTAGGAGATAAAATCTGTTTAGAATTAAGTTTTGTAGTTTCGCTATAATGAGAGAAAGATGGGTAGAGGAAGTAAGGGGAAGCCTTATGGAATGTGGTGTGCTCTCATGCTTGTGGAGCATATATAATATGTATAGTTACTTGTTTATTGGTGGAATTAGTCTACCAAGTTTGCTAATCTTATTTGCAGGACTACCTCCTACGTTTAACCTTTCTTGTTATCAGAGTGCGCTGTGAAAGCAAAGTGATTTATATCCCTCTAGTTCAGGGTTGAGTTGCGCGTTAAAATTATGTTATGTTTACATTTTATTTTAACATAGTTATGTATAGTACATTGTTGTTATTCTATTTTTATGGTTGCTTAATAGTGTGTCTTATTATGGAGACGATATATAGCGTCTATTTCTTTCAACTAAGTACTGGTTTTATGCGAGTACTTCTTATTTGTTTTTTTTGTCATTTACAAAACTTTCGAACTTGAGTTCATATTTCAAATAATATTTTATATATTTGCTCTTAATAAATTTCATACTTATATTATAATTATATTTTGATATTCAAGTTTTGTTATTGTCAATACTTTGCTATTCTCTTTGAAAAGAAAATTGTGTTTAGCCGAGATCTAAAACTTGTTTGAGTTGATATTAAGTCATAATGGGTGATTCCTTTGACTTGTATGTCAATTTGATAAGTCTAAATTTTAAAATTATTTGAGTTGATATTGAGTCATAATGGGTGATTCCTTTGACTTGTATGTCAATTTCATAAGTTGAGACATTTTATCTATTTTGAGTTACTTTTCTTTTTGAGTTGATATTAAGTTTATATTGGGTGATTCCGGTAAACTTTAATGTCGATTTGACAAGAAGCCTTTCAAATATTGTTTTGTTGATACTATGTTGCAATGGGTGGTTCCATGCATATTTGTGTCGACTTGACAAATTTTAAAATTGTTGTTTATTATTTATTATTTTATAGCCTATTTATTATTTGTGTTTCGTCGTTGTGAAATTTATTTTAAAGTTATCAACTTCTTTTGCGAACTTAAAATTTCATATATATGTTTAGGAGGCGTACCTCTTATAACATATGTCATGACTTGTGTTCGTAGTGTTATTTTAATAAAGCAGCTAGCTACTCTTTATTAAAATGTTCTTATCTCTTTAAGTGGAGTATAACCTGTGTGGTACTCTATTTAAATTGGTTTGATATCAATCACGAACTTTTTTCTTCGTTTCTTCTAAAAAATATTTATGTATGATCATTTATTCTTTTATAATTTTACTTAAATATTTATTCATGCTCCTTTGCAAAATTAGCAATAGTTTATTTTGCTAACGTTTCTACCTTATACTTTCTACTTGTCTTTGGTTCTTCAACATTTTATAAATGATGTTTGTTACCATGCTTCCTTACTATACAACTCTTTTTGGTCTTCCAAAATAAAACGTGTATTATTTGAGTTATCAAATTTTGTACCTGTAAAGTTGTTTAGTTCTTCACTAATATCCATCGATTTCTGTTTTCTTAATGTTCTTTATCAAAAGTATTTTCTTTTGGTCTCTATTTCTTTCCAAGTTTCAAGGACGAAACTCTTTTAAGGGGGAGTGATTGTAACACCACGTAATTTTCACTCATTATTTTTCTGGTGTTGTTTACATTAAAATGATATTTTCTATTAAAATAAAATAATTTATTATTAAAAACTATTTTTAAAGTGTATAATTATTTATATTGTGTTATGTTGTGTTTATTAATTTAAAGTGTATATGATGTGCGTATTTATTTTATCATATAGATAGTAATTCTATAAATTTAAGTAGCGTGTGATTTTAGTTTTTAAGTGTTGTATATAATATGGGTCGACCAACATAAAGAATTCTTTTGCGAACTCATATCCTTCTTATGTTGTCCAAAACTTAGTGGAGAAGGATTACGCATAGTATTAGCATCTTCTATATATCCCTCTTTGTAACCACCAAAAGGTGAAGATCCATCCCCCATTAACCCATCTTAATGCAATTAAACCTTTGCTTTATGATATGAACCATCACATTATTTTTGCTGCACACTCCCTTCACACCAGCCTTACAAAGAAAAATAAAGAGTCCTTCTCCCTTCTCACATTTTCGGCCATTTCTGCACACTCAACTTGTTTGCCCCATATCTCCTTCGTCTCTTATCGGAATTGGACGTGTGAGTAGTTGAAATTCATCTACTCGGAGAGATCTTGCTCGTGGTGTTATTCGTTTTTGAAAATACGGGAAGAATTGGTCGCAGTTTTCTGTTTCAATCAGACGGTCACCCAGTTTTGTTTTCCTGTCGCACCTTCACGAATTTGATCATCGCTGAAGATCTAACCTTTGGATCGCCCTGAAATTTGGACAGCATATTTAGCACATCTGGACCTTCATTATGACCGGAGAGATTTTAAATCAGAGCTACACATTGACGGGAATCAAGATCATAACAGAACAGTACATAATGAAAATGCAAGCAATTGGAGGTCTTCAAAGGTAACTAATGGCGAACCTAGTGCGATTAGAATTCGTTTAGGAATTATTTAGTTCTTAATATCTAAGTTGTGTTGATTTTTATGTTAAGATTTGTGGGTTGCTAAAGCTTCATATTATTGATGTTATACTTGTTATACTTAAATGTTTATGAGTGATAGTTATGTGGAAGGAAACTAATTCTACTATTTTGTTATCCTTGCTAGAGTTTAATGGTTAGAATTTTTGTTTTTTATATCTTTATGGTTTACATATTGGTTAGTAGACATTGTAAATCATGTTGTTATACGCCTATTATGTTGTTTGCTTAAGTATGATCAAAATGATTATAATATGAGAGTATGTATATGTTGCCTGCCGGTGTAAGTCGCTTGAGGAAGATTCATGTCCATGGCTTGTTATCTGTTGTTATTATCTGCCACAAACTTAAGAGTGATGCTTCTTCCGTATTAGCATGGTAGTGTGGCAAGCTTACGGTTTTTATTTACATCTTAGTAGTTATGGTGTTGTAAGATGTTGGGTTGTTTGAATGATTAGATATGATTCAAGTATACTGGCGTATCAGATGAATAAGATTTTGGTGTTATAGTTATGTATACTTATGTGTCAATGTATGCAGGTATGATGATTTACTCTTATTGCTATATGCATGCTTACATGAGCTTATTATTATTATTATTTTTATTATTAATTGACATATATTTATATTATGAGTGTTTTAATTATTTTATGATGGTTTGGTTGTTTGTATGATTTTGGATTATAATAATATTGTAGTTTTATAAATCAATATCTAAGTTGTCGACGTTACAATACTCGAGGGAGAATAATACTGTCTTTAGTACCGTTTCGCCAAGAGTTATGTACCAGGGGTATTATGACTAACATTGTAATTAACCTTGTACCCAAACTCAGACAACGAGAGTGTAGTAGTTGGAGTATCTGTTTATACTGCGTTTTTGGTGTATATTTATGTTTGAAGAAAGATTTATTCTTTTCAGTTGGGTGAATTGATTTTTATTAGTAATATATTACTATTACTTTGAGAAGAATAAATATCGTTGAATTGAGACTATTGGATTGCGATCCTAGTTTATGCTGATTTTAGGTGTAAGGCCTGAAGGGAATCCTTATTATTCTATATTTGATGAATGAATTATTGTATTTAATTGTGAAAATATTTTATTGAGATTAAGATATCCGGTGGGATAGATGTAGTCCCCGGTGAAGAACATGCCAACCACCTAGGTTACGATTTAGGGGTATTACTTGGGTTAATTGTTGTCATCCGAGAGGTTGGGAAGTACTAAGCTGGGTACTATCCTGCATCGGGAGTATGGCCATTCTTAGACACATGCAGTAGGGAACGTAAGCCCATAGGCTGTCTGGAGATTTCGATCTGACAAACCTTAGGAAGTGGGTTGCGATCCACTGGCGTTCTGCTCTTTCTCAAAAGCTATTTATATTATTTTGGAGGCTTATGTTTTTGATCTTGTATGTCTATATTAAGTTTACTATTCATGATTTACTTTATTTAACCATGTTAAACTGTTAGTTGTTGTTTTGCTGTTATTTGGTTCAGTTTGATCTTTTATGTTGATTGGGACTTATTTATTAACGCTTGATAACTTCTACATGGATCCTAATTGAGCTGGGAGAGCTGTTAGTTACTCCCCACTGATTGTGGATGTTTGTTGTTTATTTTTGCAGGATATGTTGATGACAATCTTATTTGGTTTTGGGCTCGGGTTGAGATGTGAGCATTAAAATGTTAGATGTTTTAGGCCTAGACTCTTTTATTAATTTAAGAGTTAGTTTTCTCTTTTGGTTATCAATTTAATTTATTTATACTATTTATTTATGTTGGTTTTATCACTTAGATATTTAAACGCATTTCTTGTAGTAGTGACATTCCTAGAAGACGATGTTTCCGCCATCGTCCTATACTTCTATTATTATTATTTCTTTCTTTTCTGCTTTGAAATTCTGGGGTGTTACAGCATCTCTATGTAAAACCCTACTTAAGTCTTCGACTATAAAAGTTCATTCCCTTACTAATGGAAAAAACCTTATATGATACACAAAACTGATTCGGTTCTCTCAAAACTGGATCAATAAATCCACCAAATTATGGGCTTAGGTCAATTAACTCATCCAGTTGGGAGAAAAACGGGATTAGTTTTCATTAACTGATCTGGTTCGTCCTAACATGATGAGTAACGGCTCAACCACATCTCTCGCTTCACTTACCAGAACCCACTCTTCTCTCATTTCACCCTACTAGACCCCTATTCTCTCACTCCTTCTCGTCAACATAACCCTAAAACACTTACTCTCCATTGCCTTTCATCTCTCACCTAACCATCTCTCTCCTCCTATTAAACCCTAACTGACGAAATTCATCTATCTTCTCATCCCCATTTCATCTCTCAACTCTCGTATCTCATCCTCGGGCACGAATTTTGGGGTAGGCAACAAGTGTTGTGGCCTAGGGCCCATTAGGCAAAGGGGTCCAAACCAAAAAATAATCAGCCTATAAGCTATACAATTAAAAAAAAGGATGGTAGAATCAAGAATGTAGTAATTATACTACGTGATAACTAATACTTAAGAGGCAATATTCATAGAAGAAGGAAAGGAAAAGTCAAAAAGAGAAATAATTAGCCTTATTTCCTCCTATTTGCAATTTTTCGTGGCCTTTCATTTCCATCTACTGCTTTTCTCCAAATCTCATTTAATTCTTCCAATATTCCAATGCTTCCCAAAAATTGAAGAGTCAAAATCTTTCTTTGCCTCCTTTCCCAAATTATTGTTAATGGAAAAAAAAAATTCTCCAATTTAAATAGGGTCTTGACTTCAAATTTTAGTATCAATCTATTGAAGCAATTTCCATTATTTAACAAAAAAAAAAAAAAAACAATCACTTGGATCAACCCATCTATTTCTACGGCTTGGAAGGTAAAGGATAATTTTGTGACTTTTGGGTGATTCTCATTCGGGTAATTTTAATTTTTGAATTAAATTTGTAGTTTAATTTATGAATCTTTTTATGCTTTTTAATACTTATTATTAATATCTTTTTTATTATGGTTACAGGATGTTGAATTCTCAATTGGGATGAAAAAAATCTACAAATTTGAAAGCACATATTGAACTTTGATTCTTCTTTCAAGTGTAATTATTTTTTTCTTATTTTTGTTGATTATTTTGTTTACATTTTGAATAGTATGTTTCCCAAAAAACATTTATCTGGGTCTGAAAAAAGAAAAAGAAAAAAACGTGATGAAGAAAATAAGAAATCACAGCAAGGTGCTCTTCACAATTTTGTTGTTGAAGTAGTGAATTCTCATGGAAATTCAAATGAGAATGAAAATGAGCATAAAAATGTTACTAATAATGAAAATATGCATAATAATATAAGTGATAATGTTAATATGCAAACTAGTGTAACAGGGAATGGAAATGGGATTAATGATGGTGAGAATGAAAATATGTATAATGATGTCAGGGAAGATGAAAATTTGTTTAATGATGTCGATGAGAATTATGATTTACATAATGATACTAGTGAGAATGATGATATGAATGACACAAATGAGCCAAATGATGTTCAAAATGCTCCTAACTATGAAAATTTTTGCATTGATTTTTGTGATCCTAAAAATTGGGAGAGCCTTAATAATAATGTAAGAGACATAACCATTGAAAAAGGGCCTATAAGAGAAATGAATCTTGATTTTCCCATGGATGATAATAATAGGCATTTTTCCTATTCTTATTATTCTAGAAATTTAAGTAATGGTGAGACTAGTGATAGAAAATGGTTAGTGTACTCAAAACATGTTGATAAAGTGTCATGTTTCTGGTGTAAATTGTTTAAATCTGTTTGCTATCGAAGTTTGCTAGTAAATGGTGGTTTATGTAATTGGAGGCATATTAGCGAGAGGCTCAAAAAACATGAAAATAGTGTTGAGCATATGACTAATATGAACACTTGGAATGAATTGAGCAAATGATTGGATAAAAATCAAACTAATGACAAAAACTTAACAAGAACAAAGACTAATTACCGAAAATGGTTAGGATTGGAAGGGTTATCAATCTTTGGAATAAGAGTAATAAAAAGGTACGATTAACTTCCTTTAGGAGATTTCCTGAGTGAAAAAAAGCTCTGGTAGCTCTAAATAACGGTCTTCCTACTAGAGACCAATACTTTTGAAAAAAGAACGGGGGAAAACCATCTGGCTCAGGGGATTTATCATGTGCTAAATCAAAAGTAGCTGCTTTAACTTCCTCAAATAAACGTAACCTCGTTACAAAGAAACTCATTATCTTCTTCTGAAATTATCCATTCTAAAAGATCAAAATCCTCCTAATTGTTAATAGAACAATAAGTATTCCTCAGAATTCGTTGTCTAAATGCATTAGTAATACACTCCTCAATTCTCGTAGTATGCGTAATCAAATTACATTGCTCATCTTGGATTTGGTTGATCAGATTACGATTTTTTCTAATAGTGGCACATGCATGGTAATAACTAGTATTTGCATCACTAAGTTTTAAATGATTAGACTTAGCTTTTGTTATTGAATGAATGTCTAGAAAAAGTAAAAGCTTATTTTGTTTAACTAAAAATTTGTCTTGCAAATCAATAAGATGTTGAGAGTCTCCTTCTACAATCAATCTCTCTTGAATAGATTTTAATTTCTCCTCAACTACTCTTAGTTGCCGAAAAATATTACCAAACCTTGTAGTAGACCAAAGTTTGCTTTTTTCCTTTAATTTTACATTTACGAGTGAAACAAAACATATGTGATCCTTGGAAAAGAGTACTCCAAGATTTTTTAACTAAACAATCAAAATCGTTTCTCGAAGTCCATAGTTTATTAAAACTAAGTGGAGGGGCCTTCCTAGCTTGACTTAGTTTTAAGGATATTGAGATTGGGCAATGAGAAGTAAAATTATGATGAAAAAGGAAATAAATTCATCAAATCCAAACTAATTACACCTCTATCTAACCTTTCAAGTATGTTATTGGGCCTGTGTGACTTTTTTTGCCAAGTATAAGTAATGCCTTCAAAAGGTACACTACTACAAAAGGAGTGTTATCACGACGCTTATTGCTCGACGCCACGGTATAGGCGTTGGGTGGGTTCCAAAACTTCTGCCCCATCTCAACGCTTAAAAGCATCGAGAAGTTTGACAACGCATTTTCGCGTCCAAAAATCATGTGTGCAACACACGTGCCTATATGGGCTTCAAAAACCGCTGCTAATAACTCCCCACTCCCCAGTACTCGATCCACTCCTAACATCAAACCCTATCACGCTGGCCGGATTCTTCTCAATTCCTCACCGGCGTGTGAATTCTCAGGTAATCTCGTCGTCTCTCTGTAATCCTTGTCCTTTGTTGGTTCTGCATCTTCGACTTATTCCATTTGAATTCTTTATATCTTTCCTCTCATCAATCTCAACTGCGCGAAAACAATCAATTTGCAACTGAAATCTATGAGATTTCAATAATCGTCTTCAGTAGGCCAAGGATTGTTGCGAATAATCGTCTTCAGTAGGCTGAGGATTGTTGTGAATCAACCGAAATCAGGTTTGTTGCGAATTCACTCTGAATTTGTTGCGAACAATTCTTTTTTTTTCTTGAATATGTAAGATTCCAATCTGAATTCACTCAATTGTCTCTGAATTATTTATTACTCAGCCTTCCATCAATTATTGCTGACGGATCGAATTGAACACTTGATTAAGGAAATTCAGGAATATGTCATTTCTCATTTTACGCTTGAAATTTTAGGAACGTCCCAATGGTAAGATCTTGTGTTTAGGAGACTATAAATTCATCTGAGAGATTGAACTATTTCCTTTCAATAAAAAAGAAAGAGATTGAACTATTTGTCCACTCTTTTTTAAGTGGGTAAGATTACCAACATTTGATAGTAGAAAGTAGTGTTTTTTTTTAATCCTTGTGCTATCTTGTTTTCTCTATCTGAGATTTGATTGTTTGCCCAATCCATGAGATTGGACAAACGTTTTCTTTTTGTGGTTTCCTTGCATCACATTTTTTGCTGTTCTGGTTGTTTGAATTGCCTTGTGTATTTGTGCGTCTAGCATTCATACAGATTTCTTTCATCTGTATTTTTATATGCTTTACATTTTTAAAGAAATCACATTTAGAGCCCTTCATATATCCTCTTCCCTTTTGTACTCCCTTGATCTCTATGTATGGACATATGGTTTATGACTTTATGTATCTGTGGCAGCTTAATGCTTAGTTTTGGTTAATCTTTTCTGTTGCAGGTAATTTTTCTTAGAAATAGGAAAGGATTTGTTCGCCTGGCTTTGGAGAAGGGTTGTCCTTTGGTTCCTGTGTTCAGCTTTGGTCAGGTACTCTTCTATTGTTTATGCTAGCAGGCTCACTAACTATGTGCTCTGTTGAAAATTTTAGTCGAAGCTTTTTGAGAAAGATGATTCTTTAACTTGCGTTTATGGTCTATAATAATGCATTCTCTACATTCTTTCTTTTGCAGTCAAAGGTCTATAAGTGGTGGAAGCCTAGTGGAAAGTTGTTCTTGCAAATCGCCAGAGCTTTGAGGTTCACCCCTGTATTTTTTTGGGGAGTTTTTGGGTATGTTTTAAACATCGTTAGCTAAACAAAGTTGACATGGAGAATCTTCGTTATGATGTATGCGTTTCCTTTTTAGATTTTTCTTATTCGAAGAGGAATTTGAATTCGTGTTGAATACTTTTGTGGCTTTGGAAATCGTGATGCTCTTTATCAGAAGGAATATGGAAATTTAGCTTACTTAAGGAGACTCTCTGGTCAATGGCCGTGATCTAGCCACCTAGGATCTAAAAGGAAGCACTAGTGGCTCAGGATTACCCTTCTATGGGGACCTTCCTTTTTGGATTCACAGTTTTTTGTATGTGACTAGGTGTCTCAGGTTACTTATCTGAACTTTAAACTTATGTCCTAAACTATGAACCTGGTGTCGATACGCTCCAGCGTTCTTAGAGAATGAAAGAGGTTTTTATACTGGTTGGCAAGGTCAAAGAGGTTTTGATAACTTAAATTATCAAAAGCCTTACTCCTTCCTTGAAGAGCTAAAATCTGGTAAAGGTAGAAGGTTTGAGTTATCTGATATTGTAGGTCATGTGGTTGAATTTAGGCAAGTTCATTGCAGTATGCAATCTTTCGATTCAATATTATTTTAACACCTTTTTTAGGATAAAAGTGATTTTGTACTCCTCTTTCAGTGTTGATCAACACGGGAGTCGATTTATTCAACAAAAACTAGAAAACTGTAGCATTGAGGACAAGGCATCTGTGTTTCAAGAAGTTCTCCCTCATGCTTCCAAATTGATGAAGGATGTTTTTGGAAATTATGTTATTCAAAAGGTAGGAGTTGCTACCTTTTTCATTGCACTAAGATAATTTGCTTGTTTGTATGCGTCAATATAATACTTTACCTTCAATATATTGCAGTTCTTTGAGTATGGAACCCCTGATCAGAGGAGGGACCTAGCTAAGGCACTTGCAGGTGAGATCTTGCCACTGAGCCTGCAGATGTATGGTTGTCGTGTCATCCAAAAGGTATATGCCTAAAATGATCTTCATGCAGTATTTACATTTATGAGGTCGATTCTTTTTGTGCATCTGTCTGTATCTACCACTGTTTCATTTGGTGTTTTTCTTTTCTCGCTGTATATGCATTTCATATTAAGTTTCTGTTATGTACTACAATTTCAATTGTTTCCGACTTTCTATCGTGATTGGCTATCACTTCTCATATGTTTGTCCTTTGATCTGTTAGATTGGGTACTCTCCCGAAAATCTCCTAGTTTCAGAAAATGACTGACCTGTGAATGTTAAACGGAATGATGTTAACAACAGAGATCTCTGAATTCTAATCCGTACTTGTGTCATACAAAACCAAGTGAGCAGTAATGTTCCTCTGAGTATTATCCATCGGTGAGGTTTGCATATAAGTAGGAGTATCATGTTCTGCTTCTATCAGTGAGATTGTGAACTTCCTTTTTGAGGTTTTGCAGATATGGAAACATTAAGTTTAGAATATGAGCTGCATTATATAGTTTTCGATTTGAAGAACTCTAAACTTTTATATTATATCATTACTGATTATATTTTTTTTTTGTCTTTTTTATCTCCTTTTGAAGGTACTCGAAAATAATGAAGATGCATCATGTGCTAATTATAATTTTGGTCTTATATGTTTTTCATCTTTTGAAGGTACTCGAAAATAATAAAGGTCCAACAGATCAAGAACAGGAGGACACTACCTGAGGCTTCAAATTGGCTATCGTCATTTGTTTTGCTAGATTTTAGTATTAGTTAGCTTTGTAACGCTACAACTACATTTTTAGTGTGTTGTAATTTTGTGGTATTTTTAAAAACATATTAGTTATGAAGTATTAGGATTTGATGAACGTGTGTAGCGATTTTAATTGTACGAACTATCTTTACGATAATATATACATTATTCGAAGTATTTTTATGAAATCTTCAAGTTCCATTGTTGACTTTATATTCTAAATTACTATATATATTATATTATTTACTTTACTCTTGCATTGTTGTTTATACTGAAAAAGGGGATTGAGAAGGGTGTTTCTAGTTTGTTATTTAACGACGCCAAAAAGCGTCTAGATTTAGAGGCAACAGGGTGCTGCAAGTCAACGCGAACGGAGACGCTTTTACGCAACGAAAATCATTGGGGACTATGTTAAGCGTCGAGAATGGCGACGCTTTTACGTGTCGCGAATTACCGACTCAATTGACACGACGCTTTTAGACAGCGTCGCAAGCAAATTTAGCGACGCTTTTTGGCGTCGCTAAATGGGTTAAAAAGCGTCGCCATAACACTCCTTTTGTAGTAGTTACGTAACTCAACACATTCAATTGATTCAAACAGTAAATTCATGTAATTAAGTCGAGAATATCTAAATTGAGCTCCTCCTAATTTATCATTACTTGAACTCAACTCATTGAAATCGCCCAAAACCATAAAAGGCAAATCTAATAAACTTAAATAAGCAATCAGCTCCTCCCAAAATTCTTGTTTTAAAGCATGGTTGGGTGGAGCATATACAAAAATAGCAATAAAGGAGTAGTTCATAGATAAAACTTCAATTGAACAAGCCATAAACTGACTAGATTTATAAATCACTTTCAAATAAATGGATTAGAAGGGTTATCCTTCCATAAACACCATAATCCACCTGCCAAACCAATAGTGGGGACATAATCAAATTTAGTGAAATCACAATGCCTTTACACTCCCCTCAAAGGGAGAGGATTGCACTTTGGTTTCACAAACAACCATAATTTGCACATTATTACATTTACAAAAGTCTTTAACTTCTTCCATTGCAAGATACCTCTTGCAGCCCCTAATGATACAAAAACTTACATTCATCAAAAAGATGGCAGGTGGAAGACAGGTCTTGATTAAACCCAGCCCCTCTTCAAGCCAAATGAGACAGAATCATCCTCCTTGCATACCTTTCTCCTCTTGGCTGAGCTTGATGTAGAATGGATTCACATGATGTAACACCCCCAAAATCCATACACGTCTACGACTACGTCGCATCGACTTTGGGAGTGTTACCGTCGCGATGAAACGCAAGTCTTACTAAAAGAAATGTTAACTCAAATCAATGTCTCGAAACTGAAATGCAGCGGAAATAAAAAGTAACTACAACTCGGGAATCATCAACAACCCCTTTTGTTCAAACCACACACTAATTAATTAAGTAAATCATAATAATCTTATAATACTTAATAAAACACTATAGAGTTCAAATATAATGACTACCCCCGTATGCTCGGTATCATGCAGCAGCACCAATACACCTAGTCTGCTCCCCATTGTAGTAAGTACTTCAGTGCTACGTCCTTGATAATATTATCAACTAAAACGTGACTAGCTATAACGACTTAGTAATTCGAAGTATAAACGATAGCTAATCTCATTGTTTTATAACTTCCTTTTCTTTTCTATTCTATTGAGCTTAGCGTCTTTTAAGAGTCAATGTTAGTGAGCCAAACTTATTTTAGTTAGTTTAATCACCTAACACCTTTACCAAGTCCATTCAAGTTATATGTCCAATACTCCAAATACCAGGTTTGAATAGCAAGGTTATAACTTCCAACTAATGAACAATAATCTACTTTCTTTACTTCCCACCTTAATTACAACACATTAAATCAAATTTACAACTTAATCAGATTAATAACTTAAACTAATTATACAACTTAATTAATTACTAATTTACTCAAATTACAAATTAATTACTTACAACTTAAATTAATAGAAAAATAGAATAATACATATTAAAACTAATATAATATATACTAAACATATTAGGTTTTAATACCGCTAAACTCGCCGGCAACCGACTCCGGCGACAAACTTCCGGCAACGACGCACACCCTTGAGCCTCTCCCCTTGCTTCGCACCACCACACTTCACCCGGCTCGCACGCACGCACCACGACCCTCGACCCTTGCGCGACTCGCACACCACACTCGTACCCCACTCGAGCCACAACCTCGCTCGTCGCATAGCACGTCGAACTTCTTCTCCCACTTCGCACGCACACCCGAGCACTCGCCGCACAACTTTCTCGCACCACCTTCAAAACTCGTCGCACACACCACAGCGATACTCGCACACCTCGAACCACGACCACACACGCTCGCTCACACTCGAACTCCGCACGCACACCCTCGCTGCTTGTTGCACCGCCTTCTCGCGCACACTCGAGCAGGCGACGAGATTCCGAGTAGGTTGACGAGGGAGAAGGAGAGAGAAACTGAGAGAGAGAAACGGCTGAGGGAGGAGAGAGGTCAGCTGAGAGAGGAGAGAATAATTTAGGGTTTCTGAATTTATCTGATTTTTTATTCTTATTCTCTCTATTTATAGTATGGAATATCTAGGTCAAGTAGGACTCAGTTTGATCTTTTAAATTCCGAAATTAAACTAAACTGGACTATAATAGAATTACGTTAAAGTTGTAAACATACTCAAATTGTATTATTATTATTCTATTATTTTCTTGTAAATAATGCTAAAATACCTTTCAATTATATTCTTTATATTTCTTATTTATAAAGAGTTAACTCCAAAAATACGGAGTATTACACATGACTAGCCTCTTCAACCTCAATTCCCTCAATTTGCTTGATCATAAATGCCTAAGAAATAATAGTGTGAAAAGAATTTTCAGGCTCAGACAGATAGTCATCTATCATAGCATCATCATCATCCTGCTGCTCATCAATAATATATGTGCCCTCTTCAACACCAGAAAAGGTGTCATCAATGTCAAGAAGGTCATTCTCCTTAGGGAGAAAATAATCAGCATCCTCATTATAATTCCCAGCAAACAAATTTGTTTGGTACACAACTCTTAGAGGGACAGGAGAAATAATTTCATCATTGGCAGGGGGATGGAGAAGCAATAGCCCAGACTCAGAAACTGATTCAATACACTTCAAAGCAGCCCAAGGCTTGACATGGGAGTCAAGAGAGGGATTAGGAGAGGGAGTTAATGCCTTACAGTTAGGCTCATCATCAGAAGACTCCACATTAATAGCATCAAAAATCATTAAAGATTTACCTTTCTCATTAGCCTTTGGCATGCTCAAAGCAGCAACTTTCCCAGCCCCAACATTTTCAACATCATTCATCACAATACCCTTCTGGACAGGATTAAATTTCACACCAGAAAAGACCTTAGCATGAAATTTCTTTCTAGAAGAATTTTGAAAAACACCAGGTCCGACAACAGAAACATGAGATTTCTAGGAACATGCTTAGGCCTTACCTCTACTACATTAGCTTGCTCAGCTGTAGTGAGAGACTTAGCTTGCCTTGAAGCATTTTCAAGGAAGTTTACAAACCATTTCTTTTTATGTTTCTTAAGAAGCCTAACTGTTACTTCTTTCCGAGGAGGGTAAACCAGAGTGCACTTCTCAATACTATGATCATCACCACCACAAAATGAACAACCAATAGAAAAATTTTCATACCACAAAACATAGCCACTAGTACTGCCACCAGCCCTGACAACTTCAGCATATTCTAACAAAGGTTCTGTAATATCAACTATCACACAAACCCTAGCAAAATGAGTTTTATGCTTTAAAAGAGGTCTTGCATCAAGTTTAACAAAAGTTCCCACATTATTAGAAGCCAACAAGTTAGCCACAAACTCAAGATTTAACAATTTTAATAAGAAACCTTGGAATCCTAACCCACAGGTCCACCTATTTCAACTCCTCAATATAAGAATCCAAGTTAGCACGCCACGGTTGGAGAACAAAAAGTTCTCCCTGCACATGCCATGGTCTTTCAAACCACACAAGATAAAGATCTCCAGAATTAGCAAATCTAATCATCACCCATTGATCACTCATATCCATGAATTCAATTTCACCCTTACAGAATTTCCATTCGACTATCGTTCTAGTGATCATAGTACGCAAATCAATAGGATTACCTAGCATTTTACCTATCAAACAAGACTTAAAGAGATCCTCTACATCTTTTTTTAACTTGAGGCAAATCATCAACATTAATGACATCAGGAAAAAAGGGGGGGTCAGTTTAATCACTTACACCCAGCTTAGCAGAACCAGAACATGGGATGACCCAGTAACATATGAATAGGGACAACCACAGCAATAGGAGAATTGGTATCCAAGGACATACCATTACCTCCAGCAGGCTCAGATAAAATAAGATCTTTAAAAGATTTAGGAACTAACATGATAATAGAGCACACTAACTCACAAAGAAAATTGCAATAGAAAGACAGGCGATCACCAAGGAAGGAAATTTTTCGAGAGAAAGACCGAGATAACAGAACTTGGAGTGAAGTGAAAGATTACCTGAATTCTCCACCTTTTATAGCCAAAAAATTTAGGGCAAAAAACCCTGAACTCCACTTCTGAATTAAACTTACCAGAGAAATTTCCAATCGCATTTAATGAATTAGCTGAATAATGGAGAAAACTCCACCAGACACAAAAGACTTCTGCTTTTCGCAAAAGGCAGACTGCTTCCTCAAAGAAATAATGACCTTAAAACCAAAAATAATGAAGACACCTTGATCCAAGCACTCAAAAAGATATAAACGAACAGTCCCATCAATAAACAGCAGAACCCTAACCCTCTTTCGATTTTGTACTTAAATCTCATGAATTGGAGCCACCTAATCCAAATTAAGAACGAATTAAGTAGTGAAATGATGAAAATAGGCCCCATTACTCTTCTCCTAGGCTCATAGCCCTGACATTTGAGTGATTTTAATGCTAACCATGCTACTAATTTTTGCAGATCTAAAGTACTTTTTGCAGATGAAAGACGAAGAGTTATCTACATTTATAGATAACTAGGGGATGAAAACAACCATCAATAACGAGATAGTTACAACAATCACAAATTTTTGATTAAAGAGCTTGAAATCGGGAAGTTGACAGTTGTCATTTTTTTCTTTTTGCAGAAAAGAAAGAGCATTGCCTAACAGTATAACTTTTCAACTTACTTTAGGATAGTTGACAGTTGTCATTTCTTACTTTTACTTTTTCAACTTTTCTTTTCTTCTGTCTTTCTCTAGTCTCTAACTTTCATTAGAATGAAAATTATTTTTAAAATTAAAAATAAAAAATACCAACAGTATGGGAAAGAGGACGAGAAGCGTTACTTCTCTGTCCTCACTTTCTCAGAACTCACACGTCAGATATGAGAGATTATGTCATCTGCCGAAGTGTCGTCCGCCGTCGCATTACAACCCATAACTGTTGGAGTGTCGTCTACCGTCGGCGCCACTGCACAATCCCACCTCGCTCCCTCGACGTCGTTGTTGCTACTTGGAAACGTTTGCCGGCATTGCCACTGTTGGTCGCTGGATTTCTGTTAGTTTAATTTCTCTGTTTTCTTTAGGGAAACAAATTTTATTGTTATGTTGTTGATTTTTATTTTTTAAGGCACTTAGACAGTGAGTTAGGCTCCATATAATAGAGATATATAACCCTTGTTTTACAAACTAGACTAATTTGCTTTTAATTTATATATTTGGTCAATTTTGAACCTGTAATATCATAGTATTTAGTACTAGTATATAGGAATCAGGTCAACTTTCATGTGTTTATGAATTAGTTTGAATTAATTGACTGGTCATTTTCGACAATTAATCAAAGTACCCCCGATTTGAAAATCGTAGATCTGTCACTACTCACTATGCACAGGTATGTAAGAGACATATCTATTTTTTCTATGATTGTTTATTGCAATAGAAAACTTTCCATATGAGCTTAGAATTATCGAAATTTGATGTTGGGTTGATGTACTTAGTGTCGACAAGTCGATCTTTCAGAAGTTAGTAGGAAATCATGTTAATTCTTTTCATCCAATTTTTAGTGGTTTCTTAAACAATTGCTTGCAACAGGGCATAGCTAAACATTCGTCAGTTTTCTTAGTGAGTGCTGAAGGAAATTCTTTTATTATATGTGTTATAACGGACGTGAGAGAGAAACAAATAACGAATGCAAAAACAATGAAAAACAGACAACAGAATTACGTGGTTCACCAATTTGGCTACGTCCACGACAAAGAGAGAGAATATTTTATTGATGATGATGTGAGGAAAAACAAAGTTACAGATATTATATATGCTATCTTAGTCGAATAAACGATATTAGGTTAAATAGAAATTTAACCTGGCTAATAACTCTTAACTAAAACACGCGTCGAAGAGTTCTCGCAAAAGCGCGAGTCGCGGAGCTGGCCGCGAGTCGCGGTAAGCTCTCGACGATTTTGGCCGCGAGTCGTGCTGCAATCCGTGAGTCGTCAAATCTTAGATAGCTCTACTATAACGATTCAAGGCATATTTTCACAAACCTCCACCTTGACTTGAATCCTCTCACCATAAAACCCGAAAACATATGCATTGATCACAACGCCCAGAATCTCCCTTCAACTAGATTTGTCCCAAAAGACAACCAGATCAGATTAGTCCCTAAGGACCCCAGAATTGCCCCAAGAGGGCAACTAACAATCACGAATATTGAGTAAGTCCAAACAATATTGAAACTTATTACTCTGCGGAACCGGCTTGGTGAACATATCAGCAGGATTATCGACATTTCCTACTTTCTTCACTTTAATTCTAGTCTCAGTCCTCAGGAAATGATATCTCACATCAATATGCTTAGTCCTCTCATAATGGACTTGATTCTTGGCTAAGCATATTGCACTCAGACTGTCACAATACACAGTAGCCGGATCGTGATGTAAACCGAGATCACTAACTTGCCCCTTTAGCCATATCCCCTCTTTAGCAGCTGCTGTCAACGCCATGTACTTTGCTTCAGTAGTAGACAAAGTAACTGTAGCCTGCAAAGTTGCCTTCCAACTAACGACAGAACCACCAAGAGTCAAAACATAACCAGTCATTGACCTCCTACTGTCAACATCTCCAGCATAATCAGAATCAGAATAACCAGTGACTAAACACTGAGTATCATTCCCATAAATAAGACCAATGTCAGATGTACCTCTAAGGTAACGAAAAATCCTCTTGACTGCCTGCATGCTCCTTACCAGGTCACCCATGAACCTACTAACAACACTAACTGCATGTGCAAGATCCGGCCTAGTGCAAACCATAGCTACATAAACTCCCTACTGCACTAGCATAGGAACCCGACTCATGTACTCCTTCTCCTCAGCAGTCTGGGTGCAAAAGCACAGACAATGATTATTGAAGCACTTGGAGTGTCTATAGGCTTAGTGTTGTCATGCCAAACCTTGACGAATCTTCTAATATAACCTTTCTGTGACAAGAAAAGTTTTCCTGACTTCTTTCCCTATAGATCTCCATCCCCAAAATCTTCTTCCAGCACCCAAATCTTCATCTCAAACTACGCACTGAGAAGACCCTTCAACCTCTGAATATCAGACTTAGCTTTTGCAGCTATGAGCATATTATCTACATACAGGACCAGATATATAAAAGACCCATCACACAGCTTGTTGTGATACACACAACAATCATACAGACTCCTGTTGTAGCCTAACTCAATCATGTAACTGTCAAACCTCTTATAACACTGCCTAGGAGACAGCTTTAGTCCATACAAGGACTTCTTCAATCTGCAAACATAATCTTCTTTTCCAGGAACTTGGAACCCATCTGGTTGAGTCATATAAATCTCCTCTTCCAACTCCCCATGTAGGAAAGTTGTTTTCACATCTAGTTGCTCAAGTTCAAGATCCTGATGTGCATCTATTGCTAGTAGCACCCTGATGGAAGTATGCCTGAGTACTGGTGAGAAAAACTCATTATAATCTACTCCTTCCTGTTGTTTCACTATTTTGATAATGACAAATAATTAACTTTGTTTAATTTAGTTTAGTGCTTATTCGTGTGTTATTAGTTTATTTTATGTTATTAGATTTAGTTGTTTGAACTTAGTTTATAAATTCGATTTATTCTTTTTATTTATTATCTTTTAGTAATCACAAATAATATGTTAAATAACTTCTGGAGAATTGATTCGGAGATTAATCAAAAATTAAGTTGTTAAACTTTATTTGTGACAAAACCGTTTATATTATGGATGTAAAAATTGTGATATTTTATGATTCCATAATATTCTGTGAAGTTAGTTTATGCGCAGCTTTTTGGATATGTGCGCAACTTTTTGGATAGAATTCTGGTAGAAGAGCCGTCAAAATCTAACCTAACAAGCGCCTAAAGTGGATAAGCTGAGGTAGTTCCTAGTTTTTAGGAACCACAACAACCCACCTACTTACAAGGCGTGGGAAAGTGAGTGCGCGTGTGTTAGTGGCTGAACATGTGGAAACTAACCAACTTACTCCCAACGTAAATTTACAACGGATAGATCATGGAAGGAGTGTGGCTGAATTCAAGCTTCATTAAGATCGTGGAGAAGATCGTGGCGAAGATCATGGGAAGATTGTCTTCTACAAATAGTTTTGTGTAACAATCCTTTAATGTATGCTTTCAGAATTTTAAGTGTAATATCTTAGTGAAAGTGTATTCGGTTTTACTCTTCTTTCATTATTACTTAGTGTATTATAGATTGGGTTGAGTGAATCTAAATCTGTAATCATTTAGAGAGAAAAAGAGAAAGAGAAAGAGAAGAGAGAAAGAGAAAAGACTTTGAGTAAAGTCAAGAGAGAGAAAGTCAACTGTTCAGGGGGAACAAGTTGACTGGGAACCAGTTCCTAGAGGAACAGAGTAGGTCCGAGTTTAGGTTGTACAAAAGAGAGTATTTTGGCCTAAAGTTATTCAAGAGAATTGATTCAAAATCCCTCGTGGTCAAGGTTTTTCTTCCTATTGGGCCTAGGAAGTTTTCCTTGTAAAAATTCCGTGTTCTTATTTGTTTCTTGTTTATGCATTATCTCTTTCTTAGTCAATCATTCTTTTATTTCCGTAAAAAGTTAGAAAATCTCCCCAACTATAATTCACCCCCCCCTCTTGTAGTTTCTTAAGTGCTTGTTCTCAACTAACAATTGGTATCAGAGCCTGGTTCCTCCAAAAATCAGTTAACACTGAGGAGCCAGCTCCTGGAAATGATGAACACATCGGGAGAAAGATTGGAAGAAGGTTACTCAACTCAGCGTCCACCTAACTTTAATGACAAGTATTATCCATACTGGAAAAATCGTATGGAAATTTTCATTAAGGTTGAAAATTATCAAGTTTGGAGAGTGATAGAGATTGGTGACTTTGAAGTCACAGAGAAAAATGAAAAGGGTTAAGACATCCCCAAACCTCTCTCCAAATATGATAAAGATGACTTCGATAAAATGGAGATGAACAACTTGGCTAAAAAGATTCTCCACTGTGGCCTTAATCCCCATGAACACAATTGTATCATGGGATGCAAATCAGCCAAGCAAATGTGGGAACTTCTTCAAGTTACTCACGAAGGAACAAACAAAGTCAAGAGATCAAAAATTGACATGCTCATACACAAATACGAGTTATTTCAAATGAAGCCTAAGGAGTCTGTTCAACAAATGCTCACAAAGTTCTCCAACATAATAAATGAGCTTGAATCCCTAGGGAAGGTCATTACTCCAGAGGAACAAGTACGAAAAGTACTACGAAGCCTACGTCAGGATGACAAATGGATGGCAAAGGTCACTGCTCTGCTTGAAACAAAAGATTTCACCACATTCAATATCGAGCAACTTTCCGGTTCCTTGTTGACTCATGAAATACATCTAGGAACTCATAAAGTTAACTCTAGTAGACCTAAAGCTTTGGCTCTCAAGTCTGATGAACAAAAGGATTCAGAAACTGATGATGAAGAAGCAGCATTGATCGTGAAAAGATTCAAGAAGTTCTTCAATAAGAATTACAAGGGAAAGAACTTGAAAAAGCCAGGGAAGCTAAGCTGTCACAAATGTGGAAGTCCTGAACACTTCATAAAGGAATGTCCTCTCTGGGAAAATGACAAGAGCAAATGAAAATACAAGTAGAAGAGAAAGGAACAACAAAAACCATTCTCAAAAGTTGATATGAGAAGGGCCATGGTTGCTACCTGGGGAGAATCGGATTCAGACGAGGAGCAGGAACAACCAGAAGAGGAAACAACTCATTTGTATCTCATGGCAAAGACAAACGAGTAAGAAGACTTTCCAAACAACAAGGTACGCATTAATGTTATTGAAGAAGAGTTAAAAGAACTTTCAAAGAATCAAATAATAAAACTTCTTTCGGAAACTTTGGATGACTACAAGGCCATTTGCGTTAGAGAAGAAAATCTTGAAAAAGCCTTAGAAGTCACCAAAGGACATTCAAATTGGTTTAAAACAGTAAATGCTAATATTGAGGAAAGATTCTTTGAAGTTATTGATGAAAACCGACGTATTTGAGAAGCTTTTGAAAATGCTAAAAATGAAAATTATTTCTTGAATATGGAGATGGCTGAATTGAAAGTATTTGTTCCTGAAGGAACTAGTTCCTCTATAAATACCAGATCCGAGTTCGAGAAATTAAAATTCGAACATGAAAAGGTTTTAAGTAAGTACTCCCTCCGTTTCATAATGTAAGGCACACACGAGGTTCGAGGTCGAACTTTGACCGTTAATTACTCTCAATTTATGATGATAAAAAAATTAAAAAAATAATATTATTATAGTATTTTTCAAGACGAATCCAACGGTATAATTTTCATAATATTTATTTATCGTATTTGAGAGATATTTGTGATCAAAGCAAATTTTCGTAAAGCGTGAATGCCTTATATTTTGAAACAGAGGGAGTATCTGGTACTTAAAGAGAAAATGGAATCTTCAAGAACAACACTTCCTGATCCAGTGAGTTGGATACAAAAGTATAAAAATGAAGGAAGAAGTGGGTTAGGTTTCAATCACAAGAAGAAAAACAAAATGAAAAAATATGTTGATCTTCCAAGCAGCCGAATATGCTCTTACTGTGGGAACAGTGGACACTTAGTGTCTGACTGTTCCTCCAGAGAAGAACATATTGAGATGAACACTCGCTTAATTAAGCAAGTGTGGAAAGTTAAGAGAAATACTAGCCCAACAGAGGAACCCAAGTTAGACTGGGTTCCTACCACTGATTGATTTCCTTGGATACAGGCTAAAGTGAGGGGGAACAACCTGTGGCGGTACCTTGATAGCGGTTGTTCTAAACACATGACAGGAGATAAAAAGAAATTTCTCTCGCTTTCATCCTATAATGGAGGATCTGTGACCTTCGGAGACAATCTTACCGGTAATATTGTAGCTATAGGTAAGGTAGGAAAGTCTAGGTTATATTCCATAGATAATGTATTTTTGGTCGAGGGTTTGAAACACAATCTACTTAGTATTTCTCAATTTTGCGACAAAAGGAATAGTGTAAATTTTACTGATGAATGTTGTGTAGTAAGTAATACAGGAACAGGTACCAAGATTCTGGAAGGAACTAGGAAAGAAAACACTTATGTTGTTGACATCAACCTTGTTCCTATGAACAACCTAACTTGTTTAAGTGCCATCGACAATGAACCACTTCTTTGGCATAAAAGATGTGGTCACGCAAGTATGGCGTGGCTCCAGAAGCTAAGTGGTAAGGACTTAGTTGTTGGACTACCAACAATAAAAGTCTCAAATCATAAGTTTGTGGACCATGTGCAAAAGGAAAACAATTAGATCCTCGTTCAAACAGAAGAAGATGGTAGCACACAAAGTCCTCTTGAGTTGATTTCATATGGACTTATGTGGCCCTGTTCGAATCCAAAGCCGATCTGGTAAGAGATATGTACTTGTTATAGTTGATGATTTTTCAAGATATTATTTTTCTTCATAGCAAAGACGAGGCATTGATGAATTTGTAAACTTTGCAAAAAAAAACTCAAAGAGTAAGTTGTTTTAAAATTAAGCACTTGCGTTCTGATCATGGTGAGGAGTTTGAAAAACTCCAAAATTTGATGAATTTTGCAGAAATGAAGGACTTGATCACAAACTTCTCAGCTCCTAGGACCCCATAACAAAATGGCGTGGTCGAGAGGAAGAATCGCACATTGGAGGATATGGCAAGAACAATGATAATAGCCAGCAATCTTCCGAAGAATTTATGGGCTGAAGCTGTAAACACGGCATGCTACATCATCAATAGAGTCATCTGAGACCCATTGTCCTGAAGACCCCTTATGAGCTACTCAAAGGAAGAAAACCCAATATCTCGTACTTTAGAATCTTTGGTTGTAAAGCTTACATAACAATGGTAAAGACAATTTAGGAAATTTGATGCTAGAAGTGATGAAGCTGTTTTTATTGGATATGCTTTAAATAGTAAAGCATATAGAGTTTACAACAAAAGAACAATGTGTGTTCAGGAAAGTGTCCATATTATTTTCGATGAAACTAACTCCCTGCAGGAACTAAGTCATGAAAATGACTTTGAAATTGGACTGACTCGTTCTGAGGAGTCATAACCTTGATGAGGAACTAACACCTGCAGGAACCACAAAAAGTGTATTCCTGAAGAAGAGATAGTTGTTCCTAATCCTGTCATACAGGAGGAACAAGCAGCAGAAATTCATCCAGAGAATGAAACGAATGAAGATCCTCAAGCTGGAGGAGCAGAGACAAGGAGATTTTGAACCAAGACCATGGAAACACCTAAAATCCCATCCCTTGGATTTAATCGTAAGTGATATTAAAAAGGGAACTCAAACGAGATCCCAACTGAAAAATTTATGTGCCTTCAAAGCTTTTTTGTCTATGACAGAACCACGAGATCACAATGATGCCCTTCTGGAGTCTGACTGGATAAATGCCATGCAAGAGGAACTGAATGAGTTCCAAAGGAACAAGGTCTAGCATCTTGAGACCAAGCCTAAAAACCAAAAGGTGATTGGGCTGAAATGGGTCTTCATGAACAAGATAGACGAACATGGAAGAGTCATAAGGAACAAAGCCAGACTCGTAGCCAAAGGGTATAATCAACAAGAAGGTATTGACTTCGATGAAACCTTTGCTCCTGTAGCTAGAATAAAAGCTATAATAATTTTCATTGCCTTTGTTGCATTCCTGGGTTTTAGGTTGTACCAAATGGACGTCAAATGTGCCTTTTAAATGGATATTTAATAGAAGACTTCTATGTGGAACAACCTCCTGGATTTGAAAACCCTGATCTTCCTAACCATGTCTACAAGCTAATAGATAAAGCTCTTTATGGGCTTAAGCAAGCTTCTAGATCATGGTATGAAAGACTTTCAAAATTATTACTTTCTAATGATTTTATACGAGGAAAGGTTGATAGGAACCTGTTCCTTAGATCCAAAGGAACAGACATCCTAGTGGTTCAGATTTATGTAGATGATATAATATTTGGTGCAACTAACGAATCTTTTTGTAAGGAATTTGCTGAGTTAATACGTAGTGAATTTGAAATGAGCATGATGGGAGAATTAAACTTCTTTCTCGGGTTGCAAATCAAACAAACTGAAAGAGGAACAATGATTCATCAACAAAAATATGTAAAGGAGTTATTGAAAAGATATGGACTGGATCAAGCAAAAACCAACCATACTCCAATAGGAACAGGTTCAAGGTTAGATGAGGACCAAAGTGGTAAGTCCGTAGATCATAAACTCTATAGAGGTATGATTGGTTCCTTACTTTATCTAACTTCTAGTAGGCCTGATATCTCCTTTAGTGTTGGTTTATGTGCTAGATTCCAATCAAATCCTAAGGAATCTCACTTGACAGCTGTCAAACGGGTCCTTAGATATTGGAAAGAAAGTGATGATCTTTGTTTGTTCTATCCTCGAAGTGACATCTTTGATCTAGTGAGCTATTCTGATGCTGACTATGCTAGAGACTTGGTAAATTGTAAAAGCACCTCAGGTATTGCCCAATTCCTAGGATCAAGCTTAGTTTCTTGGAGTTCAAAGAAACAGAACACCGTTGCTCTTTCAACAGCCGAAGCTGAATACGTGGCAGTTGCTGCTTGCTGCTCTCAGGTATTATGGATCAAGCAACAGGTACGTGACTTTGCATAAAATTTAGTGTGTTCCTATTACTCTGTGATAATACTAGTGCCATTTGCATTTCCAAGGATCAGTTCATCACTCTAGGGTTCAAGCATATTCACATCGACTTCATTTTCTAAAAGACAATGTAGAAAAGGGATTAGTCAAAGTTTGATTTTTGTTCCAACTGAAAATTAAAAGCTGACATATTGACTAAACCTCTATCTAGGGACAGGTTTGAAAATATATGCTTGGAACTAGGAATGATAAAAATTGTTTGAATGTACAAATGATGTTAATTCCCCGAAAATTGTTTCTTACTGAGCATGTCCTGCAACTTTCATGAATTAAAATTCATACACCTAGGGTCAAGTATAAGATCACATATGTCTTTGAATATTACCCTTATTGTCCTTGCACATATTTAACGTATGTAGTTTGTACATTATGGACACATTTTATCATATGCAAGAGTATTTTTTTGTTTTTCTATTTTTCCCTCCAAATTTCCTTGCTTATTTTTCTTTTCACACCTCCATTCCATACATAAATGCATTAACATGTATTATTGCCACAATTACACGTTCGGTTAATCTGAGTTAAATGAAGAAACTTCATTATATTTCTTCCAAAACCCAATAAACCGTTTCATTAAACCTAACCCTCTACTTCTCTTTCACACGGTATCATCATTACTTTATAACCCAACCCATCACATCACTGACCCCCTCACGACTTCCAACTCTCACATCATTTCATCTCTCTCTCTCTCTCTCTCATCGCTCATCTTCAACCTCCCTCCAAAACCCCTTTCACCATGTCTTCTCACAGTAAAAATACCGGAGATTACGAAAATTTCCTAGAGAGAAAACACCATCCCTTGATGAAATCATCCCTCAAGAATCATCCAAGACCAAAGAAGATTCCAATGGGTCAAAATCAAAATCCTCTGCTCATGTTTCTCTCTCTCCGAAACAAGAAGATGGTAAAAACGAAGCTGAAAGTGAACAAGAAAAGGAGATCACAGTTCCTACAAAGCGAGGTAAGAAAACAAAGTCATCCCAATTTCTTGTGGGTTTTTTCGTTGATGTTGCATGGTGCAAAAAAGTCCAAGTGGTCAGAACTGTTGAACATCTTAAAGTTTCAAAAATGGTGGAAAATTATCAGTTTAGATGAGGGTCTTTATGAAAAGAATGAAAGATTTTGTTCAAGTTTTTAACATAACTGGGCGTATGTGTGAGTGTAGTGAATGGTTGTGTTGTTACTTTGACTGAAAAGAAGCTGGGGAATGGTTGATTCCCAATTGAGGTTACAAAGATATATTATGGTAGGCAAACTTAATATCAATGGATCTCCAATGCTTAAATTCTTGCTTTCTTTAAGCAATTTCTAATGCATTATCTTTAGATCAAAAAGAATTGTCCCCCTTTCACAAATTGTTATTCCAGTTTGTTTGGCATTTCATTCTACCGTTCCTCAAAAAAAACCCACATCTAATGATTCTTCATTTTATCTGCCTTGCTCATAACATCAAACAACAACCTCCCTCTTTGATTATTTCACATCTCTCTCACTGCATTTCCCATAACACCAAAGTTGGCTATGGCAACCTTCTCTCCTTTGTTTTCAAAAATTGCAAAGTTAAATTGCCTGCCAGTCCCTCCTTTTATCTTGAGCCAAAAAATTATCTTACCAAGGACACTCTGTCAAGGCTTAGTTTAAGGTTAGTCAATGGGAAACTAGACTTTGAGAGGGAAGAAACGCCTATCAAGGTTGAGGGTAGTAAGAGGAAGCTGGGTGAAGAGGGAGTTCCAAGTGGGTCTGTGAGGAAGAGTCAAAGGTTAGCTGGGTCCAAGTCTCTGAAGGAGCAGGATCAAGGTGAAACAGTGTTTATTCACCTAGACTCAGATCCAGTTCCTTCTACTGCTGTGGATTTTCCGTTGTTATCTACTACTGGGCTCAACAAGCTACTCCGGGAAATTCAGATCTTTGACCCTTCTGCACACCAGGATCAATCCTAAAGACACTGTCTTGCTCTGGATTTCAGCAGCAACAAAAATGATAGCCATCAAGAATGCTGATACGGGGATCGGAACAAGGATGGTGTGATCTCAAAAATTGATTTTGTGTCTCCTCTCTCTTCAAACGCTCAAAGCCCTAACTTCCTTTAACTTTGAAACAATTGACAATTTTTTTGTGGCTGTAATTATTGTTAAACAATTTCTTTTGGATCTCTCTTTATGTGTCCTTTTGAGACACGTGAAGTACTTTTACTTTCTTCTTTTTTTTGCTTTACTCTGCATATTGCTTGAAATCTGCTGTCGATATTGTTGCTTTATGCCTGCTTATTTTTTTTTGTGCTTGTGTGGCTAATATTATGAGATTTGTGTTTGAGCAACTTGCTTGATGCCTAGACTATTGACTCTCTAGTGCTGCAGGTTCATCCCTTGGTTTTGATAATGACAAAGGGGGAAGATATATTACTGTATAAAAAAAATTTTATCTTCGTTCCTACTTAGTTCCTATGCATGTTTCCTCATCCCTGTTCCCAGTAGAGCCTGATCCTGTACCCAGTCTTAGTTGAGTCTACTTAGGTGATTTTTTTTGTGTGTGATTTTTTTCTGATTTTTTTTTCTTTCGTTCTTTCTTAAAACATAAAAACATAAAAATTTT
The DNA here is from genome assembly GCF_026745355.1 of Beta vulgaris subsp. vulgaris. NCBI lineage: Eukaryota > Viridiplantae > Streptophyta > Magnoliopsida > Caryophyllales > Amaranthaceae > Beta > Beta vulgaris. The sequence goes on along the minus strand of NC_079202.1, from coordinate 40,843,558 downwards.
CCAATTATTTGTCATCATCAAAAAGGGGGAATATTGTTGTTTCACTATTTTGATAATGACAAATAATTAACTTTGTTTAATTTAGTTTAGTGCTTATTCGTGTGTTATTAGTTTATTTTATGTTATTAGATTATATTGTTTGAACTTAGTTTATAAATTAGATTTATTCTTTTTATTTATTATCTTTAGTAATCACAAATAATATGTTAAATAACTTTGGAGAATTGATTCGGAGATTAATCAAAAATTAAGTTGTTAAACTTTATTTGTGACAAAAACCGTTTATATTATGGATGTAAAAATTGTGATATTTTATGATTCCATAATATTCTGTGAAGTTAGTTTGTGCGCAACTTTTTGGATAGAATTCTGGTAGAAGAGCCATCAAAATCTAACCTAACAAGCGCCTAAAGTGGATAAGTTGAGGTAGTTCCTAGATTTTAGGAACCACAACAACCACCTACTTACAAGGCTTGGGAAATGAGTGCACGTGTGTTAGTGGCTGAACATGTGGAAACTAACCAACTTAATCCCAACGGAAATTTGCAACGGATAGATCATGGACGGAGTGTGGCTGAATTCAAGCTTCATTACGATCGTGGAGAAGATCATGGGAAGATTGTCTTCTACAAATAGTTTTGTGTAACAATCTTTTAATGTATGCTTTCAGAATTTTAAGTGTAATATCTTAGTGAAAGTGTATTCGGTTTTACTCTTCTTTCATTATTACTTAGTGTATTATAGATTGGGTTGAGTGAATCTAAATCTGTAATCATTTTAAGAGAAAAAGAGAAAGAGAAAGAGAAAAGACTTCGAGTGAAGTCAAGAGAGAAAGTCAACTGTTCAGGGGGAACAAGTTGACTGGGAACCAGTTCCTAGAGGAACGGAGTAGGTCCGAGTTTAGGTTGTACAAAATAGAGTCTTTTGGCCTAAAGTTATTAAAGAGAATTGAGTCAAAATCCCTCGTGGTCAAGGTTTTTCTTCCTATTGAGCCTAGGAAGTTTTCCTTATAAAACTCCCGTGTTCTTATTTCTTTTTTGTTTATGCATTATCTCTTTCTTAGTCAATCATTCTTTTATTTCCGCAAAAAGTTAGAAAATCTCCCCAACTACAATTCACCCCCCCCCCCTCTTGTAGTTGCTTAAGTGCTTGTTCTCAACTAACACTTCCCTTTGTGTGAACGCTCTTGCAACCACCCGAGCTTTATACTTAACCCCCTCAGATGGTGAAGACCCTTCCTTCTTCTTGAAAACCCATTTGCATGTTACAATCTTCCTCTCCTTAGGACGTTTGACTAGCTCCCAAGTCTGATTCTTATCTAGAGACTCCATCTCATCTCCCATTGCAGCGAGCCATAGAGTAGACTCACTTCCAGAAACAGCTTCTTTATAGGTGGATGGCTCATGATTTTCAACCTCCACCTCCTCAGCAACCTGTAGTGCATTGGCAACCATGTCTTCAAAACCATACCTCTTTGGAGGCCCCACACCAACTATTCTAGCTCTATCAAGTGCTATGCTTGGTTGATGTACTTCAGATGTGGTTGACTGATAACTAGAAGACTCTTCAGTAGCACCATGTTGATCTTCTCCACCTTGGTGCTGTGATTCACTCTCAGCCTGAGTGACTTGCAGCTCCACCTATTTATCAACATCGATCTATCACTACTAACAGACACCACTGTAGACTTCATAAGAGAGTTAAGCATAGAATTTTCATCAAATATTACACTTCTACTAAGTATAACACGATTTGCAGAAGGCGACCAGATTCTATAGCCCTTACTCCACTCCCAAAACTCACAAATACACCCTTCTTAGCTCTAGGTTCTAATTGACCCTCATTTACATGATAATAAATAGTAGAACCAAAAACTCTCAACAAATAATAACTAGAATTTTTTGCACGCGATGCATGCTTGAATTTTTTGTCGAAATTTGAACATTAGACATACAAAGTATAATTGTTTTTAGTTGCAAAATTTGAGTGGTTTAGTTTCTGTCACTTATGTCTCTCACTATTCTTTTTGTTTTTTTTTTTTACTTTTGAAAGTTAGGTTCTATGAACAAAATAGAAATTTTATTGAATTTATTTATGATTTCTAATATTATAATTTTTTAGTTGATTTTTGAATTAAGTACAGTACTTCATAAATTATAAAGAAAGTGGACACTTTGATTTAGGCTTACCAGACCACACCTCATAAGGTGTCTTATAATTAATACCTGTGTGAGGTCCACGATTGATCAGATAGCAAGCTGTACTTACAGCTTCCGCCCAAAATCTCCTAGCTAACCCAGCATTTGAGAGCATGTACCTCGCTCTCTCCAACAGTGTCTGATTCATGCGTTCTGCAACTCCATTTTGTTGTGGCGTATTTCTAACAGTATGATGGCGACCAATACCTTCATTCTTGCAGAACTTATCGAACTCAGACCAACAGAACCCCGGACCATTATCAGTACGCAGCCTTTTGACCTTTCTTTCAGCTTGATTTTCCACTTGGACCTTTCACTACTTGAAATTCTTGAAAGCCTCACTTTTATGCTTCATCATAATTACCCAAGTCATTCTTGAATAATCATCGACACAAAATACCTATGACCTCCAATAGATGCAACTCGGGAAGGTCCCCAACAATCAGAATGGATATAATCAAGAGTACCTTTTGTTGTATGAATCGCCTTTGGGAACTTACTGCGATGAAGCTTCCCAAACACACAGTGTTCACAAAACTCTAGATCCTGCACCTTGTGCCCACATAGAAGATCCCTCTTCGACAGAATTTGCATCCCCCTTTCACCCATGTGCCTAAGTCTCATATACCACAACTTGGTTAACTCCTCCTTGTGAATCTCAGATGATGCAACATTAGCAGAACCTGTCACAGTAGACCCTTGAAGAATATATAAGGTACCATTTTTAATACCTTTCATAACCACCTTTGAACCTTTATAGACACTCATAAATCCACCTTCACCTTGAAAACTGAAACCCTTGCTATCAAGAAGACTCAAAGATATCAGATTCTTTGTCATTAATGGAACATGCCTAACTTCATTCAAGGTACAGAATGTACCATCATGAGTCCTTACCCTAATCGAGCCAGTTCCAACTACTTTTCAGGCAGCACCGTTGGCCATAGAAACATTGCCTCCATTTATCTGCTCATAAGTTGAAAACCACTCCCTGCATGGACTAATATGATACGACACCCCAGAATCAAGAACCCACACATCCTTACAATATGACTGGTTATTAGCTACTAGGGCCAGATCTTCCTCAAAGTTACCTTCAGTTTCTGCTAGAGCAGCAGTGCTTCACTCTTGTCCTGTTGCTTCTTTTTCTTAGGCCATTCATTTTTCCAATGCCCCTTTTCCTTACAGTAGTTACAAACGTCAGTAGTTTCAGGACCCTTAGAATTCAAATTTTTAAAGTTCGTCTTCTTTTTACCAAATTTCTTTTGTCCCTTACCCCCAGTAACTACTAGAGGTGGCCAATGGGCGGGCTCAACCGGGCACAGCCCTGGACCGGACCGGTCATTGGACCGAACGGACCGGACCCTCGAGGGAACGGGCCTGAACCGGCCCAGGACCGGATAGAGGATAGGGTTGGCGTGGGTCCATAGTTGGGGGGGGTGGACCGGACCGGACCACCCTGAACCCGGACCGTAAACCGGTGTGAGACCGAGGGTTAACCCGCCCACGAAACCGGCCCTGACCCTGAACCGTGACCAGCCCTGAACCTGCACATCAAACCGTTAAAAAACCGACCCGCCCAAAAAACCGCCCAAAACCGGCCACAAAAACCGCCCCAAAAACCTGACCGTGACAAAAACTGCCCCAAAAACCGGCCCAAAACCGCAATCCCCCTTCTTGCACCTGCGGTCCGACAAACAAGAACTTGGGAACCGCGCTTCTCCCACCGGCGGTCCGGCGACAACATCTCCCTCCCGCCCTGCGCTTCTCCCTCCGGCGGTCCGGCCGTACCCTACCTGGCCCCTATCCCCCTTCGAAAATAATTGAGGTTGTTTTCGAAATTATGAAGATTGAAAATCTGAATTGTGAATTGTGATAAGATAATGAATGAGTGAATGGGGTAGAAAGTGGAAAGGATAGGATAAGAATAAAAGGGAAGAAAGAAGAAATGGGTGGAAAATGAAAAGCCTGCAAGTTGCATCCACCATTTTTTATTTCACCAGGCACCATACCAACATACTATTAGTAACAGTATCAAAAGAGAGAAGGAGAAGATATAGCCGTATATTGTGTTATATGTGGGCCACGTTGGCAAATTTTTTAAAAAAAAAAATGAAAGATAATTCATTTGTTACTGTTACTCCCAACATACTGAATGAATTTGCAGGATCACGATGTAATTGCAAGCTTTTGCAATGTAGCTTTACTATTCATTTGCAGACTGATGAATTATCATCCGCTCACCTCAATTCAGCAAGTATCTCCCAACTCCCAACATACTTCATTTCATGATTTTCCCACCTCAATAGAATTTCAAAATTAAAATTTTCCCCCCAAATTATTCCTATAAATACCGCATTTTACCAGTTTCATTCTTCACATCTCAACATCTCAAGTTCATACTCTTAAACATCCTTCTGTTTCTATTTCTTTGAGTACTACTTAAACATCCTATTTTCCATCTTTATTTATAGCAAAAAAAAAAAAAAACTTGTTTCGCTTTCTGTTGTCTACTTAGCTAAGTTTTAGTTCCTTAAGCTATTGTTTTACTACATTACTTTAATACTTTAGTTTCTATCTCCAAAAAAATGTCTAAATTTTTTTAAAAAAAATAACTGGAAGAGGTAAGAGCGGTGGTTCAACTAGCTAAAGGGGTGGTTCTTCTAATTCACCGTCCATCGACAATAGCGATTTCATCGAAGATTTAGAACATGAGTTGTTACATGATAATGAAGTATTTGTGCAGCCACCAAACCGACAACCATCTGCTTCAAACATGCAACAACCGGGTTAGTGTTCAATAATTAATCATGATTATGTTACATAAAAATGAATCAATGACCATTATGTAAAAAAAAGTATGACTTAGGTAGTTAATGGTAGCGGTGTTATTCAATAATGATTAAGATAATTATTATTGATTATGTTACATAAAAATGATTTAAGCAATAACAATTATGTAAATCAAATAACACTTAGCTAGTTAATCGTGATTATGTTAATCTTAAATAATTAAGATACTTAATCATGATTATTTAAAAATAATAATATTTTAGCAATAATAATTATGTATAATAAGTACATAAATAAACTATCACTTAGTTAGTTAATTGTGATTATTAATGATTTAAAATTAAGATAGTTAATCGTGATTTTGTTTAATTAATAATGTTTTTGCAATAATAAGTATTCATAATAAGAACGTAAATGAACTACCACTTAGCTAATTGATTTTGTATTATGTTAATCAATAATGAGTAAATATATGTTAACTTAAATATCGTAGATGAAGCCGGTGAAACCGGCATGGGCAACGACGACGACGGAGCTGGTGGCTCACAACCTCAAGGTACCAAAAAGGTGTCATGGGTGTGGCCATTCTTTGAAAAACTTGCAACCAACGAACCCAGACAATGGAAGTGCATTTGCCAACTTTGCAAGAATGCAGGTGTCAACCCACCACCGACTTACAACTGGAGAAACGGTGGTGGAACGGGCACCTTAGGTCGTCATTTGACCAACAAACATGGCCTTACGACAGAGAATGTTAGCAGTGGCGGGGACCGAAACACGCAGACACAACTCCACGGGTATGCTGGTGAGATGCCCGACGCAGGTATGCCTTTCTCCTACAATAGAGATCGTATGATTGATGAATTTGCTAAATATGTTATCACTGATGAATTGCCGTTCAACCATGGAGAAAGTGATGCATATGAATATTTCAATAGAACTGCTTTGCAACCAGCATTTAGGAAAGTCCCTACGAACACACTTAAGCGTCGCACACAAACTGCATTTCATCTCTATAGAAGTCATATGATGGAGATGTTCCGTACCTTCAACGGTCGCATTAGCCTGACAACGGACACATGGACCTCGTGTTTTGGTGAACCTTTTATGTGTGTTACTGCCCATTGGATCGATGATGAGTGGTTTTTGCAGAAATGTATCATTGCTTTTGAGCTTATGGAAGAGAGTCATAGTGGGTACAACATAAAAGCCCATTTATTGGAGTGTTGTAAGAAATACCATTTACTTGATAAAGTGTTTTCATTATCTATGGATAATGCAACGGCCAACACTAAGGCCATTGATTTCTTGAAGCAGGAAAGTACGTTTAAGCTTATATTAGATGGTCAATTCTTACATGTTAGATGTTGTGCTCATATACTCAACCTGTTTGTTCAAGAAGGTATATAGCTTGTTTACAACCTTTATTAGAGCCCATTAGAATATCGTTAGGGTCTTAAGAAAAAGCCAGGTTAAGAGAAGGTACATGGCATTGTGTAAAGAATTCGGCTTGCCGAAGAAGGTCTGGTCTCTTGATACTCCAACTCGATGGAACTCTACTTATAAGCTGCTGAATGATGCAATAAGGTATCGTGATGTTATGACTCCTTTATATAATGAAGTTCTTTCGAAAGAAGATATGTTGATTACTGATTATCATTGGACAGTTGCAATGCTTGTTCGGGATGTTCTTAAATCTTTTCACAATGCAACTAACACATTTTCTTTGGTTTATGAACCCAACATTCATTTGGAATGTAGAATGCATTAAGTGGTACATCCATCAATGAGAAATTGGATGTGATGAAATCAAAGTTGTGCTTGATAGCATGAAGGTAAAGTGGTTTGCATATTTAGTGAATTTCCGTACATTTATGGTGTTGCCTGTATACTTGATCCGGCGCTTAAACTTGATGGCCTATCAAACTTGTTAAATTTCTATTATCAATGTTTAGGTGTTTCTTATGATTGCATTATGTTTTGAAGTGTAGACATCTTTTGGAGGAACTTCATGATCATTATGTCTCGATTTATGACCCCGATTTCGTTCCGACTTCCGGATATACAAATATTGTTCGCTTTGATTCTTTAATTACTAACATATTGAAGAAACAAAAAACTAGTGTTTTTGGATTCGCTTGCGCAGGGGTAGACGATTATTTGTCCTATCAATTTGAAACAGGTTCATATTTCCACATTCTTAAATGGTGGAAACTTAAGGAAAATCAATTCCCCATTTTGGCTAGAATTGCAAGCGACGTACTTGCAATTCCAGCATCAACTATTGCTTCGGAATCAGCATTTAGTGCAGGTAGAAGAGTGCTGGATGAAAAAAGGTCTCGTCTATCTCCACAAAGCATCGAGATATGCGTTTGCAAAAAAGATTGGGATCAAGCCGAAAAAAGAACGTAAGGATTAAGGGAAGATGAAGCAGGAGAAGATGATCCTTGGATGCTAATGGAGACTGAATCATCTAGTTCATCCAATGCAAGGGAACATACAGATGGAGGACAATAGTCAACTGCCAACCACGACTTCAAATAAAATAAGGTATGTAGAGAACTACGTGGGATTTGATTCCTTCGGGATACGTAGGCAGCTTACTCCTTGAAAATTTCAATACAATTAAATTATATTATAATTCCTTAAAAATTTCAATATAATTGCCAAATTATATTGTAATCTTCAAATGTAAGTCCAAGCCCCCCTGCCATCAAAAGGGGGGGGGGTTATTAATTTGATTATAAGAATTACATAGAAAATTTTATTGTTCTTGTAAATCATATATATTGTAAATTATTATTTGTGTAACCATTTAAATTCTCATTGTAAATGTTTTTATTAATTTGATTATAAGTATTACATACAATTTTTTTTTGTTCTTCTAAATCATATATATTGTAAATTCTTATTTGTGTAACCATTTATATTCCTATTGTAAATTCTTATTGTAAATAAATTAGATACCATAAATTCTTATTGTACTGAAATTATCATATTTGTATATTCTTATTTATTGCATATTTATATTTCGATATTGTAAGTTCTTATTATAAAGTAAATATTTAAACGTATATGTGTCTTATAATTCGTGGGATCCATATGTGTCTCCCCGTTTAATGGCTTGTGGGCCGTTGTTAATGACTTGGGGTCATGAACCAAACCCGAACCCTACCCTGAACTGGCCCGCCCAAAACCGTGGATCGAACCGCCTTGAACCGATCTTCCGGCCCTGAACCGACCCGCCATGAACCGTTTCTTCCAGCCCTGAACCGGCCCGCCTTGAACCGGGTCCAGCCCATGGCGAACCGGTGTGTCAACGATCCCGGTTCCCCTCATCCCAACCCTGACCCTGGACCGGCCCAGCCCGGTACCCTACACAGTCCAGTTCAGGTTTGCGTCACCTTGGCCCGGCCCGGCTGGCAACCCGGCCTTGAACCAGCCCAGCCCAGACCGTGGCCACGTCTAGTAACTACTAATCTAGATGCATGATTCTCTGTACTAGAACCATATGCCTGATGACGGACCTCTCTAGTATGGAGAGCAGATTTTACTTCTTCTAATGACAGACTATCTTTCCCAACAATAAAAGAATCCACAAAATTCTCATATGATACAGGCAAAGAAACTAACAATATTAAAGCAGCATCCTCATCATCTACTTTAACATCAATATTTTGCAGATCTAGCAAGATAGTATTCAGTTTATCTAAGTGATCCCTTAGAGACGTACCTTCCTGCATACGCAGGCTGAACAGATGTTGCTTCAAAAGCAACTTGTTGGTTAAAGAGTTCGTCATGTATAAACTCTCTAATTGCAACCACAGACCAGCAGCAGTTTCCTGCTCCGCAACTTCAGTAATTATGTCGTCAGATAGACACAACATAATTGTTGAATGCGCCTTTTCCTCCAGAACTTCCATCTCAGCGGTGACTGAATTCGTTGCCTTCTTTGCCAACGGTGCCCACAACCCCTTGCTTCAGTAAAGCCCGCATCTTGATTTGCCACAGACTAAAACTATTCCTTCCAGTAAATTTATCAATTTTGACATTCATCGCAGACATCTTTCTCACACAGATCGAACACAAAGCTCTTGATACCAATTTGTTATAAGGGACGTGAGAAAGAAACAAATAACGAATGCAAAAACAATGAAAAACAGACAACAAAATTACGTGGTTCACCAATTTGGCTACGTCCACGGCAGAGAGAAAGAATATTTTATTGATCATGATGTGAGGAAAAACTGAGTTACAGATGTTATATATGCTATCTTAGTCGAATAAACGATATTAGGTTAAATAGAAATTTAACCTAACTAATAACTCTTAACTAAAACACGCGTCGAAGAGTTCTGGCAAAAGAGCAAGTCGCGATGGCTGCCGCAATCGCGGTAAGCTCTCGGCGATTTTGGCCGCGAGTCGCCAAATCTTAGATAGCTCTACTATAACGATTCAAGGCATATTTTCACACTATGAAATTCTCATACTAGTCACAAAGATTTATTGCTTTGATTAGTGGGCTGATCGAAATATACATCATATTCTCTTACGTGAGCTACATCTATGCGCGAGTTCTGTTTGGGAAGCAAAATGTAGATATGGGAGCAATCACAATAATAAGTACTAGCAGCTTTATGATGAACAGATAAGTAGTAGTATCATATTCTCTTATAAAATTCTTATTGTTTTTGTATAGATGAGTAGATGACCACTGTTGCTCACCAGCGGTTTCCATCCTAAATTCGTGTGCAAATTTGCACTTCCTGAGGTGTTGTACGTTTTAAAACACATCTGCAGTATCTTTTGTATTGTAAAAGTGGTTGTTTTATAGGTTTGTCATCATTCCAAAGATTTTTCAAAATTTATACAATAATGTTATATTTTGGCACATTTTCGTTTACATGTTTGAAACTTATGTATGACAAGTTAAAATTTTTTTTAAAGAAAAGGAAGAAAGAAAGAAAGAGCGAAGAGGGCGACCAAGACCAAATTACTCTTATTCTTCAGTAAATGGTACTATAAAGGCAAACAAAAAGGGCGATATAATAAGAGCAACTCCAATGGTGCAAAAGAAGGACTTGCTAGCAAACTTGCAAAATAATTAGCTAGTTGCTTAACCATTGAAGCACAAAATGGAGTTTTACTTTTTTTTTTTTTTTTTTTTTTTTGAGGGGAAATAGTCAAATAGTAGTACCATTCTCATTCATCCATGGACAAAGTGTCCATTAGTACATACGGGTTAACCTCAACACGACTGTGGTTCTCCCAAAGTTGTTCAACACCAAATGGTACTATCTTAGCTAGGTGATGGGCTACAGCATTGCCATCCCTTTTAACATGAGACCAGGAAAGAGACTTAAAACAACTACTAAGTAGGAAAATGTCTTCTAATACAGAATCAAGATCCGAGAAATACACCATGCCTTTGGAGAGCCTCGAGATAAGGACTTGACTATCCGATTCAAGCACGACCTCTTCATACCCAAACCTTCTAGCCAGCCGAATAGCCATAAGTAGGGCCTTCCCTTCCGCGATCTCCACCGGCCAATGAGCTCTAACTCGACGCGAGGCAGCAAACAAGACCTTGCCTTCATAATCTCGGGCCACCACACCCAGCCATACCCATCCTTCACAAGCTAATGACGCGTCACAGTTAAGTTTCACAATACCTCCAGAAGGGGCTTTCCACACTTTTGGGCTCGAAATCATACCTCCCCCTCTTGCACCATAAATCCGCTTCGCATACTTGTCATGATCTTCAATTTGACGGTGCATTCTTGCCATTATAATAGGATTCGCTGTCGTGGAGTTAGTAGTGAAAATTTTTGAGTTTCGCTCGGTCCATATACACCACGCTAAAATGACAACTCGTTGCTGCAGCTTCTTCTCGAGTTTTGCCCAGCTAGCGACGGTCTCCTGGATAGGGGCAGTCTCAATATTTAAAAGCATCGGAGCGCAACCACTCTCCTCCCATAATTCGTGCACTCGGTGGCAAAGGAAGAGAGCATGAATTGTTGTTTCCTCCTCGCCACACCAGGGGCAGCACGCATCCTCAATCATGTGCCTATACCTCAACAATGAGCGAGTGGGCAAAGTACCTGTGCATAGCCTCCATAAAAATAATCGCACCTTGGGAGAAGCTTCCACCTTCCACAACATTACCCAAGCCTCATGGAAGACATCCAGGTTAAATCTCTTCCCTAGCATGTACGCCGTTTTCGCGGAATAGTTCCCATCTTTCGTAAAGGCCCAAGTGAGGACGTCATGTGGCATACGCTCACTTAGGGGAAGCGATAGGATGCATTTTGTATCTCGCTCATTGAATAAAAGAGTGATAAGCTCCACATTCCACTCCGAAGATCTCGTATGGATTAAGTCACTCACCCTTTCCACCTCCTCCCGCCTCCCACTTTGGATGAATTTCCCCTCTTCATCAGCAATCCAAGGGTCACTCCATATATTGATATCCACACCATTCCCCACTCTCCAGATCATCCCCTCTTTAATAAGTGCCTTAGCACTCCATATCCCCTTCCACGAAAGCTTGGCGGCGCATACCCTAGTGGGGCTTCAAGAAATGTGCTTCGGTGGTAGTATTTCGCTTTCAATACCTTCCCCAGCAGCGTGTTCTCTCCTTTCATTACTCGCCATGCTTGTCTTCCCAAAAGCGCATCATTAAACACCTCAAGGTCCTTGAACCCTAACCCTCCCAAACATTTGAGTTCACACATAGACTCCCAACTCCTAAATGGAGTTTTACTTTGCTAAGTAGAAGTTGTCTTCTTTGTTCTATCATTTAAGCCTTGAGTAGTGGAAATTGCCCTCTTTGTTCTTATCTAAGAGGACAACTTTTTTTTTTTTGACAGTTTTAAGAGGACAACTTTGTTGCCTTGGTAGTCTTCTAAAGCAAATAGGGCAATTATAGCTGCCTTATCTGCATAGCTAAGAGAACGATAATAGTTGCCCTGTTTGGTAAAATCAAATAAGGCAAAATGACGTTGCCTTCCTTGAAATTAACAAAGAGGAAAATTTTAAAAGGTTTGCCCTCGAAATCTAATATAACGGTCCTACCGTGGTAATGTTAAGAGCAAGTAATTTTTGCCTCTTAAGTTAGGAAGGTAATTTTTAACTCTTAAATTAGGAAGGGAATTTTTTGGTCTACAAGGGCAATTTTACTTGCCCTCTTTAACCATAAGTGTTGTAGTGTATATTGACCTACTATGGACCACGATGTTGCTATCTCAATCAAATATCTACAAAATCAAGGTTTGTTTTAGTACCATTTGACGGACGAGTGATGATAAAATACTAAGAGCAACTCCAATGGTGCAGAAAAAGGACTTGCTAGCAATTTTGCAAAATACTTAGCTAGTTGCTTAACCATTGGAGTACAAATTGGAGTTTTGCTTAGCCAAAATGTTGGGTCCCACCCCACAAATAGCTTCTCAATAAGTGATATTTTATATATTAAAAAAAAAGGAAAAAGTGATTGTGGGACCTACCTAAGCAACAAAATAGTTTAGCTAAACCACTAAAGGGGAAGTTGGCTAAAGATAGAATTAGCTAAGGAAAATGATGTGGCATCTTTAGCCAAGTATTGTTTTAGCTAACCATTGAAGTTGCTCTAACAAGCCACTATCAAGGACCTTTTAGCAAAAAGAATAGTGGTGGGGATTTAACAGAAAATGGGTTGGCAAACAGGTGAAAAAGCAGCTAAAACTAGGTAGATGTCAGCAGTATTATACTAATTGAATTTTAAAAATTGTCCATTCTATAGTACTCCGTGAATTTTAATGTAAGATAGGGAAAAACAAAAATGACTTTAAGAACCCTTGTTTGTATCTTTAAAATACTTGTTATTTATAAAATGATCATGTTTATGTGTTTGAGATATTTGTTATTTATAAACAACCCATGTTTGAGTGTGTTAAACCTTAAATTTGTCAAAAAGTACAACTGTAATCTGAAAAAGTAAAAGTTGTATCATTTAGCGTGTTTCCCAACTTTTTTCCCCCAAAAAAGTGATATTGTTTATTTATAAGAACTCGTGTTTGTGTGTCTAAGACACTTGTTATTTATAAATGAACCCCCATGTGTTTGAGACAATTGTTATTTGTAAATCAACACATGTTTTCGTGTTAAACTTACTTTTTTTGTAAAAAAGCACAGTTGATCTCTATAAAAAGTAAAAGTTGCATCGATTAGCGCAATTCGCCAGCTTTTTTCTCCAAAACAGATTAATTTATAGGAATCCAAGTTTGTGTGTTTAAGCCACTTGTTATTTATAAACTAAACACTTTTTATGTGCTTGGGACACTTGTTATTTATCAATTAATTCATCTTTGTGTGTGTGATATCTTACTTTTTATCAAAATGTACATCGGCTCCTTGATAGTCTATTAGCGTTTCATCTGTTATAATTTATATTGATGAAAAATAAAAGATATAAATGGTCAAACATATTTCTTGAAACCCCTGAAAAAGTAAATGAATCATACTCACAGGGAAGGACAGAGTAATCTAATAGGCATTATTGAATTAATTGAAACGTGATTTTGTTATATATCCTAGACTAATATCATTTCAGATATTGTATCTAATACTTCTTGATGTGTTTTTTTTTCTGTTTAGTTGCATCATATTAACTGGACATACTTGCTGATTCCAACTTTGCATCAATATCTTTGATTATATATTATTAAAAATTTTAAAAAATTATTTTTAAAATATACATTAAGATTAACCTAGCAAAAATTAAAATAACAACGTCATCTTTACACAATAGTAGTTACTCTAATTATGGTCAAAGTCAAATTCTATATAGTGTAAAAAGTCAATATGATGCATTTATTAGGAACGGAAGAATTATATATCAAAATTGCTACCTTTGAAAATTGATTTATAACAACTCCATATAAGAAGTTAAAACTGAAAATATTAAGCAATATTAAATATTCATGACACCAATGCCAGTTAAAAAAATTATAATTTATTATTATTAAGCTTTAGGGTTGCATATATTATTATAATTTACATTTCGAAAAAAGTTCTATATTAATTATCTTTTTTTAGGAGAATATTAATTATCTTAAACCATTACTTTGTGCAACCAAACAATAATTTCCAAATTGTCAAGAAAAAACTTTGTTTATCTAATGGGTACTCTACCCACAAATATAAATATTAATATTTAGTAGATTCCAACTCGAAAATGTTAATAATTTTTGAGCTCTCTATTTCTATTGAATAGTTTATCAAATGAGTATATCAATCTCCACTATAAATACTTATTTCTAATTTTCCCCATAACTGTTTTTGACGTTTTGTTGTTGCTGCAGATATCAGTAACTTTTCAAAATATGTAGAGCCTACATATATTCCAGGTAGTTACACTGTATACTATAACATCAAGAAAAACATTTTTTCCCGATACAATTAACCCTTCCCCACCATGAAAGAAACTTAAATGGACTCGATGTATATCAATTTAGTGTACACCGGGTTGATAATTGATATTAAGTTCATATAGTGAGTTTTATAAAGATATAGTATACTTGTATATTTCTACCGCTTTTGATAAGTGACACGTTTTCCTTTTAAGGAATGTCGCAATAAGTGACACATAGCTCAAAGTAGTAAAAATATTTCACATTTATTAGAGCACCTCCAATGAATCAAAATAAGTCCCAGCTTGCAAATTTTGAAGAGTTGGAGCTAGTAAGTTGGTTGTTGCCTTGTTGGAGTGAAAAGAAGGTTGTTGCTTGGAAAGCCAAGTAGCTCCATGAAGCTACTTGCTTTGTTCTACTCTTTGTGGGTCCTACTTCCACTTTTTACTTTTCACTTTTACTTTTCATTTCACTTTTTATGTATAAATGCAATTGTTTGATATGGTGATGACATGTGGGACCTCTAAAAACTACAAGTGTAGCTTGGGAATGTTGCAGTTTGAAAATTTGATGTAGCATACAAAGCTACAAGTAGTTGCTCTTACATTTTTGCTATCATTTAATTGTTTCACGTACTCTTTTTATCCAATACTTAAATTTGATTGGTTATATAAGTGGTCCCAACTTTTTGTCTCTAAACTGCTTGTTATTTCCCCACTTTCTCTCTGTGTTACTTATTAAAAAATGAAGAAAGTACAATATACTGGATTTCATCAACGGAAAACAAATAATGATTATATGCAATATAATGGAGGATTCAATTTTAATATAATGTTTTAACACGCAAGAAGATGTGGGTTGTGTAATATATATCGTGACATGTGTTTTAACATATAGAAAGATGTAAATTCTGCATGATATAGTGAATTTCTATATGATATATAATGAGCGTCTGAATGACATAGTGTATTATTCAAAAATGATGTAAAATTATGCATTATATAGCATGTTTCTGAATGATATAGTGAGTTTTTAAATTATATAATGGATAGTTTAAAATTAATGATGTAATTTCTGCATGATATAGGATATTTCTAAAAATATAATTTGTTTTTGTATGATATAATGATTTTCTACATAATATAATTGATTTTCAAATGATATAGTAGATTGTTCAATTATGATACATGTTTTTGGCCTATTACACACTAATATTAACATAAGCCGCATCCACAGAAGTGAGATTGCCCCACCATATTTCACATGTTCCTTATTTAAAACAAAGTTATTTCCAACATATAGTAGCATAAAATCTAGCCTTGTTTACATCCCCCCTTCTCAAACCAGTCGATTTAATGTTTTTGGGACCACCTGGCCTCCCCATCTATTATTACAATATTATAAATCATGTTACTAGCATTATCAAACTTGCATTTAAAGAAGTGAATTATTACTTTCATGCAATCGTACCAAAGCATTATCCTAAGATTCTATGATTAATCATCTCATTCGATTAATTTTTTTAAAAAAACTTTATTAATAAATCTAATTTAAAATAAACTGATTATTAGCAATATGTGGAATATAATTCAATTCTGAAAAAACGTCAATTATGGAGTTCTTTATGCATAGTAATATTGAGACCACCAACAGCAAAATATTCTGCTACTTTTTCTTTGAAAAAGAGGCAAACTATTATAAAGGTAAACAAAAATGAAAAGAAAAAAAATGAGGAAAATGACAAAAAAGAAAATGCCATTTTCTTTTCAGACTCTAAAAATGATTTTTTGAACCAGTGAATAATTTTAAAACATTTTATGGCCAATGGCCCTCATATCACTTTTGAAAAAATAAATAAATAAAATTGATAGATTCTTAAAATTGCATTATATTGTAGATATCAACTATTTTGATCATTTTGAAACAATTGCAGTTTCATAATCAACTTATTTCTTAAACCTTGCATAGACAATAGTTCAGATTCATTCCAATGCATCCACAATGATCCATGCTTAGCTTGTTACCAACCAATTAAATTGAGTGACGCATATCATGATACACATAAATGACACAAATAAATGTCACTCCATAGCTTTAGGTCTGTGCTACGTCTATACTCATGTATGGTTACACCGCTGATCCAATCCAATCGACCACACAGACATCAACTTAGTTTCTTCAGAATAGTTAGCCCTATGTATGAAGATCATCTAGTAGACCTGTGCCGCACAAGTAGGTTCACTTCATCTCAATATATTTGGTACAAAACTTTTCTCTGAGGCATTGTATATGATGCATTAATACATTCGAACTAAAATTTAGATACTATTTGTGGTTGTTTTAACAACCCAAAGACCGTCCATTTAAGTCGCACACCTGAGATTCCTACTCAGGAAGTCGCACACCTGAGATTCCTACTCAGGAACATGTTATAACATCACCAAGCAACATCACTAGTAGTTGAAGGGAATGCTGACATATTATATTAGTATGTGTACAAAAAGGCTCTAGAAACTTACAAGATGGTTGTACAATGCATAAACTGTATTGGATCCATCCTCTACTTGTCGTTCATCATCCAATGATCGAACCCATTTCGCTCCTGGTTATGCAGTATATGAAGCTTGAAGATCAGAGTAAAAACACTGAAAGACAAAGTTAGAGAGGCCAAAAACAGCTGATTTTTGAGAAATGTGATATTCTTTTCAATAATATAGTAAAACACTATGCTATATGTTCCCTCTCCTCTTCTGAAATTAGTACAAGTGGTGTCTAAACCCCCTCCCCCCCTCCCTCTTTCTTCCTCAAAGCTCCAACCCTCAGCTTCCGTCCATGGTGCTATCTCTTTTCACAGGGATAACAAGGAATCACAAAAGCCTAATCTTTTTCCATCCTTGCAATACCATGCTGCAGAAACAGCTCGCTTTCTTTTCAGAACCCAAGACTAACAGATTTTCAGACCCATTTCCAATAATCTGCTGTTATGGTGATGGCTTCCAATCATACTGGAGGCTGTTGAACCCATTGACTGCTCCAAGTCCACTTAGCATTTGGTTTCCTAAGTCTTGTTGCTGATGGTTGACACTTTGATCCCGAGCCATTGAGGCCATACCCACTCTTCCATTCATCACAACTGAGTTATTGCCCATGGCAGCTCGTAATCCATTAACAACCGAAGCTTGGCCCATTCCTCCACCTATGCCACCTAAGGGCCCACTACCCATATTAGAATTATTACTTGTGGGCCCGTTCCCCATGAGACCATTGAGAGGCGAGTTGCCACTCATTGGCAAAATGCCACTAACATTTTTTGCATCACTTCCCAATGAACTGATGCCCATCATACCAGCAGGATTAAGTTGACTATTCATCATCATTTCTTGTATGAGTTTTTGAACTGAGCTCTGAGTGTCATTTGTATCGCCATCCCCTGAGAGGGCTGGCTGGTGGATATTGGACATGACAGGTGAATTTGCTGAGTTCATGTGATTGGTGGTTGCCGCCATGGCACTGTGTGAAGTTTGGGGAGGGTTATTAGAAGAAGAAGGTGTGGGCGATTGGAAAGGGGAAGGACTTGGTTGTGTTTGCTGCATCGTGCTTGATGAATTAGGGGATGGCATCTGAACTGAACTTCCACCACCATATGGGCTATTAGCATTGTTCATAGGGTTTTGTTGTCGGGAGTTCATTGAGTTTTGGTGGAGAAGCCCAGCGATGGTACTTTGTGAAGTAGAGGTGGAGGGTACGTTGAGTGTGTTATTATTTACACTGGTCACCCCATTGCTCGAACCAATCTGCATTACCGCAGCCTGGACAGAACCTTGATCGTTGTTGTTTGAGTTCTGAACCAATGCCTGCTGTGACTGTTGTTGAGGGTGATGTTGCTGCGGTGGCGGCTGCTGTTGCTGTTGCTCCTCAGGTTGCTGGGTTTGCCCTTGAAGAGCAGAAGGCGTGCTTGTTCTTCGAGGAAACTTGGCCAAACTTTCTGCAAGCAGAAATAGGATAAAAAATCAGTAAGATATGTGCAAGTCAACAGATACAATCATCAAACAAGTTAGTTTCGCAAATAGAGGAATTTGGAGGAGGATTGCCACAAGTTAAGCCCCTTCATCAAACTGACAGCAAGCAACTGAACATATAATCATAATTCATCCTTAGCTTAAGCATTATACTGTGTCTTGTCAAGGATCCTTATGGATCTATGTAATAGTAGAAACCAGAAGATATTAGTTTGAAAGTCTGGCTTCAGAGGTATCAACAAGTGTATTTCTATCAGCCTTCTGTTCTCTTTCTCGAAAGCATTTTTTTAACAATTCTTAAAAGTTCACTTTTTACATTGCAACTGGTATAATGTCAAACAATCATATACCCCTAGGTGATGTTACTTCAACCAATTCATTTTATATTTTAAAAAAAATAGGCATGAGCGTAGAAACAAAAAGCTAGCTTTGGAAATATTTCTAAAAGCACTTCCAAGTTCCTAATCCTTGAAATGATAAAGTGTGTGTGTGGTCTGTCCAAACAAGAATGCAAAAGTAAAACAGAATCGTTATTTAAATCTTACCCATTGGTCCAGCCCCTGTTGACCGACTGTAGTCAATAAGGTCTTTCATACTATTAACCACTTCAGATATCTGCCAATCATGAAAGAACATGTCACAGAAGCCCACATATACAATTAAATTACTGGAAATATACTATTAAAGAAAAAGCATCAATACTTTTCCAGCAATATGAACAAACCAACAATGAACTTTGATAGATAAACACATAAACTAAACAACAACAACAAAAACAAAGTCCAGAGTTTAGAGCTTGATTTGAGTCAGGCGAGCACAGCAAAAAACTGGCTAAATGATACAAGCAGGTGCACATCCAACATAGACAAAAAAGACTCAGATCCTAAATCAATATAAAAAAACAGCACACCATACCTGAAGGCAGCGCACATATCTTTTGGTGTAGCCTAAATCATTAACTAATGGCACTTCCAACGTTTTTGCCAATTGTCGAGCTGATGCAACAAACCTAAAACAAGAGCATTGGGGGGTAAAAAGAATGATCAGTGCACACAGTCAATCCCACCATAACATTGAGCTTGTTTAACATATACACCAAAAGGTAGTTTTATGTTGCGCTTTCAGATAATGTGTACGACTTGTGCCACAGTTTCACAGACTAAGAAATTTTAGCAGGTCAAGAAAATTATTGATAAACTAAATACAAAAACCTCGCAATGGAGGAGTGGATTGATGTACAAATATCACAGGTAGAAGAAACTCATATGACCAATGTAATATCTTAAAAGCCTGTTAACTATAATTCTTCGAACAGTCGGAGGGAGAATAAACTGAAGATAAGGACAGCCAAAGACACAAGTAAAACAAAACCAAGAAGGCACAGGTACCCAACGTGGTTTTACTTGGTTGTCATGCATGCAACGAAGAACAATTTAAAAGAAATAAATAGAGTACTTATTTGCAAAGTTCTCTCGCAAAGTGATCCACTTACTAACCAAGAAAATAAGATAGTAGCAGCTTACATATTACAATTACTCTGTAAATCAGAAACAGACATGTTGGATGATGAATTTTGTGTAGCAGACTGATACTTCTGTGCGGCAGTGCCAAGCTGACTAACCTGCATAAAAAATCAACATCTAATCAGTAATAAATAGCCAAGCATGATACACAAAAAGGCATTAAGACAAGTAGAGTTTTCTTTTAAATCACTGCAAAAATAAAAAGCAAGGAACCTTTCCATAAAAAATACAGACACACAAAGCTCGTTATTGAGCTTCCACAGGCACTGGATCAGATCATTCAAGACAGAACTTGGTATCATAATCACTAAAGTTTTGACTCATTTCGAAACACTAAGACAGAAAGATCTTTTGTGGCTTTTTGACTTGATAATCTGAAGAAAGAAAAAAGCACCGCATACTGCTCAGGAAACTAGAATCAAGCCAGCAAAGACATTAGCTAAATGCAAGATTCTGCCAAATTACCTGAAGATTTGTTTCCATTTTTAAAGAGAGGAATTGTTTCTATTAATCTTATGATAAAGCATCCTTCTAACTTTCATTATCTTTTTGGGGAAAATGGGGGAATTTGTCAACCACAACCTTTCGAGTTTTCATTTTCTTGACATTTCCATCCTCTATGACACTTTTCTTTTCAACTCCAAAGATCAAATATTCACAAGTAGCCAAATTTGAACTTCAATTATCAACATTTTGCCAATCAAGGGTAAAATGGTGATTTGCTACCTGTGGTGGTTAATTAGAGCCAAATGGGGATTAAGCCGGGATCAAAGTAGGTGCTTCTTTACCATAAAGACAGTGTATCACAATAAAACGTGTCATACAAGGTAGTGCTTCCTTAAAATAATTCAAATGTATAACTTGCACAACATGGCATACACAAGGTAGATATCACAAATTATCCTCTTCAAATCTTTTTTTCTCACCCATGGGTGGTTTGGGGGGGGGGGGGGAGACGCAATTTCATGTGAGAGAATTTAGAAATTGAAGTGATTTTAGATATATCAGAATAGCGCAGATAAAGTCAACAAAAAGTGCTAAGGTGGTACAGCTAAATGTTGACATGAGATCCAGAATTAGAAGTTTGGTTCAAAAAAATCCATGTACGGAAAATGATAGCAAATACTGCATATGGAAGTTATGTCCAAGCAAACTATAGCTTATGTGAACATGTCATAGGAGCAAATTATCGAAATAAGAATTGACAGATAAGAGAGCGAGCACTCCCCAATCCAACTTTGAGGTAAAAAAATTGAAAAATAAGAGGCAAACCCTTATTCATCTGTGGCATAAAAAAGGACACTCTTGGTCGCAGATTCTCCATAATTTATTATCCACAGGTCATTTATATACATCAAAATGAAACTACATCAGAATCCACATAGCCTTCTGATTATCAATTTTAAAAAATGCGGTCTTACAAAACCAAATATATAAGTAGTGAGAACTTTCAATGTATCCAAATCACCAATAGTCTAATCTGAAATCTACTAAAATTTTCTGGCCTTAAGAGCAAAGAGTAAATGCATAACCAAAAAAGGTCTAAAAACCAAACATCTCATTTAAGCAACTTGCACAGAAAAGGTAGCAAGCTTCTTTTTTCCCTATTTTCATAGGGGCTCTAAATAGGGGTTTAGGCGAGCAGGGAGTAGCTAAATACATTTACACCAAATCATCTTCATGCACACTCCTAAACACTCTATACAGTTAACATTGGAAGATCATAACATGCACATAGACAACTGCTGCAAGAGTAGATAAATAAGAAAGCTCAATCGGGCACTATCCTTGTTAAATGAAATTATAACTATCATATAAGCAGGAAATTAGGAAAGCAAAGAGAAAATTTCACTTTCTTGATAAAATCAACAAATTAGGAACATGACCTGGGGTATTAAGAGTCGTCGAGGAATGAGCTCTTCATGACGTCGGGCACAAAATTCCCATGAGCATATCTAGAAGTTATCATAAACATCAGATATCAAGTAATATGTTATCTAGGTATCTCTAAGATCTTCTTGAATAGGACATAAATATACTGATCCAAACCTTAAGGTCTGGGGAAAAAACAATGCGAAGTTGGCCATCACGAACAACACGTAGCTGCTCAAAAACACTTTCTTGAATTGCTTTTGCATAGTCCAGAACAATTTGACCGGAGGAATTCTGATATTCACGAGGCATATCAACATAAAGAAGTTCTTCCAACGTGCCACTTTCATACTTGATCTTGAAGAGCCTTGGCAAAACCTCGACAGTTGCCTCTGAGACAAACCATCAATATAGAATGTCAATCACAGGCCAGCAAACACCATGCATTTAAGCAGTAACATACACTGCTAATAAAACATCATCATGAAAACCATACGCACCGAAACCACGGCCAGGCTTGCGCTTGCAGATTTCACAGTGCCATACATCCTGACAAATCAGAATTGCACATAGTTTATCATTATTACAAGGTCTATAAGGAAACTGAAACAATGGAAACAAGAAGCATTTAAGAAACAAAGCACATAACACAATGTAGACAAAAGACAGCATACACCCTTTGCATTATGTGCTCTGGACCTACTGCGCAGGCTTTAACATATGGAACCTACAAAATATTCTAGTACCACACAAATGCTCCAAAATAATGAGATTCAAATTGTATCTAGTAGCTTGCCTGAGGAAATACTCCAGTCGTTTGTCTACCGCTTCCATACATAGAAACACACCACTTCTTTTTGGCATTTGGAGCAAAATACTCGGCAACAAATTTTCTCCAAAAATCGATATTATTATCCTGCATAATATTAATAACAAACTTACGAACCACTATAGGTCAGAAAGCATATGCTCAATGAAATTATTCATAAACCTAGCTCTAACCTCTGGTCTATGTTGCTGCTGGTACATATAATGTGTGAGACGACGGGCACACATCCCAGGTTCATAAACTGGTTTCACAGGTGACCTAAGAGGCAAGTTCTGGGGTGGAAACTGCTGCTGCATTTGAGACCTTTGTTGCGGAATAGACGTCAGAAGCTGATGTTGGTGATGTTGCTGATGTTGCTGCTGTTGCTGTTGCTGCTGCAGCTGAATCAATCTTTGTGTCTGCAAAAGATTAAGCTGTGCAGCCGCAGCAGCTTGTGGGGTTTGCCTCGACATAGATATTTGCTGCAGAATTTGCTGTTGCTGTTGCTGCTGTTGTTGATGCTGTTGTTGCTGATGCATGAACATCGACTGATCTGAGTGTTGTTCCATCTTTACAGACCCAATACCTCGCATATTCTGCAATTGATGTGGTTCCAACTTAACCTGACCAAGCCCTCTTAAATTGTGCAATGACTGCTGTTGTGAGGGGCCATGTTGATCACCCGATACCTGGGGCTCTACTTTCACAGGAACACCACCACCTAACCCACCACGAAATTGTTGCTGTTGCGACTGCTGGTTAGCAGAAAATTGGTGCAACTGCTGCTGATGCTGGAAATTTTGGGATTCAAGCTGTTGGTTTTGGGCTTGATCTGGCAACATTTGATTACTGGAAGAATTCGGATACTGCTGGCCTTGAACCTGACCAGATGAACTAGGTTTCACAGCATTAGAACCCCCAAAAGAGGAAGGAGGATTAAACCCCATTCCATTGCCAATGCCAGAAAGGGGATCAGACTCAGCTCCTGCGTCAAGCCCACCTCTGGGGCCATTCCCGCCACCAGGAATTCCGGGGTTTGCACCGCCATTTCCAAATGACTGGTTAAGGAGTGATGTAACATTAGGAACATTTCCCAGCAAGTTCACATTATTGAACTGATTTCTGGGCGAGACTAGGGAGGGAAAAGCCCCTTGCGAAGGCATCGAACCACCTTGACCTCCCAACATCCCGGAATTTGACCTTAAAAGTGAGGGATTAACAGATTGGGCACCACCAATTGGGGTGGAAGGCCCAGAAGGCACCATCTTTCTATCAAAAATATCTCAAAAAACACTATCACTGCTTCAATAAGAAATTAACTATCTAAAACAACATATATCCTGCTACACCAACTATATTTTACACTACAGACCGTTCGAAAATTCGGACATACAAGACGACCCACCATATAATTTACTATGATATCCAAGGCATGATACTCCAAAATAGCAACCACACACTGAAGAATCTGAAACAACTTTATGTTTGACCATAAGAACTTGAGAGTCACTAAATAAATAACCCCGTAAAGGTATTAAACAAACCAAGCAACAGCCTTTGCTTCTTAACATTCTACAATGTCGATGACTCCAAGAAATCCACGAGCTTTTGCGCTAATTTTATCACTCAACTTCAAATCTTCGGATCCCACTCATTCTGCACAAAGGGTAAAATTACACGAAAAAAAAAAAAAGTAAGCACCCTTCAATTCCAATTAAACCTCAAAAAAAAAAAAAAAACCACTTCAATCGAACCCTAAACAAATCCAAATCCCAACAAATTTCAAACACCCAACTTCAAAATCTTCAAGCAATTTAAACTTGAACCAACTTCAACCTCAAAATTTGGACTTGTTCACCACAAAAATAGAAGCACCCAACTTCAAATTACATAAATCCAAACAGACTTTAATAGTACTCAAAAAAAACAGAGCAAACCCACAAAAATAGAAACAAAAGTAAAGTAAATAAACAAATCGATCAGATTATTTCAATGAACTGATGCAAACAAAAAAAAAATAGAAAAAGACTTTCAAAATGGTTGAAAGAACTAAAGAAGACTGAATTTGACTAAACCAAACGAAAACTCACCAAAGTTTAAGCATAATTTTCAACACTCCAAAAAATTAATCTAGAGAGAAAAATTCCCAAAATTGGGATTTGGGTATTGAAATTAACACTAGAACATGAACTGGGTTTGTGCTAATTCTTCTCTTTTTTTTCTCAGCTTTACTTCAAGTAGTAAGAGACCCACCAATGAAAATGGCTTGAGTTTAGGGTTCCTTTTTTTTCTTTTTTTTTTCTTTTTTTTTCTTTTTTTTTCTTTTTTTTCAAGGGGCAAAGTGTTTTTTTCCTCAATGGAACTCTCCTAAAAATCAATATCTGAACTAATGAGGGAAGCAAATAAGAGAGAGAAAGGGTCTATCTCAGTATCTCTTTTTCTATTTTTTTTTTTTTTTTTTGCTATTTTTTTTTAATATTTTTTCTCTTTTTTTTTTTCTCTTGGTTGTCCGCTGTTCTTCGCTGTATCTAAGCAAGAGAGAGAAGGGGGGGAGGAGAGAGAAGTATGTCTCCTTGCGGACGTCAAATTAGCATTCCATCGGATTGAAGTTTTCATTCATTCCATCATTCTTTACGATTTCTCTCTCCAAAAGGAAATAAAATTGCAAGTCAAATCCCTCCGTCTACTATTCCATGGATGGATGGTTAGATGGATGTTCATGTGATGATGGATGCATGGCGGTCCATGTAACATGTTAATTACTATTCTTTTTTTTAAAATTTTAATTTAAGTTCCTGTAAAAAAAAAAATTGTTTGAGAAATATGGAGAGAAGAAGCTATATATCATAGAGTGTATTGTATTCGTATTGATGTAAAACTGATTTCTTACACCGGTATTTATAAGCAAAAAAATCTACTGTTTACCATTCTATATTCAACATTTCCTGCGCGGAAGAAAACTTTTCCTAACATGCATTAAATACATGTCAGGACATTCATCATACTTAAACAGTGTAATTTGCCATTCCACTGTTTTTCAACACTCCCCCTTGAATGTCCATTGATAACTCGTAATAGACGTTGTCTCATTAAGAACCTTATTATGAAAAATCCTCTGGGAAAAATTCATAACTAGGGAAAAGAGTACAACTATTATGCATCCTTATATGTTTAAAATTAACTGCCTCATTAAAAACCTTGTCTGGAAAAACCCGGTGGGATAAAAACCTGATCGAAGGGAAAAGAGTGCAGCGCATATAATACTCCCCCTGAATTTAGCATACATCACGAAGATGACACATTCCAATTTTTCGGACTAATTCTTCAAATTTCTTCACCGGAAGGGATTTGGTGAATAAATCTGCAAGGTTCTCACATGATTGGATTTGTTGGATGTTTATCGTCCCTTCCTTTTGGAGGTCATAGGTGAAGAAGAGTTTTGGTGATAAATGTTTAGTTCTGTCTCCTTTGATGTACCCTTCGCTTACTTGGGTGATGCATGCAGTATTGTCTTCGTAGAAGATAATTGGATTTGTTGTTATTGTTTCCATCCCACATTCTTCTTGGATATTCTTGATCATTGACTTTAGCCATACACATTCCCTTCCAGCTTCATAAAGAGCAATTAATTCTGCATGATTTGATGGTGTGGCCGTTAAAGTATGCTTCGTGGATTTCCAAGATATTACAGTACCTCCATAAGTGAATAGATACCTCGATTGAGACTTAGCCTTTTGTGGATTTGATAGGTACCTAACATTCGCATATCTAATGAGTGACGCATTTGGTTTCGACTGATAGGATATGCAAAGATCTTGTGTTTCTCGAAGATAACATAATAAGTGCTCCATTCCAATGTCTCTTTGTTGGTGCATTGATGTATCTAGCTAACAAGTTTACTGAAAAAGCTATGCCAGGTCGAGTATTATTAGCCAAGTACATTAAGGCACCAATTGCACTTATATATGATACTTCATGGCCAAGAATTTCTTTGTTTTCTTCTCGTGGTCTGAATGGATCATCTTTCTCATTCAGAGAACGCACTACCATTGGAGAACTTATTGGGTGGGCTTTGTCCACGAAGAAACGTTTCAGAATTTTTTCTGTATAGTTTGATTGATGGACAAAAATCCCTTTTTTTAGATCTTTCATTTGCAGGCCAAGGCAAAATTTTGTCTTCCCGAGATCTTTCATCTCAAATTCTTTCATCAAATACTTTGCAGTCACTTCAAGTTCTCTAGGAGTTCCGATAATGTTCAAATCATTGACAAATACAGCAATGATGGCGAATCCTGATTTAGACCGCTTAATGAAAACACAGGGACTGATTTGATTATTTTTGAATCCTTCTTTCAATAGGTATTCACTAAGACGATAATACCACATTCTTCCAGACTGTTTTAATCCATAGAGTGATTTTTTCAATTTTATTGAAAACATCTCTTTGGGCATGTGATTTTCTGGTAGTTTTAGTCCATCGGGATGTAACGCCCCAACCTCTAATCATCGTTGTTAAGTTAATTAATCGATTAATAGCAGCGGAACCTAGATAGTCGGCGCGTTACCGCCGTACTTTCCATAAGGAAAATACAAGGCGACATAAAATCATAAACTTAAACATTTTATAACATGAAGCATAATATGGATCCAACATTAGTCTTGATTAAAAGAAACTTAGTTACTAATCAGAGTTTTGACATAAACTCAAATTAAAACCATGAGAGTCTATATAATCTTGATATTAATTAAATCCTCACTGCTACGCCATCCCGTTGTCACCATCGGTACCTAAAACATAAAACAAAACGTCGTGAGCCGAGGCTCGGTAACATACTACTCTAACATCGTAAATTTATTTCACATCATTTTATTTATAAACAGGGAGAAGAGAATAAGTAAAACTATTTCACAAACATATCATAGCATGTACAATATCTTCTTTATCATGTTCATTATCATATATCTTTTACTTTGGTAACTTGGCTAGTACAACGGCAGGGACGTCTCCCCTAAACATAGTAACATCATAAACGGAAGGCAGCCACCGAGGACAAAAGCCCTCATTAAACGGAAGGTGGCGTTATTTGCCCAGAATGTGCGGTGCTACCCGAGGACAATAGCCCTCACTAAACGGAAGGTGGCTAACTGGTTGGAAGGTACGTGCACGACCCGGGATAACAGAATACTTGCCAAGAACCATCTTTCACTTGAATTTATAATTCAGCAACTAGAAAAAGAATGATAAAGCAAATGATGTGTTTGTGGATAGTAAAATCAATAAAAAGTCTCCAAACACGCGAATCTCCCTTGTACTTCTTGAAAGATTCGATCTTTACGTGAAATATGGCATAAACATTGAATCTTTATATTGAATAGGCTTTGTTCTTAGCTCGAGAACTAGAGGATCTTTTATTAACCTCTATTAGGATCCACAAACCCTCAATTTGTAAATTCAATGCAATGCACTCGAATTGTTGAATTAAAACACACACACCTGATTTGAGGGAATTAGACACACAAACATAATAGGACCCCTATATCATTCAGCAACTAAAAAAAGAATGATAAAGCAAATGATGTGTTTGTGGATAGTAAAATCAATAAAAAGTCAAAACACCCGAATCTCCCTTGTACTTGTTCAAAGATTCGATCTTTACATGAAATATGGCATAAACATTGAATCTTTATATTGAATAGGCTTTGTTGTTAGCTCGAGATCTAGAGAATCTTTTATTAACCTCTATTAGGATCCACACAACCCTCAATTTGTAAATTCAATGCAATGCACTCGAATTGTGGAATTAAAACCCACACACCTGATTTGAGGGAATTAGACACACAAACATAATAGGACCCCTATATCATTCACCAACTAAAAAAAGTATTATAAAGCAAATGATGTGTTTGTGGATAGTAAATACAATAACAAGTCTCAATACACCCGAATCTCCCTTGTACTTGTTGAATGATTCGATCTTTATATGAAATATGGCCTAAAGATTGAATCTTTATATTGAATTGTTGAAAGATTCGATCTTTATATGAAATAGGGAATAAAGATTGAATCTTCATATTGAATAGGCTTTGTTGTTTGCTTGAGAACAAGAGGATTTTTTATTAACCTCTATTAGGATCCACACAACCCTCAATTTGTCAATTCAATGCAATGCACTCGAATTGTTAAATTAAAACACACACACACCTAATTTGAGGGAATTAGACTCACAAACATAATAGAACCCCTATATCATTAAACAACTAAAAAAAGAATTATAATGCAAAAATGATGTGTTCGTGGATAGTAAAATCAATAACAAATCTCAAAACACCAAAATTCCCTTGTACTTGATAAAAGATTCGATCTTTATATGAAATAGGGCATAAAGATTGAATTTTTATATTGAATTTTGAAAGATTCGATCTTTATATGAAATAGGGCATAAAGATTGAATCTTTATATTGAATTGTTGACAGATTCGATCTTTATATGAAATAGGGAATAAAGATTGAATCTTTCTATTGAATAGGCTTTGTTGTTAGCTCAAGAACTAGAGGATCTTTTTTTAACATCTATTAGGATCCACACAACCCTCAATTTGTAAATTCAATGCAATGCACTCGAATTGTTGAATTAAAACACACACACCTAATTTGAGGGAATTAGACTCACAAACATAAATAGGACCCCTATATCATTCAGCAACTAGAAAAAGAATGATAAAGCAAATGATGTGTTTGTGGATAGTAAAATCAATAAAAAGTCTCCAAACACGCGAATCTCAATTGTACTTCTTGAAAGATTCGATCTTTACGTGAAATATGGCATAAACATTGAATCTTTATATTGAATAGGCTTTGTTCTTAGCTCGAGAACTAGAGGATCTTTTATTCACCTCTATTAGGATCCACACAACCCTCAATTTGTAAATTCAATGCAATGCACTCGAATTGTTAAATTAAAACACACACACCTAATTTAAGGGAATTAGACTCACAAACATAATAGGACCTCTATATCATTTAACAAGTAAAAAAACAATTATAAAGCAAATGATGTGTTCGTGGATAGTAAAATCAATAACAAGTCTCAAAACGCCTGAAACCCCTTGTACTTGTTGAAAGATTCGATCTTTATGTGAAATAGGGCATAAAGATTGAATTTTTATGTTGAATTTTGAAAGATTCGATCTTTATATGAAATAGGGCATAAAGAATTGAATCTTTCTATTGAATAGGCTTTGTTGTTAGCTCGAGAACTAGAGAATCTTTTATTAACCTCTATTAGGATCCACAACAACCCTCAATATGTAAATTCAATGCAATGCACTCGAATTGTTGAATTAAAAACAACACACCTAATTTGAGGGAATTAGACTCACAAACATAATAGGACCTCTATATCATTCAACAACTAAAAAAGAATTATAAAGCAAATGATGTGTTCGTGGATAGTAAAATCAATAACAAGTCTCAAAACGCCCGAAACCCCTTGTACTTGTTGAAAGATTCGATTTTTATATGAAATAGGGCATAAAGATTGAATATTTATATTGAATTGTTATAAGATTCGATCTTTATATGAAATAGGGCATAAATATCGAATCTTTATATTGAATAGGCTTTGTTGTTAGCTCGAGAACTAGAGGATCTTTTATTAACCTCTATTCGGATCCACACAACCCTCAATTTGTAAAATCAATGCAATGCACTCGAATTATTGAATTAAAACACACACACTTGATTTGAGGGAATTAGACTCACAAACATAATAGGACCCCTATATCATTCAACAACTATAAAAAGAATTATAAAGCAAATGATGTCTTTGTGGATGGTAAAATCAATAACAAGTCTCAAAACACCCGAATTCCCTTGTACTTGTTGAAAGATTCGATCTTTATATGAAATAGGGCGTAAAGATTGAAACTTTATATTGAATTGTTGAAAGATTCGATCTTTATATGAATAAGGCATAAAGATTGAATCTTTATATTGAATAGGCTTTGTTGTTAGCTCGAGAACTAGAGGATCTTTTATTAACCTCTATTAGGATCCACACAACCCTCAATTTGTAAATTCAATGCAATGCACTCGAATTATTGAATTAAAACACACACACCTGATTTGAGGGAACTAGACTCACAAACATAATAGGACCCTATATCATTCAACAACTAATAAAAGAATTATAAAGCAAATGATGTGTTTGTGGATAGTAAAATCAATAAAAAGTCTCAAAACACCCGAATCTCCCTTGTACTTCTTGAAAGATGCGATGTTTATATGAAATAGGGCATAAAGATTGAATATTTATATTGAATTGTTGAAAGATTCGATCTTTATATGAAATAGGGCATAAATATCGAATCTTTATATTGAATAGGCTTTGTTGTTAGCTCGAGAACTAGAAAGATCTTTTATTAACCTCTATTAGGATCCACACAACCCTCAATTTGTAAATTCAATGCAATGCACTTGATTTGTTAAATTAAAACACACACACTTGATTTGAGGGAATCAGACTCACAAACATAATAGGAACCCTATATCATTCAACAACTCAAAAAAGAATTATAAAGCAAATGATGTGTTTGTGGATAATAAAATCAATTACAAGTCTCAAAACACCCGAATCTCCCTTGTACTTGTTGAAAGATTCGATCTTTATATGAAATAGGGACTAAAGATTGAATCTTTATATTGAATAGGCTTTGTTATTTGATTGAGAACGAAAGGATCTTTTATTAACCTCTATTAGTATCCACACAACCCTCGATTTGTAAATTAAATGCTTTTCACTGGAATTGTTAAATTAAAACACACACACACACCGAATTTGCGGGAATTAGACTCAGAAACATAATAGGACCCCTATATCATTCAACAACAAAAAAAGTATTATAAATCAAATGATGTGTTCTTGGATTGTAAAATCAATAACAAGTCTCAAAACACCCGAATCCCCTTGTACCTTTTGAAAGATTCGATCTTTATATGAAATAGGGCATAAAGATTGAATCTTTATATTGAATTGTTGAAAGATTCGATCTTTATATGAAATAGGGAATAAAGATTGAATTTGTTAGCTCGAGAACTAAAGGATCTTTTTTTATCCTCTATTAGGATCCACACAACGCTCAATTTGTAAATTCAATGCAATGCACTCGAATTGTTGAATTAAAACACACACACCTAATTTGAGGGAATTAGACTCACAAACATAATAGGACCCCTATATCATTCAGCAACTAGAAAAAGAATGATAAAGCAAATGATGTGTTTGTGGATAGTAAAATCAATAAAAAGGTCTCCAAACACGCGAATCTCCCTTGTACTTGTTGAAAGATTCGATCTTTACGTGAAATATGGCATAAACATTGAATCTTTATATTGAATAGGCTTTGTTCTTAGCTCGAGAACTAGAGGATCTTTTATTAACCTCTATTAGGATCCACACAACCCTCAATTTGTAAATTCAATGCAATGCACTCGAATTGTTGAATTAAAACACACACACCTAATTTAAGGGAATTAGACTCACAAACATAATAGGACCTCTATATCATTCAACAACTAAAAAAAGAATTATAAAGCAAATAATGTGTTTGTGGATAGTAAAATCAATAACAAGTCTCAAAACGCCTGAAACCCCTTGTACTTGTTGAAAGATTCGATCTTTATGTGAAATAGGGCATAAAGATTGAATTTTTATGTTGAATTTTGAAAGATTCGATCTTTATATGATATAGGGCATAAAGATTGAATCTTTCTATTGAATAGGCTTTGTTGTTAGCTCGAGAACTAGAGGATCTTTTATTAACCTCTATTAGGATCCACACAACCCTCAATTTGTAAATTCAATGCAATGCACTCGAATTATTGAATTAAAACACACACACCTGATTTGAGGGAACTAGACTCACAAACATAATAGGACCCCTATATCATTCAACAACTAATAAAAGAATTATAAAGCAAATGATGTGTTTGTGGATAGTATAATCAATAAAAAGTCTCAAAACACCCGAATCTCCCTTGTACTTGTTGAAAGATTCGATCTTTATATGAAATAGGGCATAAAGATTGAATATTTATATTGAATTGTTGAAAGATTCGATCTTTATATGAAATAGGGCATAAATATCGAATCTTTATATTGAATAGGCTTTGTTGTTAACTCGAGAACTAGAAAGATATTTTATTAATCTCTATTAGGACCCACACAACCCTCAATTTGTAAATTCAATGCAATGCACTTGATTTGTTAAATTAAAACACACACACTTGATTTGAGGGAATAAGACTCACAAACATAATAGGAACCCTATATCATTCAACAACTAAAAAAAGAATTATAAAGCAAATGATGTGTTTGTGGATAATAAAATCAATTACAAGTCTCAAAACACCTGAATCTCCCTTGTACTTGTTGAAAGATTCGATCTTTATATGAAATAGGGACTAAAGATTGAATCTTTATATTGAATAGGCTTTGTTATTTGATTGAGAACGAAAGGATCTTTTATTAACCTCTATTAGGATCCACTCAACCCTCAATTTGTAAATTAAATGTTTTTCACTGGAATTGTTAAATTAAAACACACACACACCGAATTTGAGGGAATTAGACTC
This sequence comes from Beta vulgaris subsp. vulgaris, assembly GCF_026745355.1. NCBI lineage: Eukaryota > Viridiplantae > Streptophyta > Magnoliopsida > Caryophyllales > Amaranthaceae > Beta > Beta vulgaris. The sequence continues at coordinate 40,810,324 of NC_079202.1, read as the reverse complement.
AGAAACATAATAGGACCCCTATATCATTCAACAACAAAAAAAGTATTATAAAGCAAATGATGTGTTCTTGGATAGTAAAATCAATAACAAGTCTCAAAACACCCGAATCCCCTTGTACTTGTTGAAAGATTCGATCTTTATATGAAATAGGGCATAAAGATTGAATCTTTATATTGAATTGTTGAAAGATTCGATCTTTATATGAAATAGGGAATAAAGATTGAATCTTTATATTGAATAGGCTTTGTTGTTAGCTCGAGAACTAGAGGATCTTTTTTTATCCTCTATTAGGATCCACACAACGCTCAATTTGTAAATTCAATGCAATGCACTCGAATTGTTGAATTAAAACACACACACCTAATTTGAGGGAATTTGACTCACAAACATAATAGGACCCCTATATCATTCAGCAACTAGAAAAAGAATGATAAAGCAAATGATGTGTTTGTGGATAGTAAAATCAATAAAAAGTCTCCAAACACGCGAATCTCCCTTGTACTTCTTGAAAGATTCGATCTTTACGTGAAATATGGCATAAACATTGAATCTTTATATTGAATAGGCTTTTTTCTTAGCTCGAGAACTCGAGGATCTTTTATTAACCTCTATTAGGATCCACATAACCCTCAATTTGTAAATTCAATGCAATGCACTCGAATTGTTGAATTAAAACACACACACCTAATTTGAGGGAATTAGACTCACAAACATAATAGGACATCTATATCATTCAACAACTAAAAAAAGAATTATAAAGCAAATGATGTGTTCGTGGATAGTAAAATCAATAACAAGTCTCAAAACGCCTGAAACCCCTTGTACTTGTTGAAAGATTCGATTTTTATATGAAATAGGGCATAAAGATTGAATATTTATGTTGAATTTTGAAAGATTCGATCTTTATATGATATAGGGCATAAAGATTGAATCTTTATATTGAATAGGCTTTGTTGTTAGCTCGAGAACTAGAGAATCTTTTATTAACCTCTATTAGGATCCACACAACCCTCAATTTGTAAATTCAATGCAATGCACTCGAATTGTTGAATTAAAACACACACACCTAATTTGAGGGAATTAGACTCACAAACATAATAGGACCTCTATATCATTCAACAACTAAAAAAAGAATTATAAAGCAAATGATGTGTTCGTGGATAGTAAATCAATAACAAGTCTCAAAAACGCCTGAACCCCTTGTACTTGTTGAAAGATTCGATCTTTATGTGAAATAGGGCATAAAGATTGAATTTTTATGTTGAATTTTGAAAGATTCGATCTTTATATGATATTGGGCATAAAGATTGAATCTTTATATTGAATAGGCTTTGTTGTTAGCTCGAGAACTAGAGAATCTTTTATTAACCTCTATTAGGATCCACACAACCCTCAATTTGTAAATTCAATGCAATGCACTCGAATTATTGAATTAAAACACACACACTTGATTTGAGGGAATTAGACTCACAAACATAATAGGACCCCTATATCATTCAGCAACTAAAAAAAGAATGATAAAGCAAATGATGTGTTTGTGGATAGTAAAATCAATAAAAAGTCTCCAAACACCCGAATCTCCCTTGTACTTGTTGAAAGATTCGATCTTTACATGAAATATGGCATAAACATTGAATATTTATATTGAATAGGCTTTGTTCTTAGCTCGAGAACTAGAGGATCTTTTATTAACCTCTATTAGGATCCACACAACCCTCAATTTGTAAATTCAATGCAATGCACTCGAATTGTTGAATTAAAACACACACACCTAATTTGAGGGAATTAGACTCACAAACATAATAGGACATCTATATCATTCAACAACTAAAAAAAGAATTATAAAGCAAATGATGTGTTCGTGGATAGTAAAATCAATAACAAGTCTCAAAACGCCTGAAACCCCTTGTACTTGTTGAAAGATTCGATCTTTATATGAAATAGGGCATAAAGATTGAATTTTTATTTGAATTTTGAAAGATTCGATCTTTATATGATATTGGGCATAAAGATTGAATCTTTTATTGAATAGGCTTTGTTGTTAGCTCGAGAACTAGAGATCTTTTATTAACCTCTATTAGGATCCACACAACCCTCAATTTGTAAATTCAATGCAATGCACTCGAATTGTTGAATTAAAACACACACACCTAATTTGAGGGAATTAGACTCACAAACATAATAGGACCCTATATCATTCAACAACTAAAAAAAGAATTATAAAGCAAATGATGTGTTCGTGGATAGTAAAATCAATAACAAGTCTCAAAACCCGAATCCCCTTGTACTTGTTGAAAGATTCGATTTTATATGAAATAGGGCATAAAGATTGAATATTTATATTGAATTGTTATAAGATTCGATCTTTATATGAAATAGGGCTAAATAGTGAATCTTTATATTAATAGGCTTTGTTGTTAGCTCGAGAACTAGAGGATCTTTTATTAACCTCTATTAGGATCCACACAACCCTCAATTTGTAAATTCAATGCAATGCACTCGAATTATTGAATTAAAACACACACACTGGATTTGAGGGAATTAGACTCACAAACATAATAGGCCCCTATATCATTCAACAACTAAAAAAGAATTATAAAGCAAATGATGTTTGTGGATGGTAAAATCAATAACAAGTCTCAAAACACCCGAATTCCCTTGTACTTGTTGAAAGATTCGATCTTTATATGAAATAGGGCGTAAAGATTGAATCTTTTATTGAATTGTTGAAAGATTCGATCTTTATATGAAATAGGCATAAAGATTGAATCTTTATATTGAATAGGCTTTGTTGTTAGCTCGAGAACTAGAGGATCTTTTATTAACCTCTATTAGGATCCACACAACCCTCAATTTGTAAATTCAATGCAATGCACTCGAATTATTGAATTAAAACACACACACCTGATTTGAGGGAATAAGACTCACAAACATAATAGGACCCCTATATCATTCAACAACTAAAAAAGAATTATAAAGCAAATGATGTGTTTGTGGATAGTAAAATCAATAAAAGTCTCAAAACACCCGAATCTCCCTTGTACTTGTTGAAAGATTCGATCTTTATATGAAATAGGGCATAAAGATTGAATATTTATATTGAATTGTTGAAAGATTCGATCTTTATATGAAATAGGGCATAAATATGAATCTTTATATTGAATAGGCTTTGTTGTTAGCTCGAGAACTAGAGATCTTTTATTAACCTCATTAGGATCCACACAACCCTCAATTTGTAAATTCAATGCAATGCACTCGAATTGTTAAATTAAAACACACACCTGATTTGAGGGAATAAGAATCACAAACATAATAGGACCCTATATCATTCAACAACAAAAAAGAATTATAAAGCAAATGATGTGTTTGTGGATAGTAAAATCAATAACAAGTCTCAAAACACCCGAATTCCCTTGTACTTGTTGAAAGATTCGATCTTTATATGAAATAGTTGAATTGTTGAAAGATTCGATCTTTATATGAAATAGGGCATAAATATGAATCTTTATATTGAATAGGCTTGTTGTTAGCTCGAGAACTAGAGGATCTTTTATTAACCTCTATTGGATCCACACAACCCTCAATTTGTAAAATCAATGCAATGCACTCGAATTATTGAATTAAAACACACACACTTGATTTGAGGGAATTAGACTCACAAACATAATAGGACCCTATATCATTCAACAACTAAAAAAAGAATTATAAAGCAAATGATGTCTTTGTGGATGTAAAATCAATAACAAGTCTCAAAACACCCGAATTCCCTTGTACTTGTTGAAAGATTCGATCTTTATATGAAATAGGGCGTAAAGATTGAATCTTTATATTGAATTGTTGAAAGATTCGATCTTTATATGAAATAGGCATAAAGATTGAATCTTTATATTGAATAGGCTTTTGTTAGCTCGAGAACTAGAGGATCTTTTATTAACCTCTATTAGGATCCACACAACCCTCAATTTGTAAATTCAATGCAATGCACTCGAATTTTGAAATTAAAAAAACACACACACCTGATTTGAGGGAACTAGACTCACAACATAATAGGACCCCTATATCATTCAACAACTAAAAAAGAATTATAAAGCAAATGATGTGTTTGTGGATAGTAAAATCAATAAAAAGTCTCAAAACACCCGAATCTCCCTTGTACTTGTTGAAAGATTCGATCTTTATATGAAATAGGGCATAAAGATTGAATATTTATATTGAATTGTTGAAGATTCGATCTTTATATGAAATAGGGCATAAATATCGAATCTTTATATTGAATAGGCTTTGTTGTTAGCTCGAGAACTAACCTCTATTAGGATCCACACAACCCTCAATTTGTAAATTCAATGCAATGCACTCGAATTGTTGAATTAAAACACACACACCTGATTTGAGGGAATTAGACACACAAACATAATAGGACCCCTATATCATTCACAATTAAAAAAAGAATTATAAAGCAAATGATGTGTTTATGGATAGTAAATCAATAACAAGTCTCAAAACACCGAAATTCCCTTGTACTATTTGAAAGATTCGATCTTAATATGAATTAGGGCTTAAAGATTTAATCTTTATATTGAATTGTTGAAAGATTCGATCTTTATATGAAATAGGGATAAAGATTGAATCTTTATATTGAATAGGCTTGGTTGTTTACTTGAGAACTAGAGGATCTTTTATTAACCTCTATTAGGATCCACACAACCCTCAATTTGTAAATTCAATGCAATTCGCTCGAATTGTTAAATTAAAACACACACACACCTAATTTGAGGGAATTAGACTCACAAACATAATAGGACCCCTATATCATTCAACAACTAAAAAAAGAATTATAAAGCAAATGATGTGTTTGTGGATAGTAAAATTAATAACAAGTCTCAAAACACAGGAAACCTTGTACTTGTTGAAAGATTCGATCTTTATATGAAATAGGGCATAAAGATTGAATCTTTATATTGAATTGTTGAAAGATTCGATCTTTATATGAAATAGGGCATAAAATTGAATCTTTATATTGAATAGGCTTTGTTGTTAGCTCGAGAACTAGAGGATCTTTTATTAACCTCTCTTAGGATCCACACAACCCTCAATTTGTAAATTCAATGCAATGCACTCGAATTGTTAAATTAAAACACACACACCTATTTGAGGGAATTAGACTCACAAACATAATAGGACCCCTATATCATTCAACAACTAAAAAAAGAATTATAAAGCAAATGATGTGTTCGTGGATAGTAAAATCAATAACAAGTTCAAAAACCCAAACCCTTGTACTTGTTGAAAGATTCGATCTTTATATGAAATAGGGTAAAGATTGAATTTTATATTAATATTGAAAGATTCGATCTTTATATGAAATAGGGCATATTTATATTGAACAGGCTTTGTTGTTAGCTCGAGAACTAGAGGATCTTTTATTAACCTCTATTAGGATCCACACAACCTCATATTGTAAATTCAATGCATGCACTCGAATTATTGAGTTAAAACACACACACCTGATTTGAGGGAATTAGACTCACAAACATAATAGGACCCCTATATCATTCACAACAAAAAAAAAGAATTATAAAGCAAATGATGTGTTTGTGGATAGTAAAATCAATAAAAAAAAGTCTCAAAACACCCTCGATCTCCTTGATTATTGCTTGTTGAAAGATTCGATCTGTATGAAATATGGCATAAACATTGAATCTTTATATTGAATAGGCTTTGTTGTTAGCTCGAGAACTAGAGGATCTTTTATTAACCTCCATTAGGATCCACACAATCCTCAATTTGTAAATTCAATGCAATGCACTCGAATTGTTAAATTAAAACACACACCTGATTTGAGGGAATTAGACACACAAACATAATAGGACCCCTATATCATTCAGCAACTAAAAAAAGAATTATAAAGCAAATGATGTGTTTGTGGATAGTAAAATCAATAGCAAGTCTCAAAACACCCGAGTCTCACTTGTACTTGTTGAAAGATTTGATCTTTATATGAAATAGGGCATAAAGATTGAATATTTATATTGAATTGTTGAAAGATTCGATCTTTATATGAAATAGGGCATAAAGATTGAATCTTTATATTGAATAGGCTTTGTTGTATGTTGAGAACTAGAGGATCTTTTGTTAACCTCTATTAGGATCCACACAACCCTCAATTTGTAAATTCAATGCTATTCACTCGAATTGTTAAATTAAAAACACACACACACCTGATTTGAGGGAATTAGACTCACAAACATAATAGGACCCTATATCATTCAACAACTAAAAAAAGAATTATAAAGCAAATGATGTGTTTGTGGATAGTAAAATCAATAAAAAGTCTCAAAACACCGAATCTCCCTTTACTTGTTGAAAGATTCGATCTTTACATGAAATATGGCATAAACATTGAATCTTTATATTGAATAGGCTTTGTTGTTAGCTCGAGAACTAGAGGAACTTTTATTAACCTTTATTAGGATCCACACAACCCTCAATTTGTAAATTCAATGCAATAAACTCGAATTGTTGAATTAAAACACACACACCGATTTGAGGGAATTAGACTCAAAACATAATAGGACCTCTATATCATTCAACAACTAAAAAAAGAATTATAAAGCAAATATGTGTTTGTGGATATAAAATCAATAACAAGTCTCAAAACACCCGAATCTCCTTGTACTTGTTGAAAGATTCGATCTTTAATGAAATAGGGCTAAAGATTGAATCTTTATATTGAATTGTTGAAAGATTCGATCTTTATATGAAATAGGGCATAAAGATTGAATCTTTATATTGAATAGGCTTTGTTGTTACTGAGAACTAGAGGATCTTTATTAACCTCTATTAGGATCCACACAACCCTCAATTTGTAAATTCAATGCAATGCACTCGAATTGTTAATTAAAACACACACACCTGATTTGAGGGAATTAGACTCACAAACATAATAGGACCCCTATATCATTCAACAACTAAAAAAAGAATTATAAAGCAAATGATGTGTTTGTGGATAGTAAAATCAATAACAAGTCTCAAAACACCCAATCTCCCTTGTACTTGTTGAAAGATTCGATCTTTATATGAAATAGGGCTAAAGATTGAATCTTTATATTGAATTGTTGAAAGATTCGATCTTTATATGAAATAGGGCATAAAGATTGAATCTTTATATTGAATAGGCTTTGTTGTTTACTTGAGAACTAGAGGATCTTTTATTAACCTCTATTAGGATCCACACAACCCTCAATTTGTAAATTCAATGCAATGCACTCGAATTGTTAAATTAAAAACACACACACCTAATTTGAGGAATTAGACTCACAAACATAATAGGACCCCTATATCATTCAACAACTAAAAAAAGAATTATAAAGCAAATGATGTGTTTGTGGATAGTAAAATCAATAACAAGTCTCAAAACACCGAACCCTTGTACTTGTTGAAAGATTCGATCTTTATATGAAATAGGGCATAAAGATTGAATATTATATTGAATTGTTGAAAGATTCGATCTTTATATGAAATAGGGCATAAATTTTTGAATCTTTATATTGAATAGGCTTTGTTGTTAGCTCGAGAACTAGAGGATCTTTTATTAACCTCTATTAGGATCCACACAACCCTCAATTTGTAAATTCAATGCAATGCACTCGAATTGTTAAATTAAAACACACACACACCTATTTGAGGAATTAGACTCACAAACATAATAGGACCCCTATATCATTCAACAACTAAAAAAGAATTATAAAGCAAATGATGTGTTGTGGATAGTAAAATCAATAACAAGTCTCAAAACACCCGAAACCCCTTGTACTTGTTGAAAGATTCGATCTTTATATGAAATAGGGCATAAAGATTGAATTTTTATATTGAATTTTGAAAGATTCGATCTTTATATGAAATAGGGCATAATATTGAATAGGCTTTGTTGTTAGCTCGAGAACTAGAGGATCTTTTATTAACCTCTATTAGGATCCACACAACCCTCAATTTGTAAATTCAATGCAATGCACTCGAATTATTGAATTAAAACACACACACCTGATTTGAGGGAATTAGACTCACAAACATAATAGGACCCCTATATCATTCAACAACTAAAAAAGAATTATAAAGCAAATGATGTGTTTGTGGATAGTAAAATCAATAAAAAGTCTCAAAACACCCGAATCTCCCTTGTACTTGTTGAAAGATTGAATCTTTATATTGAATAGGCTTTGTTGTTAGCTCGAGAACTAGAGGATCTTTTATTAACCTCATTAGGATCCACACAACCCTCAATTTGTAAATTCAATGCAATGCACTCGAATTGTTGAATTAAAACACACACACCTGATTTGAGGGAATTAGACACACAAACATAATAGGACCCCTATATCATTCACAATTAAAAAAAGAATTATAAAGCAAATGATGTGTTTGTGGATAGTAAAATCAATAGCAAGTCTCAAAACACCCGAGTCTCCCTTGTACTTGTTGAAAGATTTGATCTTTATATGAAATAGGGCATAAAGATTGAATCTTTATTTTGAATTGTTGAAAGATTCGATCTTTATATGAAATAGGGCATAAAGATTGAATCTTTATATTGAATAGGCTTTGTTGTATGTTTGAGAACTAGAGGATCTTTTGTTAACCTCTATTAGGATCCACACAACCCTCAATTTGTAAATTCAATGCAATTCACTCGAATTGTTAAATTAAAACACACACACACCTAATTTGAGGGAATTAGACTCACAAACATAATAGGACCCCTATATCATTCAACAACTAAAAAAAGAATTATAAAGCAAATGATGTGTTTGTGGATAGTAAAATCAATAAAAAGTCTTCAAACACCTGAATATCCCTTGTACTTGTTGAAAGATTCGATCTTTACATGAAATATGGCATAAACATTGAATCTTTATATTGAATAGGCTTTGTTGTTAGCACGAGAACAAGAGGATCTTTTATTAACCTTTATTAGGATCCACACAACCCTCAATTTGTAAATTCAATGCAATAAACTCGAATTGTTGAATTAAAACACACACACCTGATTTGAGAGAATTAAACTCACAAACATAATAAGACCTCTATATCATTCAATAACTAAAAAAAGAATTATAAAGCATATTATGTGTTTGTGGATTGAAAAATCAATAAAAAGTCTCAAAACACCCGAATCTCCCTTGTACTTGTTGAATGATTCGATCTTTACATGAAATAGGGCCTAAAGATTGAATCTTTATATTGAATTGTTGAAAGATTCGATCTTTATATGAAATAGGGCATAAAGATTGAATCTTTACATTGAATAGGCTTGGTTGTTTACTTGTGAACTAGAGGATCTTTTATTAACCTCTATTAGGATCCACACAACCCTCAATTTGTATATTCAATGCAATGCACTCGAATTGTTTAATTAAAGCACACACACCTGATATGAGGGAATTAGACTCACAAACATAATAGGACCCCTATATCATTCAACAACTAAAAAAACAATTATAAAGCAAATGATGTGTTTGTGGATAGTAAATTCAATAACAATTTTTGGAAGTTGCCAATTTTGAAAATCTTTGGAACTGACCTCATGGCTTTGGACTGGGTGTTTCATACTGGAACTACTACCTACAAGCTTCTTAATCTTACTCAAGGACATTGGAATGTATATAAATTTGACACTAGCAAATACTGTGGGACTTACGGGACCAACTGCTACGGGGACCACCTAACCACGGCTGACCAACCTTAGATGCAGTCTAAACCAACGTATGACCACGCACACGTATATGCAGTGCTAAACTTATATGTATTCTAATGGCAGAAAGTAAAATAAAGATGCTACAGTAGATGTTGCAGTATGCTACAGTAATGCTACAGTAATGCTACAGTGCGGTACTATGTATGCTACAGTATGGCTCTGATACCAAGATCCGCAGGATATATTTATTAAAACGAATTTATAAAACAATTTGAATTTACAAAGCAATTTAAACAAAATTTGAGGTAATGTAGAAAATCTTACTTTTATATATCTGGATAAATGTACAAGAGCTTCAAAGATTGGAGATGATAAATAGTAACCACACTTGAGACTAAGATTATTATAGAGATAATTTTATGAAGGATGAAGGCTGAAATTTTTCTAAGCTGAAAAACGCTTGTTCTCTACTGGATCACAATTCATCTACTTATACAAATACTTGACCAATTAAATTACAACACGCAAAAACAAACTTTAAATTACTGATTGCTTTCTTTGACAGGTGGACGGTCTTCAAAACTTGGACGGTTTGGTGGAGCCTTGATCACAATAATAATGGGACAGCTGGAGATGTCTTCAATTATCTGATAAAGACCTTTTGGAGAATAAATCTGGACGATACATCTGTAAATCTTTTGGAAAAGTCTTCTGGAAGATTAATCTGGACTGTACATCTGGAAAACTTTAAAAGTCATAAGGATCTTGAGAAAATGGGCCTATACAGGAAGAGCCTCAGAACTGGAACTTGAACTGGATTTTTCGGTTGCTTCAGCTGAAGACCGAGCTTTGACAAACTTCTTGAATTCCAAAAATTCGTCAAATAGGGCCGAATCTGGAGTAATGGACTTCTTTTGCTTAGAGATGGATTGTTTGTTTTTATCTTTAGAAGGAGTTGATGGACCTGCAATACCAAAACTTGGATTTGGAACTTGAGGATGGACCGGAACAGGAATGGGCTGAGTTTGAGCTTGGACAGTAGGAGATTTTTTCTTCAATTCTTGTTCTTTGGACCAATCTGAATATTTTTGAAGAGCTTTTTCTCCCATGGAACAGTAATCAGATACTAATTGGAGAAACTCTGGAAATATTGTAAAATTCTTCCACCACTTAACATTAAATTGACGGTGAAGGGTATAAGGTTCATTTTGATTTCTTTGGAACCAGCAGTATGACCAACAAGAGATCCATGCTAGACGGAAAATCTTGCAAAATCCATTATATTGATCATTTGCCACTGGGAGCTTCTGGCGGTCTTGGAACAAAAGTATTGGAATGGTTTTTTGAGTTCTTCTGGCAGCAAAGAGGGTTCTAGACCATACTTACGCCACCATTCAAGGAACCATACAGGAAATCTTGGATTATTTTTGAGGCAAACTGGATGGAAACTAATAAACCATGAATGGTTGTAACTTTCCACAAGGAAAACTCTATGCCAGGCATGGATATAGTCGTAATAGTTGTATCCAGTTAAACTATTACATGGTTTGGACAAAGGACGGTAAGACCAGGGAGAATTTCCCCATTCAGAGGATATAATGATTTGGAAGATGAGACATTTGGAAAAATTCGTATCTTTGGCAATTTTATCATCAATCTTACAGGAATTTGACTCTGCTAAAATTTGACGATAGAAACTTAAATCCTTTCTTGGATCTTCTGGAATCCAATTGAAATTGGGCGGTAGAAATCTTGAAAGAAAAGTTTGAATATCACCTTTAGTTGGGACATTAGAAAATGATAAAAGAGTGATTGATTCTTCAAATTCTTTTTTCAGGTATTCTGGAGTTTTAGAAGGAGAAATTTGAGAAGGTTTTTCTGTAGCTTGAGCAAATGTTATTGGAGGAAAATCTTGTAAATTTTGAAAGGCATTTTGGGTAATTGGAATTCCTGAAGGATGGAGAACAATTTTGATCAGCACCACTATCTACTAGGGCAATAATATTTCTTTGAAAATCATTTGATACAGAAAGAGTTATTAAACAATACCATTTTTGAAAAGATATTCAAATCCAAGTTTTGGTATTGCAGGTCCATCAACTCCTTCTAAAGATAAAAACAAACAATCCATCTCTAAGCAAAAGAAGTCCATTACTCCAGATTCGGCCCTATTTGACGAATTTTTGGAATTCAAGAAGTTTGTCAAAGCTCGGTCTTCAGCTGAAGCAACCGAAAAATCCAGTTCAAGTTCCAGTTCTGAGGGCTCTTCCTGTATAGGCCCATTTTCTCAAGATCCTTATGACTTTTAAAGTTTTCCAGATGTACAGTCCAGATTAATCTTCCAGAAGACTTTTCCAAAAGATTTACAGATGTATCGTCCAGATTTATTCTCCAAAAGGTCTTTATCAGATAATTGAAGACATCTCCAGCTGTCCCATTATTATTGTGATCAAGGCTCCACCAAACCGTCCAAGTTTTGAAGACCGTCCACCTGTCAAAGAAAGCAATCAGTAATTTAAAGTTTGTTTTTGCGTGTTGTAATTTAATTGGTCAAGTATTTGTATAAGTAGATGAATTGTGATCCAGTAGAGAACAAGCGTTTTTCAGCTTAGAAAAATTTCAGCCTTCATCCTTCATAAAATTATCTCTATAATAATCTTAGTCTCAAGTGTGGTTACTATTTATCATCTCCAATCTTTGAAGCTCTTGTACATTTATCCAGATATATAAAAGTAAGATTTTCTACATTACCTCAAATTTTGTTTAAATTGCTTTGTAAATTCAAATTGTTTTATAAATTCGTTTTAATAAATATATCCTGCGGATCTTGGTATCAGAGCTTAGAATACTACATAATTCATTAAAGGAGAAAACAATTGAGTTAAAACACACACACCTGATTTGAGGGAATTAGACTCACAAACATAATAGGACCCCTATATCATTCAACAATAAAAAAAGAATTATAAAGCAAATGATGTGTTTGTGGATAGTAAAATCAATAAAAAAGTCTCAAAACACCCGAATCTCCCTTGTACTTGTTGAAAGATTCGATCTTTACATGAAATATGGCATAAACATTGAATCTTTATATTGAATAGGCTTTGTTGTTAGCTCGAGAACTAGAGGATCTTTTATTAACCTCCATTAGGATCCACACAACCCTCAATTTGTAAATTCAATGCAATGCACTCGAATTGTTAAATTAAAACACACACCTGATTTGAGGGAATTAGACTCACAAACATAATAGGACCCCTATATCATTCACAACTAAAAAAAGAATTATAAAGCAAATGATGTGTTTGTGGATAGTAAAATCAATACAAGTCTCAAAACACCCGAGTCTCCCTTGTACTTGTTGAAAGATTCGATCTTTATATGAAATAGGGCATAAAGATTGAATATTTATATTGAATTGTTGAAAGATTCGATCTTTATATGAAATAGGGCATAAAGATTGAATCTTTATATTGAATAGGCTTTGTTGTATGTTGAGAACTAGAGGATCTTTTTTAACCTCTATTAGGATCCACACAACCCTCAATTTGTAAATTCAATGCAATCACTCGAATTGTTAAATTAAAACACACACCTGATTTGAGGGAATTAGACTCACAAACATAATAGGACCCCTATATCATTCAACAACTAAAAAAAATTATAAAGCAAATGATGTGTTGTGGATAGTAAAATCAATAACAAGTCTCAAAACACCCGAATATCCCTTGTACTTGTTGAAAGATTCGATCTTTATGAAATAGGGCATAAAGATTGAATTTTATATTGAATTGTCGAAAGATTCTATCTTTATATGATATAGGGCATAAGATTGAATCTTTATATTGAATAGGCTTTGTTGTTAGCTCGAGAACTAGAGGATCTTTTATTAACCTCTATTAGGATCCACACAACCCTCAATTTGTAAATTCAATGCAATGCACTCGAATTTTAATTAAAACACACACACCTGATTTGAGGGAATCAGACTCACAAACATAATAGGATCCTCATATCATTCAACAACTAAAAAAGAATTATAAAGCAAATGATGTGTTTTTGGATAGTAAAATCAATAACAAGTCTCAAAACACCCGAATTCCCTTGTACTTGTTGAAAGATTCGATCTTTATCATGAAATATGGCATAAAACATTGAATCTTTATATTGAATAGGCTTTGTTGTTAGCTCGAGAACTAGAGGATCTTTTATTAACCTCTATTAGGATCCACACAACCCCAATTTGTAAATTCAATGCAATGCACTCGAATTGTTAATTAAAACACACACACACCTGATTTGAGGGAATTAGACTCACAAACATAATAGGACCCTATATCATTCAACAACTAAAAAAGAATTATAAAGCAAATGATGTGTTTGTGGATAGTAAAATCAATAACAAGTCTCAAAACACCCGAATTCCCTTGTACTTGTTGAAAGATTCGATCTTTATATGAAATAGGGCATAAAGATTGAATCTTTATATTGAATTGTTGAAAGATTCGATCTTTATATGAAATAGGGATAAAGATTGAATCTTTATATTGAATAGGCTTTGTTGTTAGCTCGAGAACTAGAGGATCTTTTATTAACCTCTATTAGGATCCACACAACCCTCAATTTGTAAATTCAATGACACTCGAATTTTAAATTAAAACACACACACCTGATTTGAGGGAATTAGACTCACAAACATAATAGGACCCCTATATCATTCAACAACTAAAAAAAGAATTATAAAGCAAATGATGTGTTTGTGGATAGTAAAATCAATAAAAGTCTCAAAACACCCGAATCTCGTTTGTACTTGTTGAAAGATTCGATCTTTACATGAAATATGGCTAAAGAATGAATCTTTATATTGAATTGTTAAAGATTCGATCTTTATATGAAATAGGGCATAAAGATTGAATTTTATATTGAATAGGCTTTGTTGTTGCTGAGAACTAGAGGATCTTTTATTAACCTCTATTAGGATCCACACAACCCTCAATTTGTAAATTCAATGCAATGCTCGAATTGTTAAATTAAAAACACACACACCTAATTTGAGGGAATTAGACTCACAAACATAATAGGACCCCTATATCATTCAACAACTAAAAAAAGAATTATAAAGCAAATGATGTGTTTGTGGATAGTAAAATCAATAACAAGTCTCAAAACACCCGAATCTCCCTTGTACTTGTTGAAAGATTCGATCTTTATATGAAATAGGGCATAAAGATTGAATCTTTATATTGAATTGTTGAAAGATTCGATCTTTATATGAAATAGGGCATAAAGATTGAATCTTTTATTGAATAGGCTTTGTTTTAGCTCGAGAACTAGAGGATCTTTTATTAACCTCTATTAGGATCCACACAACCCTCAATTTCTAAATTCAATGCAATGCACTCGAATTGTTAAATTAAAACACACACCTGATTTGAGGGAATTAGACTCACAAACATAATAGGACCCCTATATCATTCAACAACTAAAAAAAGAATTATAAAGCAAATGATGTGTTTGTGGATAGTAAAATCAATAACAAGTCTCAAAACACCCGAATCCCTTGTACTTGTTGAAAGATTCGATCTTTATATGAAATAGGGCATAAAGATTGAATCTTTATATTGAATTGTTGAAAGATTCGATCTTTATATGAAATAGGGCATAAAGATTGAATCTTTTATTGAATAGGCTTTGTTGTTAGCTCGAGAACTAGAGATCTTTTATTAACCTCTATTAGGATCCAACAACCCTCAATTTGTAAATTCAATGCAATGCACTCGAATTGTTAAATTAAAACACACACCTGATTTGAGGGAATTAGACTCACAAACATAATAGGACCCTATATCATTCAACAACTAAAAAAAAGAATTATAAAGCAAATGATGTGTTCGTGGATAGTAAAATCAATAACAAGTCTCAAAACACCCAAATTCCCTTGTACTTGTTAAAGATTCGATCTTTATATGAAATAGGGCATAAAGATTGAATTTTATATTGAATTTTGAAAGATTCGATCTTTATATGAAATGGGCATAAAGATTGAATCTTTTTATTGAATAGGCTTTGTTGTTAGCTCGAGAACTAGAGGATCTTTTAATTAGGATCCACACAACCCTCAATTTGTAAATTCAATGCAATGCACTCGAATTGTTAAATTAAAACACACACACCTAATTTGAGGGAATTAGACTCACAAACATAATAGGACCCCTATATCATTCAAAACTAAAAAAAGAATTATAAAGCAAATGATGTGTTCGTGGATAGTAAAATCAATAACAAGTCTCAAAACCCCAAATTCCCTTGTACTTGTAAAGATTCGATCTTTATATGAAATAGGGCATAAAGATTGAATTTTTATATTGAATTTTGAAAATTCGATCTTTATATGAAATAGGGCATAAAGATTGAATCTTCTATTGAATAGGCTTTGTTGTTAGCTCGAGAACTAGAGATCTTTTATTAACCTCTATTAGGATCCACACAACCCTCAATTTGTAAATTCAATGCAATGCACTCGATTTGTTAAATTAAAACACACACACTGATTTGAGGGAATAAGACTCACAAACATAATAGGACCCTATATCATTCAACAACTCAAAAAAGAATTATAAAGCAAATGATGTGTTTCTGGATAGTAAAATCAATAACAAGTCTCAAACACACCGAATCTCACTTGTACTTGTCAAAGATTCGATCTTTGATATGAAATAGGGATAAAGATTGAATGTTTATATTGAATAGGCTTTGTTGTTTGATTGAGAACGAGAGGATCTTTTATTAACCTCCATTAGGATCCACACAACCCTCAATTTGTAAATTAAAGCAATCACTGAATTGTTAAATTAAAACACACACACCGAATTTGAGGGAATTAGACTCAGAAACATAATAGGACCCCTATATCATTCAACAACAAAAAAAAGTATTATAAAGCAAATGATGTGTTCTTGGATAGTAAAATCAATAACAAGTCTCAAAACAACCGAATCCCCTTGTACTTGTTGAAAGATTCGATCTTTATATGAAATAGGGCATAAAGATTGAATTTTATATTGAATTGTTGAAAGATTCGATCTTTATATGAAATAGGGCATAAAGATTGAATCTTTATATTGAATAGGCTTGGTTGTTTACTTGAGAACTAGAGGATCTTTTATTAACCTCTATTAGGATCCACACAACCCTCAATTTGTAAATTCAATGCAATTCGCTCGAATTGTTAAATTAAAACACATACACACCTAATTTGAGGGAATTAGACTCACAAACATAATAGGACCCCTATATCATTCAACAACTAAAAAAAGAATTATAAAGCAAATGATGTGTTTGTGGATAGTAAATCAATAAAAAGTCTCAAAACACCCGAATCTCCCTTGTACTTGTTGAAAGATTCGATCTTTATATGAAATAGGGCCTAAAGATTGAATCTTTATATTGAATTGTTTAAAGATTCGATCTTTATATGAAATAGGGCATAAAGATTGAAGTTTTATATTGAATAGGCTTTGTTGTTTGCTTGAGAACTAGAGGATCTTTTATTAATCTCTATTAGGATCCACACAACCCTCAATTTGTAAATTCAATGCAATTCACTCGAATTGTTAAATTCAAACACACATACACACACCTAATTTGAGGGAATTAGACTCACAAACATAATAGGACCCCTATATCATTCAACAACTAAAAAAAGAATTATAAAGCAAATGATGTGTTCATGGATACTAAAATCAATAACAAGTCTCAAAACTCCCAAATTCCCTTGTACTTCTCAAAAGATTCGATCTTTATATGAAATAGGGCATAAAGATTGAATTTTTATATTGAATTTTGAAAGATTCGATCTTTATATGAAATCGGGCATAAAGATTGAATCTTTCTATTGAATAGGCTTTGTTGTTAGCTCGAAAACTAGAGGATCTTTTTTTAATCTCTATTAGGATCCACACAACCCTCAATTTTTAAATTCAATGCAATGCACTCGAATTGTTAAATTAAAACACACACACACCTAATTTGAGGAAATTAGACTCACAAACATAATAGGACCCCTATATCATTCAAAAACTAAAAAAAGAATTATAAAGCAAATGATGTGTTTGTGGATAGTAAAATCAATAACAAGTCTCAAAACACCCAAATTCCCTTGTACTTGTCAAAAGATTCGATCTTTATATGAAATAGGGCATAAAGATTGAATTTTTATATTGAATTTTGAAACATTCGATCTTTATATGAAATAGGGCATAAAGATTGAATCTTTCTATTGAATAGGCTTTGTTATTAGCTCGAGAACTAGACGATCTTTTATTAACCTCTATTAGGATCCACACAACCCTCAATTTGTATATTCAATGCAATGCACTCGATTTGTTAAATTAAAACACACACACTTGATTTGAGGGAATCAGACTCACAAACATAATAGGAACCCTATATCATTCAACAACTCAAAAAAGAATTATAAAGCAAATGATGTGTTTGTGGATAGTAATATCAATAACAAGTCTCAAAGCACCCGAATCTCACTTGTTACTTGTTGAAAGATTCGATCTTTATATGAAATAGGGACTAAAGATTGAATGTTTATATTGAATAGGCTTTGTTGTTTGATTGAGAACGAGAGGATCTTTTATTAACCTCAATTAGGATCCACACATCCCTCAATTTGTAAATTAAATGCAATTCACTAGAATTGTTAAATTAAAACACACACACACCGAATTTGAGGGAATTAGACTCAGAAACATAATAGGACCCCTATATCATTCAACAACAAAAAAAAGTATTATAAAGCAAATGATGTGTTCTTGGATAGTAAAATCAATAACAAGTCTCAAAACAACCGAATCCCCTTGTACTTGCTGAACGATTCGATCTTTATATGAAATAGGGCATAAAGATTGAATATTTATATTGAATTGTTGAAAGATTCGATCTTTATATGAAATAGGGCATAAAGATTGAATCTTTATATTGAATAGGCTTGGTTGTTTACTTGAGAACTAGAGGATCTTTTATTAACCTCTATTAGGATCCACACAACCCTCAATTTGTAAATTCAATGCAATTCGCTCGAGTTGTTAAATTAAAACACATACACACCTAATTTGAGGGAATTAGACTCACAAACATAATAGGACCCTATATCATTCAACAACTAAAAAAAGAATTATAAAGCAAATGATGTGTTTGTGGATAGTAAGATCAATAAAAAGTCTCAAAACACCCGAATCTCCCTTGTACTTGTTGAAAGATTCGATCTTTATATGAAATAGGGCCTAAAGATTGAATCTTTATATTGAATTGTTTAAAGATTCGATCTTTATATGAAATAGGGCATAAAGATTGAAGTTTATATTGAATAGGCTTTGTTGTTTGTTGAGAACTAGAGGATCTTTTATTAATCTCTATTAGGATCCACACAACCCTCAATTTGTAAATTCAATGCAATTCACTCGAATTGTTAAATTCAAACACACATACACACACCTAATTTGAGGGAATTAGACTCACAAACATAATAGGACCCCTATATCATTCAACAACTAAAAAAAGAATTATAAAGCAAATGATGTGTTCATGGATACTAAAATCAATAACAAGTCTCAAAACTCCCAAATTCCCTTGTACTTCTCAAAAGATTCGATCTTTATATGAAATAGGGCATAAAGATTGAATTTTTATATTGAATTTTGAAATATTCGATCTTTATATGAAATGGGCATAAAGATTGAATCTTTCTATTGAATAGGCTTTGTTGTTAGCTCGAGAACTAGAGGATCTTTTATTAATCTCTATTAGGATCCACACAACCCTCAATTTTTAAATTCAATGCAATTCACTCGAATTGTTAAATTCAAACACACACACACCTAATTTGAGGGAATTAGACTCACAAACATAATAGGACCCTATATCATTCAACAACTAAAAAAAGAATTATAAAGCAAATGATGTGTTCGTGGATAGTAAAATCAATAACAAGTCTCAAAACTCCCAAATTCCCTTGTACTTGTCAAAAGATTCGATCTTTATATGAAATAGGCATAAAGATTAATTTTATATTGAATTTTGAAACATTCGATCTTTATATGAAATAGGCATAAAGATTGAATCTTTCTATTGAATAGGCTTTGTTATTAGCTCGAGAACTAGACGATCTTTTATTAACCTCTATTAGGATCCACACAACCCTCAATTTGTATATTCAATGCAATGCACTCGATTTGTTAAATTAAAACACACACACTTGATTTGAGGGAATCAGACTCACAAACATAATAGGAACCCTATATCATTCAACAACTCAAAAAAGAATTATAAAGCAAATGATGTGTTTGTGGATAGTAATATCAATAACAAGTCTCAAAGCACCCGAATCTCACTTGTACTTGTTGAAAGATTCGATCTTTATATGAAATAGGGACTAAAGATTGAATCTTTATATTGAATAGGCTTTGTTGTTTGATTGAGAACGAGAGGATCTTTTATTAACCTCTATTAGGATCCACACAACCCTTAATTTGTAAATTAAATGCAATTCACTGAATTGTTAAATTAAAACACACACTACCGAATTTGAGGGAATTAGACTCAGAAACATAATAGGACCCCTATATCATTCAACAAAAAAAAAAATTATAAAGCAAATGATGTGTCTTGGATAGTAAAATCAATAACAAGTCTCAAAACACCCGATTCCCCTTGTACTTGTGAAAGATTCGATCTTTATATGAAATAGGGCATAAAGATTGAATCTTTATATTGAATAGGCTTGGTTGTTTACTTGAGAACTAGAGGATCTTTTATTAACCTCTATTAGGATCCACACAACCCTCAATTTGTAAATTCAATGCAATCGCTCGATTGTTAAATTAAAACACATACACACCTAATTTGAGGGAATTAGACTCACAAACATAATAGGACCCCTATATCATTCAACAACTAAAAAAAGAATTATAAAGCAAATGATGTGTTTGTGGATAGTAAAATCAATAAAAAGTCTCAAAACACCCGAATTCCCTTGTACTTGTTGAAAGATTCGATCTTTACATGAAATATGGCATAAACATTGAATCTTTATATTGAATAGGCTTTGTTGTTAGCTCGAGAACTAGAGGATCTTTTATTAACCTCTATTAGGATCCACACAACCCTCAATTTGTAAATTCAATGCAATGCACTCGAATTGTTGAATTAAAACGCACACACTGATTTGAGGGAATTAAACACACAAACTAATAGGACCCCTATATCATTCACAACTAAAAAAAGAATTATAAAGCAAATGAGTGTTTGTGTTAGTAAAATCAATAAAAGTCTCAAAACACCGAATCTCCCTTGTACTTGTTGAAAGATTCGATCTTTACATGAAATATGGCATAAACATTGAATCTTTATATTGAATAGGCTTTGTTGTTAGCTCGAGAACTAGATGATCTTTTATTAACCTCTATTAGGATCACACAACCCTCAATTTGTAAATTCAATGCAATGCACTCGAATTGTTGAATTAAAACACACACACCTGATTTGAGGGAATTAGACACACAAACATAATAGGACCCCTATATCATTCAACAACTAAAAAAAGAATTATAAAGCAAATGATGTGTTTGTGGATACTAAAATCAATAACAAGTCTCAAAACACCCGAATCTCCCTTGTACTTGTTGAAAGATTCGATCTTTATATGAAATAGGGCATAAAGATTGAATCTTTATATTGAATAGGCTTTGTTGTTAGCTCGAGAATTAGAGGATCTTTTATTAACCTCTATTAGGATGCACACAACCCTCAATTTGTAAATTCAATGCAATGCACTCGAATTGTTGAATTAAAACACACACACCTGATTTGAGGGAATTAGACACACAAACATAATAGGACCCCTATATCATTCAGCAACTAAAAAAAGAATTATAAAGCAAATCATGTGTTTGTGGATAGCAAAATCAATAACAAGTCTCAAAACACCCGAAACCCCTTGTACTTGTTGAAAGATTCGATCTTCATATGAAATAGGGCATAAAGATTGAATATTTATATTGAATTGTTGAAAGATTCGATCTTTATATGAAATAGGGCATAAAGATTGAATCTTTATATTGAATAGGCTTGGTTGTTTACTTGAGAACTAGAGGATCTTTTATTAACCTCTATTAGGATCCACACAACCCTCAATTTGTAAATTCAATGCAATTGCTCGAATTGTTAAATTAAAACACGCACACACCTAATTTGAGGGAATTAGACTCACAAACATAATAGGACCCCTATATCATTCAACAACTAAAAAAAGAATTATAAAGCAAATGATGTGTTTGTGGATAGTAAAATCAATAACAAGTCTCAAAACACATGAAACCCCTTGTACTTGTTGAAAGATTCGATCTTTATATGAAATAGGGCATAAAGATTGAATATTTATATTGAATTGTTGAAAGATTCGATCTTTATATGAAATAAGGCATAAATATTGAATCTTTATATTGAATAGGTTTTGTTGTTAGCTCGAGAACTGGAGGATCTTTTATTAACCTCAATTAGGATCCACACAACCCTCAATTTGTAAATTCAATGCAATGCACTCGAATTGTTAAATTAAAACACACACACACCTACTTTGAGGGAATTAGACTCACAAACATAATAGGACCCCTATATCATTCAACAACTAAAAAAAGAATTATAAAGCAAATGATGTGTTCGTGGATAGTAAAATCAATAACATGTCTCAAAACACCCGAAACCCCTTGTACTTGTTGAAAGTTTCGATCTTTATATGAAATAGGGCATAAAGATTGAATATTTATATTGAATTATTGAAAGATTCGATCTTTATATGAAATAGGGCATAATATTGAATAGGCTTTGTTGTTAGCTCGAGAACTAGAGGATCTTTTATTAACCTCTATTAGGATCCACACAACCCTCATTTTGTAAATTCAATGCAATGCACTCGAATTATTGAGTTAAAACACACACACCTGATTTGAGGGAATTAGACTCACAAACATAATAGGACCCCTATATCATTCAACAACTAAAAAAAGAATTATAAAGCAAATGATGTGTTGTGGATAGTAAAATCAATAGCAAGTCTCAAAACAGCCGAATTCCCTTGTACTTGTTGAAAGATT
This sequence comes from Beta vulgaris subsp. vulgaris, assembly GCF_026745355.1. NCBI lineage: Eukaryota > Viridiplantae > Streptophyta > Magnoliopsida > Caryophyllales > Amaranthaceae > Beta > Beta vulgaris. The sequence goes on along the minus strand of NC_079202.1, from coordinate 40,787,473 downwards.
TGATCTTTATATGAAATAGGGCATAAAGATTGAATATTTATATTGAATTGTTGAAAGATTCGATCTTTATATGAAATAGGGCATAAAGATTGAATCTTTATATTGAATAGGCTTTGTTGTATGTTTGAGAACTAGAGGATCTTTTGTTAACCTCTATTAGGATCCACACAACCCTCAATTTGTAAATTCAATGCACTCGAATTATTGAATTAAAACACACACACCTGATTTGAGGGAATTAGACTCACAAACATAATATGACCCCTATATCATTCAACAACTAAAAAAAGAATTATATAGCAAATGATGTGTTTGTGGATAGTAAAATCAATAACAAGTCTCAAAACACCCGAATCCCCTTGTACTTGTTGAAAGATTTGATCTTTATATGAAATAGGGCATAAAGATTGAATTTTTATATTGAATTGTTGAAAGATTCTATCTTTATATGAAATTGGGCATGAAGATTGAATCTTTATATTGAATAGGCTTTGTTGTTAGCTCGAGAACTAGAGGATCTTTTATTAACCTCTATTAGGATCCACACAACCCTCAATTTGTAAATTCAATGCAATGCACTCGAATGATTGAATTAAAACACACACACCTGATTTGAGGGAATTAGACTCACAAACATAATAGGACCGTATATCACTCAACAACTAAATAAAGAATTATAAAGCAAATGATGTGTTTATGGATAGTAAAATCAATAAAAAGTCTCAAAACACCCGAATTTCCCTTGTACTTGTTGAAAGATTCGATCTTTACATGAAATATGGCATAAACATTGAATCTTTATATTGAATAGGCTTTGTTGTTAGCTCGAGAACTAAAGGATCTTTTATTAACCTCTATTAGGATCCACACAACCCTCAATTCGTTAATTCAATGCAATGCACTCGAATTGTTAAATTAACACACACACACACACCTGATTTAAGGGAATTAGACTCACAAACATAATAGGACCCCTATATCATTCAACAACTAAAAAAAGAATTATAAAGCAAATGATGTGTTTGTGGATGGTAAAATCAATATCAAGTCTCAAAACACCCGAATTCCCTTGTACTTGTTGAAAGATTCGATCTTTATATGAAATAGGGCGTAAAGATTGAATCTTTATATTGAATTGTTGAAAGATTCGATCTTTATATGAAATAGGGCATAAAGATTGAATCTTTATATTGAATAGGCTTTGTTGTTAGCTCGAGAACTATAGGATCTTTTATTAACCTCTATTAGGATCCACACAACCCTCAATTTGTAAATTCAATGCACTCGAATTATTAAATTAAAACACACACCTGATTTGAGGAAATAAGACTCACAAACATAATATGACCCCTATATTATTCAACAACTAAAAAAAAGAATTATAAAGCAAATGATGTGTTTGTGGATAGTAAAATCAATAAAAAGTCTCAAAACACCCGAATCTCCCTTGTACTTGTTGAAAGATTCGATCTTTATATGAAATAGGGCCTAAAGATTGAATCTTTATATTGAATTGTTGAAAGATTCGATCTTTATATGAAATAGGGCATAAAGATTGAATCTTTATATTATTGAATAGGCTTTGTTGTTTGCTTGAGAACTAGAGGATCTTTTATTAATCTCTATTAGGATCTACACAACCCTCAATTTGTAAATTTAATGCAATTCACTCGAATTGTTAAATTCAAACACACACACACACCTAATTTGAGGGAATTAGACTCACAAACATAATAGGACCCCTATATCATTCAACAACTAAAAAAAGAATTATAAAGCAAATGATGTGTTCGTGGATAGTAAAATCAATAACAAGTCTCAAAACTCCCAAATTCCCTTGTACTTGTCAAAAGATTCGATCTTTATATGAAATAGGGCATAAAGATTGAATTTTTATATTGAATTTTGAAAGATTCGATCTTTATATGAAATAGGGCATAAAGATTGAATCTTTCTATTGAATAGGCTTTGTTGTTAGCTCGAGAACTAGAGGATCTTTTATTAATCTCTATTAGGATCCACACAACCCTCAATTTGTAAATTCAATGCAATTCACTCGAATTGTTAAATTCAAACACACACATACCTAATTTGAGGGAATTAGACTCACAAACGTAATAGGACCCCTATATCATTCAACAACTAAAAAAAGAATTATAAAGCAAATGATGTTTCGTGGATAGTAAAATCAATAACAAGTCTCAAAACTCCCAAATTCACTTGTACTTGTCAAAAGATTCGATCTTTATATGAAATAGGGCATAAAGATTGAATTTTTATATTGAATTTTGAAAGATTCGGTCTTTATATGAAATAGGGCATAAAGATTGAATCTTTCTATTGAATAGGTTTTGTCATTAGCTCGAGAACTAGAGGATCTTTTATTAACCTCTATTAGGATCCACACAACCCTCAATTTGTATATTCAATGCAATGCACTTGATTTGTTAAATTAAAACACACACACTTGATTTGAGGCAATCAGACTCACAAACATAATAGGAACCCTATATCATTCAACAACTCAAAAAAGAATTATAAAGCAAATGATGTGTTTGTGGATAGTAAAATCAATAACAAGTCTCAAAGCACCCGAATCTCCCTTGTACTTGTTGAAAGATTCGATCTTTATATGAAATAGGGACTAAAGATTGAATCTTTATATTGAATAGGCTTTGTTGTTTGATTGAGAACGAGAGGATCTTTTATTATCCTCTATTAGGATCCACACAACCCTCAATTTGTAAATTAAATGCAATTCACTCGAATTGTTAAATTAAAACACACACACACCGAATTTGAGGGAATTAGACTCAGAAACATAATAGGACCCCTATATCATTCAACAACAAAAAAAAGTATTATAAAGCAAATGATGTGTTCTTGGATAGTAAAATCAATAACAAGTCTCAAAACACCCGAATCCCCTTGTACTTGTTGAAAGATTCGATCTTTATATGCAATAGGGCATAAAGATTGAATATATATATTGAATTGTTGAAAGATTCGATCTTTATATGAAATAGGGCATAAAGATTGAATCTTTATATTGAATAGGCTTGTTGTTTATTGAGAACTAGAGGATCTTTTATTAACCTCTATTAGGATCCACCAACCCTCAATTTGTAAATTCAATGCAATCGCTAGAATTGTAAATTAAAACACAACACACCTAATTTGAGGGAATTAGACTCACAAACATAATAGGACCCCTATATCATTCAACAACTAAAAAAAGAATTATAAAGCAAATGATGTGTTTGTGGATACTAAAATCAATAACAAGTCTCAAAACACCCGAATCTCCCTTGTACTTGTTGAAAGATTCGATCTTTATATATAATTGGGCCTAAAGATTGAATCTTAATATTGAATAGGCTTTGTTGTTAGTTCGAGAATAGAGGATCTTTTATTAACCTCTATTAGGATCCACACAACCCTCAATTTGTAAATTCAATGCAATGCACTCGAATTGTTAAATTAAAACGCACACACCTGATTTAAGGGAATTAACACACAATATAATAGGACCCCTATATCATTCAGCAACTAAAAAAGAATTATAAAGCAAATGATGTGTTTGTGGATAGTAAAATCAATAAAAAGTCTCAAAACACCCGAATCTCCCTTGTACTTGTTGAAAGATTCGATCTTTACATGAAATATGGCATAAACATTGAATCTTTATATTGAATAGGCTTTGTTGTTAGCTCGAGAATTAACGGATCTTTTATTAACCTCTATTAGGATCCACACAACCCTCAATTTGTAAATTCAATGCAATGCACTCGAATTGTTGAATTAAAACGCACACACCTGATTTGAGGGAATTAGACACACAAACCTAATAGGACCCCTATATCATTCAGCAACTAAAAAAGAATTATAAAGCAAATGATGTGTTTGTGGATATAAAATCAATAACAAGTCTCAAAACACCCGAATCTCCCTTGTACTTGTTGAAAGATTCGATCTTTATATGAAATAGGGCATAAAGATTGAATCTTTATATTGAATAGGCTTTGTTGTTAGCTCGAGAATTAGAGGATCTTTTATTAACCTCTATTAGGATCCACACAACCCTCAATTTGTAAATTCAATGAAATGCACTCGAATTGTTGAATTAAAACGCACACACCTGATTTGAGGGAATTAGACACACAAACATAATAGGACCCCTATATCATTCAGCAACTAAAAACAGAATTATAAAGCAAATGATGTGTTTGTGGATAGTAAAATCAATAAAAGTCTCAAAACACCCGAATCTCCTTGTACTTGTTGAAAGATTCGATCTTTACATGAAATATGGCATAAACATTGAATCTTTATATTGAATAGGCTTTGTTGTTAGCTCGAGAACTAGAGAATCTTTTATTAACCTCTATTAGGATCCACACAACCCTCAATTTGTAAATTCAATGCAATGCACTCGAATTGTTGAATTAAAACACACACACCTGATTTGAGGGAATTAGACACACAAACATAATAGGACCCCTATATCATTCAACAACTAAAAAAAGAATTATAAAGCAAATGATGTGTTTGTGGATAGTAAAATAATAACAAGTCTCAAAACACCCGAATCTCCCTTGTACTTGTTGAAAGATTCGACTTTATATGAAATAGGGCCTAAAGATTGAATCTTTATATTGAATTGTTGAAAGATTCGATCTTTATATGAAATAGAGCATAAAGATTGAATCTTTATATTGAATAGGCTTTATTGTTTGCTTGAGAACTAGAGGATCTTTTATTAACCTCTATTAGGATCCAAACAACCCTCAATTTGTAAATTCAATGCAATGCAGTCGAATTGTTAAATTAAAACACACACACACCTAATTTGAGGGAATTAGACTCACAAACATAATAGGACCCCTATATCATTCAACAACTAAAAAAAGAATTATAAAGCAAATGATGTGTTCGTGGATAGTAAAATCAATAACAAGTCTCAAAACTCCCAAATTCCCTTGTACTTGTCAAAAGATTCGATCTTGATATGAAATAGGGCATAAAGATTGAATTTTTATATTGAATTTTGAAAGATTCGATCTTTATATGAAATAGGGCATAAAGATTGAATCTTTCTATTGAATAGGCTTTGTTGTTAGCTCGAGAACTAGACGATCTTTTATTAACCTCTATTAGGATCCACACAACCCTCAATTTGTAAATTCAATGCAATGAACTCGATTTGTTAAATTAAAACACACACACTTGATTTGAGGGAATCAGACTCACAAACATAATAGGAACCCTATATCATTCAACAACTCAAAAAAGAATTATAAAGCAAATGATGTGTTTGTGGATAGTAAAATCAATAAAAAGTCTCAAAACACCCGAATCTCCCTTGTACTTGTTGAAAGATTCGATCTTTACATCAAATATGGCATAAACATTGAATCTTTATATTGAATAGGCTTTGTTGTTAGCTCGAGAAATTAGAGGATCTTTTATTAACCTCTATTAGGATCCACACAACCCTCAATTTGTAAATTCAATGCAATGCACTCGAATTGTTGAATTAAAACACACACACCTGATTTGAGGGAATTAGACACACAAACATAATAGGACCCCTATATCTTTCAGCAACAAAAAAAAGAATTATAAAGCAAATGATGTGTTTGTGGATACTAAAATCAATAAAAAGTCTCAAAACACCCGAATCTCCCTTGTACTTGTTGAAAGATTCGATCTTTACATGAAATATGGCATAAACTTTGAATCTTTATATTGAATAGGCTTTGTTGTTAGCTCGAGAACTAAAGGATCTTTTATTAACCTCTATTAGGATTCACACAACCCTCAATTTGTAAATTCAATGCAATGCACTCGAATTGTTAATTAAAACACACACACCTGATTTGAGGGAATTAGACACCAAACATAATAGGACCCCTATATCATTCAACAACTAAAAAAGAATTATAAAGCAAATGATGTGTTTGTGGATAGTAAAATCAATAACAAGTCTCAAAACACCCGAATCTCCCTTGTACTTGTTGAAAGATTCGATCTTTATATGAAATAGGGCCTAAAATTGAATCTTTATATTGAATTGTTGAAAGATTCGATCTTTATATGAAATAGGGAATAAAGATTGAATCTTATATTGAATAGGCTTTATTGTTTGCTTGAGAACTAGAGGATCTTTTATTAACCTCTATTAGGATCCACACAACCCTCAATTTGTAAATTCAATGCAATGCAGTCGAATTGTTAAATTAAAACACACACACACCTAATTTGAGGGAATTAGACTCACAAACATAATAGGACCCCTATATCATTCAACAACTAAAAAAAGAATTATAAAGCAAATGATGTGTTCGTGTATAGTAAAATCAATAACAAGTCTCAAAACTCCCAAATTCCCTTGTACTTGTCAAAAGATTCGATCTTTATATGAAATAGGGCATAAAGATTGAATTTTTATATTGAATTTTGAAAGATTCGATCTTTATATGAAATAGGGCATAAAGATTGAATCTTTCTATTGATAGGCTTTTTTTTCTAGCTCGAGAACTAGAGGATCTTTCATTAACCTTATTAGGATCCACACAACCCTCAATTTGTAAATTCATGCAATTCACTCGAATTGTTAAATTCAAACACACACACACCTAATTTGAGGGAATTAGACTCACAAACATAATAGGACCCCTATATCATTCAACAACTAAAAAAAGAATTATAAAGCAAATGATGTGTTCGGTGATAGTAAAATCAATAACAAGTCTCAAAACACCAAATTCCCTTGTACTTGTAAAGATTCGATCTTTATATGAAATAGGGCATAAAGATTGAATCTTTATATTGAATTGTCGAAAGATTCGATCTTTATATGAAATAGGGCATAAAGATTGAATCTTTTTATTGAATAGGCTTTGTTGTTAGCTCGAGAACTAGAGGATCTTTTATTAATCTCTATTAGGATCCACACAACCCTCAATTTGTAAATTCAATGCAATTCACTCGAATTGTTAAATTCAAACACACACACACCTAATTTGTGGGAATTAGACTCACAAACATAATAGGACCCCTATATCATTCAACAACTAAAAAAAGAATTATAAAGCAAAGATGTGTTCGTGGATAGTAAAATCAATAACAAGTCTCAAAACTCCCAAATTACCTTATACTTGTCAAAAGATTCGATCTTTATATGAAATAGGGCATAAAGATTGAATCTTTATATTGAATTGTCGAAAGATTCGATCTTTATATGAAATAGGGCATAAAGATTGAATCTTTATTGAATAGGCTTTGTTGTTAGCTCGAGAACTAGAGGATCTTTTATTAACCTCTATTAGGATCCACACAACCCTCAATTTGTAAATTCAATGCAATGACTCGATTTGTTAAATTAAAACACACACACGTGATTTGAAGGAATAAGACTCACAAACATAATAGGAACCCTATATCATTCAACAACTCAAAAAAGAATTATAAAGCAAATGATGTGTTTGTGGATAGTAAAATCAATAACAAGTCTCAAACACCGAATCTCCCTTGTACTTGTTGAAAGATTCGATCTTTATATGAAATAGGGACTAAAGATTGAATCTTTATATTGAATAGGCTTTGTTGTTTGATTGAGAACGAGAGGATCTTTTATTAACCTCTATTAGGATCCACACAACCCTCAATTTGTAAATTAAATGCAATTCACTCGAATTGTTAAATTAAAACACACACACACCGAATTTGAGGGAATTAGACTCAGAAACATAATAGGACCCCTATATCATTCAACAACAAAAAAAAGTATTATAAAGCAAATGATGTGTTCTTGGATAGTAAAATCAATAACAAGTCTCAAACAACCGACTCCCTTGTACTTGTTGAAGATTCGATCTTTATATGAAATAGGGCATAAAGATTGAATATTTATATTGAATTGTTGAAAGATTCGATCTTTATATGAAATAGGGCATAAAGATTGAATCTTTATATTGAATAGGCTTGGTTGTTTACTTGAGAATAGAGGATCTTTTATTAACCTCTATTAGGATCCACACAACCCTCAATTTGTAAATTCAATGCAATTCGCTCGAATTGTTAAATTAAAACACATACACACCAATTTGAGGGAATTAGACTCACAAACATAATAGGACTCCTATATCATTCAACAACTAAAAAAAAATTATAAAGCAAATGATGTGTTTGTGGATAGTAAAATCAATAAAAAGTCTCAAAACACCCGAATCTCCCTTGTACTTGTTGAAAGATTCGATCTTTACATGAAATATGGCATAAAACATTGAATCTTTATATTGAATAGGCTTTGTTGTTTAGCTCGAGAACTAGAGGATTTTATTAACCTCTATTGGATCCACACAACCCTCAATTTGTAAATTCAATGCAATGCACTCGAATTAATAAATTACAACACAACACCCTAATTTGAGGGAATTAGACCACAACATAATAGGACCCCTATATCATTCAACAACTAAAAAAAGAATTATAAAGCAAATGATGTGTTTGTGGATAGTAAAATCAATAACAAGTCTCAAAACACCCGAATCTCCTTGTACTTGTTGAAAGATTCGATCTTTATATGAAATGGGCTAAAGATTGAATCTTTATATAGATGGCTTTGTTGTTAGCTCGAGAATTAGAGGATCTTTTATTAACCTCTATTAGGATCCACACAACCCTCAATTTGTAAATTCAATGCAATGCACTCGAATTGTTGAAATAAACACGCACAAACCTAATTTGAGGAATTAGACACACAAACATAATAGGACCCCTATATCATTTAGCAACTAAAAAAAGAATTATAAAGCAAATGATGTGTTTGTGGATAGTAAAATCAATAAAAAGTCTCAAAACACCCGAATCTCCTTGTACTTTGTTGAAAGATTCGATCTTTACATAAATATGGCATAAACATTGAATCTTTATATTGAATAGGCTTTGTTGTTAGCTCGAGAATAGGGATCTTTTATTAACTCTATTAGGATCCACACAACCCTCAATTTGTAAATTCAATGCAATGCACTCGAATTGTTAAATTAAAGCACACACCTGATTTGAGGGAATAGACACACAAACATAATAGGACCCTATATCATTCAGCAACTAAAAAAATGAATTATAAAGCAAATGATGTGTTTGTGGATAGTAAAATCAATAACAAGTCTCAAAACACCCAAATCTCCCTTGTACTTGTTGAAAGATTGAATCTTTATATTGAATAGGCTTTGTTGTTAGCTCGAGAATAGAGGATCTTTTATTAACCTCTATTAGGATCCACACAACCCTCAATTTGTAAATTCAATGCAATGCACTCGAATTGTTGAATTAAAACACACACCGGATTTGAGGGAATTAGACTAACAACATAATAGGACCCCTATATCATTCACAACTAAAAAAGAATTATAAAGCAAATGATGTGTTTGTGGATAGTAAAATCAATAAAAGTCCAAAACACCCAATCCCCTTGTACTTGTTGAAAGATTCGTTCTTTACATGAAATATGGCATAAACATTGAATCTTTATATTAAATAGGCTTTGTTGTTAGCTCGAGAACTAGAGGATCTTTTATTAACCTCTATTAGGATCCACACAAACCTCAATTTGTAAATTCATGCAATGCACTCGAATTGTTAAATTAAAACACCACACCTATTTGAGGGAATTAGACACACAAACATAATAGGACCCCTATATCATTCAACAACTAAAAAAAGAATTATAAAGCAAATGATGTGTTTGTGGATAGTAAAATCAATAACAAGTCTCAAAACACTCGAATCTCCCTTGTACTTGTTGAAAGATTCGATCTTTATATGAAATAGGCCTAAAGATTGAATCTTATATTAATTGTTGAAAGATTCGATCTTTATATGAAATAGGGAATAAAGATTGAATCTTTATATTGAATAGGCTTTATTGTTTGCTTGAGAACTAGAGGATCTTTTATTAACCTCTATTAGGATCCACACAACTCTCAATTTGTAAATTCAATGCAATGAACTCGATTTATTTAATTAAAACACACACACTTGATTTGAGGGAATCAGACTACAAACATAATAGGAACCCTATATCATTCAACAACTCAAAAAAGAATTATAAGCAAATGATGTGTTGTGGATAGTAAAATCAATAAAAAGTCTAAAACCCCGAACTCCCTTGTACTTGTTGAAAGATTGATCTTTACATGAAATATGGCATAAACATTGAATCTTTATATTGAATAGGCTTTGTTGTTAGCTCGAGAAATTAGAGGATCTTTTATTAACCTCTATTAGGATCCACACAACCCTCAATTTGTAAATTCAATGCAATGCACTCGAATTGTTGAATTAAAACACACACACCTGATTTGAGGGAATTAGACACACAAACATAATAGGACCCCTATATCTTTCAGCAACTAAAAAAAGAATTATAAAGCAAATGATGTGTTTGTGGATAGTAAAATCAATTAAAAGTCTCAAAACACCCGAATCTCCCTTGTACTTTTGAAAGATTCGATCTTTACATGAAATATGGCATAAACTTGAATCTTTATATTGAATAGGCTTTGTTGTTAGCTCGAGAACTAAAGGATCTTTTATTAACCTCTATTAGGATCCACACAACCCTCAATTTGTAAACTCAATGCAATGCACTCGAATTGTTGAATTAAAACACACACACCTGATTTGAGGGAATTAGACACACAAACATAATAGGACCCCTATATCATTCAACAACTAAAAAAAGAATTATAAAGCAAATGATGTGTTTGTGGATAGTAAAATCAATAACAAGTCTCAAAACACCCGAATCTCCCTTGTACTTGTTGAAAGATTCGATCTTTATATGAAATAAGGCCTAAAGATTGAATCTTTATATTGAATTGTTGAAAGTTTCGATCTTTATATGAAATAGGGAATAAAGATTGAATCTTTATATTGAATAGGCTTTATTGTTTGCTTGAGAACTAGATGATCTTTTATTAACCTCTATTAGGATCCACACAACTCTCAATTTGTAAATTCAATGCAATGGAGTCGAATTGTTAAATTAAAACACACACACACTAATTTGAGGGAATTAGACTCACAAACATAATAGGACCCCTATATCATTCAACAATAAAAAAAAGAATTATAAAGCAAATGATGTGTTCGTGGATAGTAAAATCAATAACAAGTCTCAAAACTCCCAAATTCCCTTGTACTTGTCAAAAGATTCGATCTTGATATGAAATAGGGCATAAAGATTGAATTTTTATATTGAATTTTGAAAGATTTGATCTTTATATGAAATAGGGCATAAGATTGAATCTTTGTATTGAATAGGCTTTGTTGTTAGCTCGAGAACTAGAGATCTTTTATTAACCTCTATTAGGATCCACACAACCCTCAATTTGTAAATTCAATGCAATGAACTCGATTTGTCAAATTAAAACACACACACTTGATTTGAGGGAATCAGACTCACAAACATAATAGGAACCCTATATCATTCAACAACTCAAAAAAGAATTATAAAGCAAATGATGTGTTTGTGGATAGTAAAATCAATAAAAAGTCTCAAAACACCCGAATCTCCCTTGTATTTGTTGAAAGATTCGATCTTTACATGAAATATGGCATAAACATTGAATCTTTATATTGAATAGGCTTTGTTGTTAGCTCGAGAACTAGAGGATCTTTTATTAACCTTTATTAGGATCCACACAACCCTCAATTTGTAAATTCAATGCAATGCACTCGAATTGTTAAATTAAAACACACACACCTGATTTGAGGGAATTAGACTCCAAACATAATAGGACCCCTATATCATTCAACAACTAAAAAAAGAATTATAAAGCAAATGATGTGTTTTGGATAGTAAAATCAATAACAAGTCTCAAAACACCCGAATCTCCCTTGTACTTGTTGAAAGATTCGATCTTTATATGAAATAGGGCCTAAAGATTGAATCTTTATATTGAATTGTTGAAAGATTCGATCTTTATATGAAATAGGGAATAAAGATTGAATCTTTATATGAATAGGCTTTATTGGTTGCTTGAAACTAGAGGATCTTTATTAACCTCTATTCAGGATCCACACAACCCTCAATTGTAAATTCAATGCAATGTAGTCGAATTGTTAAATTAAAACACACACACCTGATTTGAGGGAATTAGACTCACAAACATAATAGGACCCCTATATCATTCAACAACTAAATAAAAGAATTATAAAGCAAATGATGTGTTTGTGGATAGTAAATCAATAACAAGTCTCAAAACTCCCAAATTCCCTTGTACTTGTCAAAAGATTCGATCTTATATGAAATAGGCATAAGATTGAATTTTATATTGAATTTTGAAAGATTTGATCTTTATATGAAATAGGGCATAAAGATTGAATCTTTCTACTGAATAGGCTTTGTTGTTAGCTCGAGAACTAGACGATCTTTTATTAACCTCTATTAGGATCCACACAACCCTAATTTGTAAATTCAATGCAATGAACTCAATTTGTTAAATTAAACACACACACTTGATTTGAGGGAATCAGACTCACAAACATAATAGGAACCCTATATCATTCAACAACTCAAAAAAGAATTATAAAGCAAATGATGTGTTTGTGGATAGTAAAATCAATAAAAAGTCTCAAAACACCCGAATCTCCCTTGTACTTGTTGAAAGATTCGATCTTTACATGAAATATGGCATAAACATTGAATCTTTATATTGAATAGGCTTTGTTGTTAGCTCGAGAACTAGTGGATCTTTTATTAACCTTATTAGGATCCACACAACCCTCAATTTGTAAATTCAATGCAATGCACTCGAATTGTTGAATTAAAACACAACACCTGATTTGAGGAATTAGACACACAAACATAATGGACCCCTATATCATTCACAACTAAAAAAAGAATTATAAAGCAAATGATGTGTTTGTGGATAGTTAAATCAAGTACAAGTCTCAAAACACCGAATCTCCCTTGTACTTGTTGAAAGATCGATCTTTACATGAAATATGGCATAAACATTGAATCTTTATATTGAATAGGCTTTGTCGTTAGCTCGAGAACTAGAGGATCTTTTATTAACCGCTATTAGGATCGACACAACCCTCAATTTGTAAATTCAATGCAATGCACTCGAATTGTTGAATTAAAACACACACACCTGATTTGAGGGAATTAGACACACAAACATAATAGGACCCTATATCATTCAACAACTAAAAAAAGAATTATAAAGCAAATGATGTGTTTGTGGATAGTAAAATCAATAACAAGTCTAAAAACACCCGAATCTCCCTTGTACTTGCTGAAAGATTCGATCTTTATATGAAATAGGGCCTAAAGATTGAATCTTTATATTGAATTGTTGAAAGATTCGATCTTTATATGAAATAGGGAATAAAGATTGAATCTTTATATTGAATAGGCTTTGTTGTTTGCTTGAGAACTAGAGGATCTTTTATTAACTTCTATTAGGATCCACACAACCCTCAATTTGTAAATTTAATGCAATGCACTCGAATTGTTAAATTAAGACACACACACACCTGATTTTGGGGAATTAGACTCACAAACATAATAGGACCCCTATATCATTCAACAACTAAAAAAGAATTATAATGCAAATGATGTGTTCGTGGATAGTAAAATCAATAACAAGTCTCAAAAACACCAAATTCCCTTGTAGTTGTAAAAGATTCGATCTTTATATGAAATAGGGCATAAAGATTGAATTTTTATATTGAATTTTGAATGATTCGATCTTTATATGAAATAGGGCATAAACATTGAATCTTTCTATTGAATAGGCTTTGTTGTTAGCTCGAGAACTATAGGATCTTTTATTAACCTCTATTAAGATCCATACAACCCTCAATTTGTAAATTCAATGCAATGCTCTCGAATTGTTGAATTAAAACACACACACCTGATTTGAGGGAATTAGACTCACAAACATAATAGGACCTCTATATCATTCAACAACTAAAAAAAGAATTATAAAGCAAATTATCTGTTTGTGAATAGTAAAATCAATAAAAGTCAAAAACACCGAATCTCCCTGATTTTAAAATTCGATCTTTACATGAAATATGCATAAATTGAATTTTATATTGAATAGGCTTTGTTGTTAGCTCGAGAACTAGAGGATCTTTTATTAACCTCTATTAGGATCCACACAACCTCAATTTGTAAATTCAATGCAATGCACTCGAATTGTTAAATTAAAACACACACACCTGATTTGAGGGAATTAGACACACAAACATAATAGGACCCCTATATCATTCAACAAAAAAAGAATTATAAAGGAAATGATGTGTTTGTGCATAGTAAAATCAATAACAAGTCTCAAACATCCGAATCTCCCTTGTACTTGTTGAAAGATTCGATCTTATATGAAATAGGCTAAAGATTGATCTTTATATTGAATTGTTGAAAGATTCGATCTTTATAGAAATAGGGCATAAGATTGAATCTTTATATTGAATAGGCTTTGTTGTTGCTTGAGAACTAGATGATCTTTTATTAACATCTATTGGATCCACACAACCCTCAATTTGTAAATTCAATGCAATGCACTGAATTGTTAAATTAAAAACACACACACCTATTTGAGGGATTAGACTCACAACATAATAGGACCCCTATATCATTCAACAACTAAAAAAAGAATTATAAAGCAAATGATGTGTTCGTGGATAGTAAAAATCAATAACAAGTCTCAAAACTCCCAAATTCCCTTGTACTTGTCAAAAGATTCGATCTTTATATGAAATAGGGCATAAAGATTGAATTTTTATATTGAATTTTGATAGATTCGATCTGTATATGAAATAGGGCATAAAGATTGAATCTTTCTACTGAATAGGCTTTGTTGTTAGCTCGAGAACTAGACGATCTTTTATTAACCTCTATTAGGATCCACACAACCCTCAATTTGTAAATTCAATGCAATGCACTCGAATTGTTAAATTAAAACACACACCTGATTTGAGGACATAAGACTCACAAACATAATATGACCCCTATATTATTCAACAACTAAAAAAAGAATTATAAAGCAAATGATGTGTTCCTGGATAGTAAAATCAATAACAAGTCTCAAAACTCCCAAATTCCCTTGTACTTGTCAAAAGATTCGATCTTTATATGAAATAGGGTATAAAGATTGAATTTTTATATTGAATTTTGAAAGATTCGATCTTTATATGAAATAGGGCATAAAGATTGAATCTTTCTATTGAATAGGCTTTGTTGTTAGCTCGAGAACTAGAGGATCTTTTATTAACCTCTATTAGGATCCACACAACCCTCAATTTGTAAATTCAATGCAATGCACTCGAATTGTTAAATTAAAACACACACACTTGATTTGAGGGAATAAGACTCACAAACATAATAGGAACCCTATATCATTCAACAACTAAAAAAAGAATTATAAAGCAAATGATGTGTTTGTGGATAGTAAAATCAATTACAAGTCTCAAAACACCCGAATCTCCCTTGTACTATTTGAAAGATTCGATTTTTATATGAAATAGGGACTAAAGATTGAATCTTTATATTGAATTGTTGAAAGATTCGATCTTCATATGAAATAGGGCATAAGGATTGAATCTTTTGTAATAGCCCTGTTTTTAAGATTGTTTATTTAGAAGTTAATTATATATATTAAGTTAATTATGTTTTGGAAATTCTTATTTTATTTGTGATGTGGAAAGTGAATTATATTGTCGTGTTCGTAAAATATATATTTTTATGGTGTTATTATTTATATTTTTTGGATTTTAATTTTAAGTTGAGTTGTATTTGGCCAAATTGAGAAATAACATTAGTATATTCTTCCAAGTGTCTTTGTCGGTTTGAGGTGGATGAAACAAAACCACGCCACTTCAATTATAACTCCTTCCCTCGTCATTTCTAAAACCCCAAAGAAAATCCCAAAACCCGTGAAAACCCATTCCCTTTCCCCTGTTCTTCGCTGCGACCTCGCCACACCTCCCCATCAATTCGCCGGCGATTTGCCGAGCTTGCCGGAGTTCCCCCCTGCTGCTCGTCGGAGCCTCGTCGCTTGCCTGCTACAATTCGCTGTTTTCTCTCTCTCTTCTTCGTTCTCTGTAGCGCGAGGCGGTCGTGGTGTTGCGGTGTTATTGTTGCTGCCGCCGTGCGTGCGCTGCAAGCTATCGTGGCTCGACGCCACAATTCTCTCTCCTCTGCCGCTCGTCGATGGTCTCCGCCGCTGCCGGAGCCCAGTTTCCCCTTTTTGTCGTGTCTTCCCTGCTCTTGAAGCAGAGGTAAAGTTCTCTATTTTCCTCTTGAAATTCTAATTTCAAGATTTGTAAATTAATTCCATGTTGATGTTGTTATTGTTGTTCTGTTGCTTTGGTATTGTTGTTGTAGTTATGGTTGGTGTGGTTATGGTGGTTGATGTTGTTAGTGGTGGTGATGGATTGTTGTTGTTGATAATGCGTGGTGTAGAATTAGTTTAGGGAATTTAGTAATATGTGATTGGAATTAAGATCGTGAAGGATTTTCATATTGGGAATTGGTTATAGTTCCATTTCCTAATTGTTAAGTATTATTGTTGAGGAAGATGGAGCAAAGAGTAATTAGTTGAGTTAGAAAAGGGCTAGTTAGATGAGTTTATGTTTTATCGAGCAATTTATCAACTATTGTCGTTGTTGTAAGGTGGATTATGATTGCGGAGTTGGTGATCAGATTTCCAATGGTCTTGGCGGCTTATCATTAAGGAATTGGTTTGTGTACGAGGTAACTTTTATGTTCAGTAAAATGTATTACTTATGCCCATGTGTGTGTGGAGTGTTTTATTTTCATATATAACTTCGTACTATGGCCATAGATATGAATGTGATGATGAATGTCATTGATTGATTGATTATGAATATGCAACTGTTTTGCTGGCTTAGTTTATGAACTGAAAATAGAAAGTGGGCAAGGTATTGGTGGAGGACGGTTACTCTTTGACCTGATACGGTCGGCTACGCTCCATAACGAACCTTGGGGGTAGTATTATTGGGCTCCATAACGAACCTTAGAGGCAGCGTTGTCCTTTGTCCGAAGCCTGTACTTGCCACTGATTGTTTAAGAGAGTGAGCTATGCCAGCGTTGTAACGAAATGAAAATGATTTGAGAAATAAATTGTTTATAACGGGCTGAAGTAAAGGTTACGAGTTTTCCACTCATTTTGGAATTTTGTTTGTTTTGTATTTTCTCCTTGAATTTGCAGGTTTGGTGTTGCGAGCTCAGAATTCGAAGTGGATCAAGATTATGGTGTCATAGACTCTTAAGGATTAAGCTTGTATTTTAGATAGTTGGTTTTTATCATTCGTTGTATATATATTTTGGGAATTTTAGTTCAATTATTGGTGTATTTGAGGATATTTTTCCGCTGCGATTTTATTAATTAAGAGTTAATAGTTGTTTATGGTTATTAAGTGTGTTTCACTAGCAGCTTGGGAATTTAGTGGAGTTATTGGTGTATTTCAGGATTGTTTTCCGCTGCGATTTTATTAATAAAGAGTTGGATTCTGGTTTATGGTTGACGAGGGTGTTTTATTAGCAGCTCGAAAGACTGATTTGAGGGAATTAGACTCACAAACATAATAGGACCCCTATATCATTCAACAACTAAAAAAAGAATTATAAAGCAAATGATGTGTTTGTGGATAGTAAATTCAATAACAAGTCTCAAAACACTCGAATCTCCCTTGTACTTGTTGAAAGATTCGATCTTTATATGAAATAGGGCATAAAGATTGAATCTTTATATTGAATTATTGAAAGATTCGATCTTTATATGAAATAGGGCATAAAGATTGAATCTTTATATTGAATAGGCTTTTTTGTTTGCTTGAGAACTAGAGGATCTTTTATTAACCTCTATTAGGATCCACACAACCCTCAATTTGTAAATTCAATGCAATGCACTCGAATAGTTAAATTAAACACACACACACCTAATTTGAGGGAATTAGACTCACAAACATAATAGGACCCCTATATCATTCAACAACTAAAAAAAGAATTATAAAGCAAATGATGTGTTTGTGGATAGTAACATCAATAACAAGTCTTAAAACACCCGAATCTCCCTTGTACTTGTTGAAAGATTCGATCTTTATATGAAATAGGGACTAAAGATTGAATCTATATATTGAATTGTTGAAATATTCGATCTTCATATGAAATAGGGCATAAAGATTGAATCTTTATATTGAATAGGCTTTGTTGTTTTGTAATAGCCCTAAGAAGCCCTAACTCAAAACCCTGATTATGTGCTAAAGCATGAGATCGTATTAAAGTAACTACAGAGCAGTCTAATTGTGTATTTCCTGTGATATTATGTTTAATTAGTTAACTTATATGTTTTACGTAAGTTAATTGATTACTTCATATAGAGTTATAGGTTCTAGGTGGAAGATAGTTACTTGAAACTATCAGTTATGCTAAGTTTCATTTGGTTGTAGTGCTTAAAGTAGATTAGAATACTCTCCAACACCATACGAGGACAAAAGTAGGTAAGATCTACCATTCTTATTGGCTAAGAAGACTTTGGAAACCAATAGATAAGTTGAAAAGTCCTTGAGAGCCTTAAACATTAAGATTGTGAAAATTGTATAGAGATTGTTTTATCGGGTAACGATGACCTTCCAGTTAAAGAGCCTTTCGGGATTGAATCCGAGCTCAGAACCTAACCAAACTTGATATATGACATGCTTAAGATGTCTTAAGGTTAAAATGGTCATTTAAGCCCAAGAATTACGTGGCTTAATAAGGTAAATTGCTTACATAGTAAAACCTGGCCAGCTGAAATTACAGCTCAGACCTATCCTCAAAGAAAGCTGCTTAGCAGCTACTCAAGTGTGATCTCTCAAAGCCCTTTGAATGCATGATAGCCAACACCAAAGGCTAACACCTCAAGCAAGAATCACCCAGAAACTCCAAGAAACCGACGTTGCCCAGATCACTTTTCCCTCCTCCTTGGGTACCGCCAGAACAGGCTATAAAAGGTGTTCTGGGTTTTCGTCTCCTTTCTCATATTTTCTCCTCTTTGACACCCATTTTCTCTACATAGAACTCTTCTAAACATCCTTGTACAAGCTTTGGTTCCAACCTTTAGACCATAAAATCATATAGAAAACCTTGTTCAAAGATCACATAAGTTGCTGTAAGTTCAACAGTTTACATCTCTTGTATTTAAGCTTAGTTTTTCATATCTATAAGCTTGTTGAAACTAATCTTTAGCATTTTATACATTCAGGGGAAGCTGTAGGAGTAGTTAACCAAGTGAATTAAGGAATTTCGTGAGCTTTAAGCATCCTTAGCTAAGGTACACGCTTAGTTTCGTTTAATCTAGAGATTTCCACTCTTATAGTTAAGTGATTGTTTCTTTCTTGTGTAAAGCATGTTTATGAAATGAATTTATGTATGATATGTGTATTATTATGTGTATATTGAGTATATTACATAAGTATAACATGCTAAGGTTCATTAGAGATGTTTCAATTGACTTAAACAACACTTATACACTAAGTCATTACGATTATGCTTCTAAATGGGATGTGCTTAGTACATGAACTTATAAGTAATTGATAATTGGTAATCTCTTGATGAAATAGATGTTGGATTTATTTAAGTTCTAAGACTAATTGGTTAAGTTCTATCAAAGTTATTATGTTAAAAACTAGTTTTAAGTATGAAAACCCTAAATCTTCTCAACTATCAAAGTAAGGGTAATTGAAAGGAGTTGATAAGAGTTATGAGTATTAAGGATGAGTTGATAAGGATTTTGAGTATTAGGTTTAAAGTATAAACCATTAAATATCTTATTTTATAAATATGAAAGTGAGGCATGAATAGGCACCCCGAGTTAGGGCGGTAGAGTCCCTAGCTGTTGCCTTCCAGGAGGGGCTAATTCCTGGCGTTATAGACATTCCGGGTAAGTCTTGCAAGCATAACAATAAAAGGCTGGGTGACGACCCTCACTAGTTTGAAGACAGCTGGTACGGCGTGGTACCCCTCTCCACTCGCGTTCATGCCAAACGATTGATTTTGTGAAACCATAGTAACTAAGTTAAGGGTGATTATCTGTTATTATAACTATGTGTTAGTCTTCAAAATACACCTAAACTTGTATTTTCTATTATACAGTGTGTACTCAGCTTTGCTGATTGTTTTGTCATTTCTGTGGCCTGTCACTCGGTGGGTGGCAGAGTTTGATTTTGATGCAGGTTGGTACGAGGATATGTGATGAAGGTGTTTACTTTTGTAATAGACTTTCAATAATGTAAATTAAGTAATGACATCTATATACATATGTTTACATAGTTAAGCAAGTGATAGACTACTGAACTTTAGTCAGTTTTTGGTGTATGTAACCTAAGAGCTCTTATGAGGACAGCTTTGTATGCATTAAGTAACGTAAAAAGTATGTTTTTGAGGTAATTCGATATTCTCTTCCTTATAATTTGAGAATGTCATGGTAATAGTCCAAATCTTAGTTTGATAACGCTTCCGTTGTGATTAAACGATGTTGATTAAGATTAGTGGAGGTTTGGGCTGTTACATGTTTGCTTGAGAACAAGAGGATCTTTTATTAACCTCTATTAGGATCCACACAATCCTCAATTTGTAAATTCAATGCAATTCACTAGAATTGTTAAATTAAAACACACACACACCGAATTTGAGGGAATTAGACTTAGAAACATAATAGGACCCCTATATCATTCAACAACAAAAAAAAGAATTATAAAGCAAATGATGTGTTCGTGGATAGTATAATCAATAACAAAACTTAAAACACCCGAATCCCCTTGTACTTGTTGAAAGATTCGATCTTTATATGAAGTAGGGCATAAAGATTGAAAATTTATATTGAATTGTTGAAAGATTCAATCTTTATATGAAATAGGGCATAAATATCGAATCTTTATATTGAATAGGCTTTGTTGTTAGCTCGAGAACTAGAGGATCTTTTATTAACCTCTATTAGGATCCACACAACCGTCAATTTGTAAATTCAATGCAATGCACTCGAATTATTGAATTAAAACACACACACTTGATTTGAGGGAATTAGACTCACAAACATAATAGGACCCCTATATCATTCAACAACTAAAAAAAGAATTATAAAGCAAAACGATGTGTTTGTGGATAGTAAAATCAATAACAAGTCTCAAAACACCCGAATCTCCCTTGTACTTGTTGAAAGATTCGATCTTTATATGAAATAGGGCCTAAAGATTGAATCTTTATATTGAATTGTTGAAAGATTTGATCTTTATATGAAATAGGGCATAAAGATTGAATCTTTATATTGAATAGGCTTTGTTGTTTGCTTGAGAACTAGAGGATCTTTTATTAACATCTATTGAGATCCACACAACCCTCAATTTGTAAATTCAATGTAATGCACTGGAATTGTTAAATTAAACACACACACACCTAATTTGAGGGAATTAGACTCACAAACATAATAGGACCCCTATATCATTCAACAACTAAAAAAAGAATTATAAAGCAAATGATGTGTTCGTGGATAGTAAAATCAATAACAAGTCTCAAAACTCCCAAATTCCCTTGTAGTTGTCAAAAGATTCGATCTTTATATGTAATAGGGAAAAAGATTGAATTTTTATATTGAATTTTGAAAGATACGATCTTTATATGAAATAGGGCATAAATATTGAATCTTTCTATTGAATAGGCTTTGTTGTTCGCTCGAGAACAAGAGGATCTTTTATTAACCTCTATTAAGATCCACACATTGCAATTACTGATATTTTTTTTGGGTTGAATTTGCAGATTGAATTGCATTCAAGTTGAAGTTTTATATTGAAGATTTACTGAAGGTTGAATGTCGGTTGAAGATGAAATTTCTGCATATATTTTTTTTTATTTCCTCTTCTGAATGTTTGTCTCAATTCGTCAAAATTGTTAGTAATAAGATTATACTTCTAGTTTTCTTTATTAATTTATAATGTTTTTTTTTGTTGATGTAAGAATGTGCTTGTAACTGTTACTGTACTAATAACACAATGTTGACGCTTACAAGTGTCTATATAGTAGCTTCAAATTACGACATCTTCAATTGCAATGATGCTAAAAAGCCTCAACATTTTTGAAGCCTATGAGTGTCGTTAATTATCGGTGGCTAAATGTTCGCTGCTCTTTTAGGGAGTCGATAATTTTTTATTTCGATGCTTATAAACGTCAAAAAATCCCAAAAAAAATTGTCGAAAATGTGGAAATTCTAGTAGTTGTTGCATCTAAAGACATCCTTTAGCGACAGACTTATGGTTGCATTAGATGCAATTTAACATTAGAGATGAACTTATGGTTGCCTCTAAATATAAATGGCCTTATCACCAATATAACATGTGTGCCCCAAAAAGGTGGCATTAGGGGTAACCAATAATTACCGACTGGCTTATGGTCGCCTCTAAATGTAAGTTGCACTATAAGTTCTGTGCCTAAAAAATGTGGCATTAGGGGCAACCAACAATTAGCGACAGACATATGGTTGCCTCTAAACAGAAGTGTCTTTAGCGGCACCATAACTTGTCTGCCGCTAAAAGGTGGCATTAGGGGCAACCTATAATTAGCGACGGACTAATTGGAGGCAGCGAGAAAATTGCTTCTAATCACCATTAGAGGCTACAAATATATATTTAGATGCAATTTTAGATTGCCTCTATATGTAGTTTTTTTTTGTAGTGTATGAAATAGTTAGTATTATAAGAAATGAACTGGAATGGACACTCAAAAATTATACATTTGGAGTCCAGGTCTGACTGTACGGACGTTGGAGGAATCGATCTTTAGCCTTGGAAAAGGAAGAACTTCGAAGATGAAATAATAAAAACTCTTGAGATTGAATATGTTCAAATGTGGATTGAATATAATTAAATGTGGTTTAGATGTGTTTTGAATATGAAGAATGAATGTGTTTTGAATATGAAGAATAAATATTCTTGAGAGAGTTTCTTTTTTAGTGTTTTAATATGGTGAATTTTATGTAAAGTCTGTCATAAAAATCGCGTAGAAAACAAAGTATTTGTAGTGAAAACAAAGGGTTTTGGGTAAGGCTTTTGATCGCTCTGTTTTAGTCCGGACCAAGTAGGATGACGATATGTTTCATCATCTGGTGCTAAAAGGTGAGACAGATTTAAATGTCTACAAACCCCCCCCCCCCCACTTTGACTGGAGTTAATAAAATGAAAGTCAAAATATTTCTTATGGGAAGGAGAGCAATTCTAGATGTTATGCAATCTAGATACGGTCTATGTATAATCAATTCCTGTAAAACAATGTTATTTTCCAAGACAATAGGCACAAGCATTTAATTTAGCTTGCAAAAGACGATGTTAGCAAATAGGTGCAAACAACTTAGTTAATTTACACAAAACATTGAATAATGCAGGGATGATGAAATGCATGATGGTATTGTTGACCCTTGAGTTTTGAAGATGACCTAACCACAAAAGACATAGTATATTTTATTTATGTTGTTGCAAGGTAATTCATGCTCGAGCTAAGAGAATACTTGATTGAAGATTAAAACGGAGAATTAATCAAGATCGAAGTAAAGATGTTCGAAGAAATGAAGATCAAGCTTGGAATGAAGATTAGAATACATTAGGGTATTTATTAATCTTCTTGTTAAGGTTGAGTAAAAGCTTAATTAAGTTCGTGGTGAATTCTCAAAGGAACTTGGTTCTGTTCCCATGAAAGGAACAGACCTGGCACTATAGGAACAAGGTTAGGGAACAAGACTTAAAACTAATTTAGGAACTCCTGAGAGACTCTAATATTGTGCGCCTAAGTGAAATCTGTGCCCAATATAGTTGTTAGAGTTTTTAGGGATATTTTGACTAAGGTCCACTATTTTAGGAATTTAGTTTAAGTTTGTTAGGAAGATATTTTAAAAGATTTTCTGATTTTAGTTTATCTGATTTTCAAATATTATCCTTTTATATTTTATCTTTTATCTTTTATATTTTATTTAAAAGATTTAGTTTTCGAAAATTTAATATTTCCGGTTTTTAAAATGTTTCGGATTTTTTAATTATAAAACTGTTATTTCCGGTTTTATAAAAGATTTTGAAAAAGATATTTTTCCTAAAAACTAGCTAAAGTATTTTATTTATTTATTTCCTAAAAACTAGATTGCACGCCTAAACCTACTGCTACATGTTTTATGTAGTTAGTGGATTTAGTGGCTTAGTTAATTATCCTCCAAGTATTTATTTAATTAAATAAGTTTAATTAATCTCCAAGTTTTGTAAAAACCACGTAATGTGTTACTGCTTCTATGAAGTGAAGTAGTGGATTAGTGGATGCTTTACATGACATGGAATAATTAATTTAGTTTAATTAATTAATTAAACATCATGGAGAACATGTGATAATGGTGTAATTAGTGGAGAACATGTCTTGTCTTAATTGTCTATAAATAGGCGCCTAATTCATTTGAGCAAATTGTGTTTGACTTAGTTAATTTGTCTTAAGTTATCTAAAGTGTCAGTGCCTTTTCGTTAAGAGAATTCATACTTACATTAATCGAGTTTATTGCTCTTCCATTATTTTACTAAGTGTATTTTTGAGAAAAAGGGTTTGAGTGAACTCTTGTAAGTGTGAGAAAGCTTTGAGTGAAGCAAGAGAATGAGAAAGAGAAAGAGAAAGGAACTTCGAGTGAAGTTTGAGAGAAACGTCAGTTGTGGGAACTGTCGTTGGGAACTTGAGTTGAGTGACTTAAGTTGAGAATCAAGAGAAAAATAATAGGTTGTAATCAGAGTTGTTTTGGCCTATTATAGTGGAAAGTTGTTTGAAATCCCTTGTGGTCGAGGTTGTTTCTTCCTACCAGGCCTCGGAAGTTTTTCCTCGCTAAATCTCTCGTGTTCCCATTGTTTGTTCCCAAGTTTACTTTTAATTCCGCAAAAAGTATAGCTTATTCTCTCACTATAATTCACCCCCCTCTTATAGTACTCATATTATACAACAATTGGTATCAGAGCGGGAACTCTAATATTCAGGAAACCCTGTTGAGTTCAAGATCTTGAAAAATATGAATACTAGAGAGAAACTGGAAGAAGGGTACTCTACGCAGAGGCCACCAATGTTCAATGGTAAGTTCTACACTTACTGGAAGAACAGAATGGAGATCTTTATCAAAGCCGACAATTACCAGGTATGGAGAGTCATAGAGGTAGGTGATTTTGAAGTCACTACCACTAATGACAAGAATGAGGTAATTCCTAAATCTATATCTGATTTTGATAAAGTTGATTTCGAAAAGATGAAAATTAATGCTCTTGCTATAATACTGCTTCATTGTGGTCTTGGACCTCATGAGCACAATCGTGTCATGGGATGCAAAACCGCAAAACAAATTTGGGATCTTCTTGAAGTCACTCATGAAGGTACGAGTGAAGTTAAGAGATCAAAAATTGATCTTTTTTTTTTTGGCAATTCAAAATTGTTATTGAAAACCAAAAAATTTTTTTGGGAGGAATACAACTTAGTCTAACAGTCCCTAGACTAAGGGACTGAAATAGCAAAGAAAGCAAATAACTCCCTAGAACAGTGACAAGAGTAGAGCACTACAAGCTACTACTTCATACAATCAGAAGTTGTCTTTGTTTCTCACTACAATTACACGCTGTATTAAAGATAATTTCTTTAATCACCACATGAGCAGGAGTAGACTGATGCTCAAAGAGCTTTCTATTTCTGCATTTCTAGATAGAGTAAATGGCTTCAGTAAAAACCATCACCAATACTTTATTTTCATCCTTTTTGCTTCTAGCTTTCTCCTGTATCACCCTAGTAAGATCAGTGAACCCAGTCACTCTTCCTGTTTGCTTCAGCTGATGGATAAGATGTTCCCAAATGCCTACTGAGAAGGTGCATTGGAAGAACAGGTGCTGAGTAGATTCTAGTTCACTGTTACACAAGCAACAGATGACATTGCAAGAAGGCATCCACTTGCTTACTCTATCACAGGTGGCTAGCCTATTCTGAAGAGTAAGCCATAATATAAAGATACTTCGAGGGCTAGCTTTGTTATTACAGATAATTTTCCTCCATGTGACATTCTCAAAATCCCCCTGCAGGTTTTTATAAGTTTCTTAAAGCTGAACTCCCCCTTGTGAAGAGTTTGTTCCCATCCTCCTATTTCTGCTAGAGCCTCTCTTGCTTTGATGATCTTTTTTAAAATCCATGAGATGTTGTTGGTGATACCAACCTGTAAAGGAGAGGACTGTTTCAGGTAATACTCAGCCACCCATTTCACCCACAACTTGTCAGCTTTTGATTCAATTGCCTAAAGCAACTTAAGAAGAGCAGCAGTGTTCCAAGTTGTCATATTAATTAAATTCCAACCCCCAGCCACCTTTGGAAGGAAGAAATTATGCTAAGCAACAGGAGCCTTCTTAGACTCAAGAGTCTTCCCAGTCCATAAAAACCTTCTACACACCATTTCCACTACCTTGATGAGTTTCTTAGGGAGAGGAAACATATGGGCCCAATAATTTTGCATACTAGTGAGTATACTTCTAACCAACTGTAGTCTCCCATCATAGCTTAACATGTGAGCCATCCATGTTTGAGCTCTTGCAGTGATTTTATCAGCAAGAATTTTACACTGGCTGTAATTGAGCTTCCTAGCTGCCAGGGGCACCCCCAAATACCTGAAAGGTAAATCTCCAATTGGAAGGGACACAACATCTGCAATTGCATTAGCTTCATCTCTTCTCACCCCAGCAAAGTAAATGCAGCTTTTTTCAATACTTGCTTCAAGGCCAGAAGCTTTAGAAAACTTCCTAAAAGCATGTATAATTTTATCCACTGATTTACTATCAGCCCTAGCAAATAATAGTAAATCATCTGCAAACATCAGATGATTTAACTTGATTCTTTTGCATTTAGGGTGATAATGAAAGTCAGGATCTTCATGTAATTCACACAAGCATCTGCTTAAGTACTCCATGCTTATGGAAAAGAGAAAGGGAGATAATGGGTCACCTTGTCTAAGCCCTTTCATTGCTTGGAAAGGCTTAGAGGGAGCACCATTGAGATGAATTGAATAAGAGACACTCTTTACACAAGCCATTATCCATTTCACCCACTGCCTTGGGAACCCTAGTTCAATCATCATATTTTCAAGAAAAGGCCATTCTACAGAATCATATGCCTTTTTAATATCCACCTTTATCACAAGTCTAGGTGAGATATGTGTTCTAGAATACCCTCTAAGCAGCTCAGTTGCAAGAAGTATATTATCAGCAATATATCTTCCAGGGATAAAACCAGCTTGAGAAGGGTTAATCACTTCTGATATCACATTGCCTAGCCTGTTAGTGAGTACCTTGGCAATGATTTTATACAGCATAGTACAACAGGAAATTGGCCTGTAATCTTTTGGATGCATAGCTTGATTCACTTTAGGGATTAAAGTGATGAGTGTAACATTAATAGGCTTGTATATCTCAGCAGCTTGAATAAACTCCTGCACCCCCTAGTAGACATCAGTATTAATCAAGTGCCATATCTTCTTGAAAAACACTGCATTAAAGCCATCTACACCAGGAGCTTTATTATCACCTATATTAGCCAGAGCCTTATCAATTTCATTCGCCCGGATTGGCTCAATCAGACTTCTGCTAGCTTCTAAAGTCAAAGTATGACCTTTCCTCACCACATGTAGGTTAATAGCATCCAGATACACAACCCTTTTCCAAGTAGGTTCTGATAGAACTGCACAAGCTCCTGATGAATCTCTTCAGACTTAGTAGTGATTCCATGCTCAGTTTGCAGCATGTTAATATTATTTTGAGCTTTCCTTATCTTCACAGTAGTAAAAAAGAGTTTGGTGTTTCTATCACCTTCAGCTATCCAGCTAATTTTGGATTTTTGTTGTAGGATACTAGTTTCAATATTTGACCAGTACCTGAGGGTCTCAATATTCTCTTTTTCAATCTTCTGTGTCTCAACATCATGCCTCAAAGAAAGGTCTCTTTGCACTTGTTCCAGCTTAGCTCTACATTCAGCCATCTTAATATGAGCTTGTGAAAATTGTCTGGAGTGAAGAGTTTTAATTTCATGTTTAACCCTTGTAAGGTTATTCCAGATCTGCTTCAATTTACTACCCCTGCCATTCTGGTGCCACACATCTTGGATGAGTGGGAGAAAGCCAGTTTCATTGGCCATAAAATTCATAAATTTGAAAGGCCTTCTTTTCTTATCATCATGATGAGTACATCTGATCACTAGTGGTGTGTGGTCAGATATACCTTCAGGTAGGTAATTGACAAGAATTTCAGGGTACTCTTGCAACATTTCATCATTCAAGAAAGCTTTATCAATTCTACTCCAAATTTCAGGGTAATTGACAAAAATTGATCTTTTGATGAACCAATATGAACTTTTTCAAATGAAATCAAAAGAGTCTATCCAAGACATGTTTACACGCTTTACTAATATTATTAATGAGCTAACATCTCTTGGTAAAGTGATTACATCTGAGGAACAGGTACGAAAGGTCCTAAGGAGCCTTCCTAGGGATCGATGGATGGCTAAGGTAACTGCCTTACAGGAAACTAAGGACTTTACTAAGTTCAATTTGGAACAACTTGTTGGTTCCCTTATGATTCATGAGTTGCAATTAGACAATGAGAATGGAGACATGTCCAAGCAAAAATCGATTGCCTTAAAAGCTGATGAAGATGAAGACTCAAAACTGATGAAGAAGAATCGCTTATGGTCGAAAATTCAAAAGAATGTTTAGGAACATGAAGAATGGAGATTACAAAGGTAAGAATAAGAAATATTCTAACAAACTTGTTTGTCATAAGTTGGCAGTTCTGAGCACTTCATCAAGGATTGTCCCCAATGGGAACAAGAAAAAGGCAAAGGAAGGGAACGAAGCAGAGATAGGAACAAGGAATACAAAAATTCCTATACTCGATCTGACATGAAGAAAGCTATGGTTGTTGCATGGGGAGACTCTGACTCCGAAGAAGAAGATGATCCTCAATCAAATGAGGAGACTGCAAACTTCTGTTTTATGGCTCGTGACAATTCTGAATCTGATGATGAAGAGATTGAATCTCTTGAGGCAAGTCTAGACACCATCAAAACTCGTCTTAATTCTTTAAGTAAAGAAAATTATTTGAGTTTATTGTTGACGCTGTAAATGATTGCAAAGATGAGACCATTAAACTAAAACAATGTCAACATGCTTTAAGTGTGCAAAGGAACATACCTCTTGGCTTAAAAGTGTTCGAATTGATATTGAGAAAAGATTTTTCTGTTTGACAAAAATCTTAAATTAAAAGAGGATTTCGAAAATCTTAAAAATGAGAACTACTTGTTAAGTCTTGAGTTATCACAATAAAAGAGTTTGTTCCTGAAGTAAGTTCATTTGACATTAAGTCAGTTCCCTTGCAAAGTTTCAAATCTGAAATAAACGAATTGAAAAATCATGTTTCATTTTTGGAAATTGAAAATAATGAACTTGTAGGGGAACTGCACCAAATGAGAAATGAAAAGAAAATGCTACCTATTCCAAACTGGATTAAGAACCCTCAAACAAAACGAACGAAGGTCTTGGTTTTAATCACAAAAAGAAATTTGAAAAACCTAAAAAGAGAGTTGATTTACCAAGTGAAAGTTTGTATGTTTTGTGGGAACACTGGTCATTTAGGAACTCTTGTCCTAAAAGACTTGGTCGCATTAATGAGAACTTGGAAACAAGTAGAGTAATTTGGAAAAAGAAATCTATTGTTCCTGAAGGAAAGGAACCCAAGAAAGATTGGGTTCCTAACTCTAACAATTAGTTTTCTTGCAGGTTGGAGTGAGGGGGAACAACACATGGTACCTAGACAGTGGTTGTTCTAAGCATATGACTGGAGATAAATCAAGATTTCTCTCACTCTCAGCCTATAATGGTGGAAGTGTGACTTTTGGTGACAACAAGAAAGGTAACATAGTTGCCATGGGCAAAGTTGGTAAGTCATCGTCACATTCCATAGATAATGTTTTCTAGTTGATGGATTAAAGCATAACTTGTTAAGTATTTCCCAATTCTGTGATAAAGGGAACTGTGTGAAGTTTAATAGTGAAAAATGTTTAATTGTCAACAATAGCACAAAGGATATCATTTTGGAAGGAACAAGGAAAGGGAACACATATGTTGTGGATCTCAACCTTGTTCCCAAAAACAAGTTCACATGCCTTAGTGTTATTGATGATGATTCATTTTATGGCACAAGCGTCTAGGTCATGCTAGCTTTTCTTGCTTGACAAACTGCGTTCTAAAGAACTAGTTTTAGGTTTACCCTCTACTAAGTTTCATTTAGATCATGTTGTGATGCATGCGCAAAAGGTAAGCATGTTAGGTCCTCTTTCAAGTCCAAGAATGTGGTAAGTACCACAAGACCTATTCATATGGATTTATGTGGACCTATGAGGATACAAAGTAGGAGTGGAAAGAAATATGTTTGTAATTGTAGATGACTTCTCTAGATTTACTTGGGTTATTTTTCTTTCTAGCAAGGACGAGACTTATGATGAGTTCCTTGTCTTTGCAAAGAAATTCAAAATTTGAGTGGTTATAAGTTATACACCTTAGATCCGACCATGGCAAGAGAATTTGTGAATTTAAGTTCGATGACTTTAGCAGAGACAACGGATTAGATCACAATTTCTCTCCCCTAGAACACCTCAACAAAATGGTGTTGTTGAAAGGAAGAATAGAACACTAGAAGAATGGCTAGGACTATGTTGATAGCTAGTGGTCTTCCTAAAAACTTTTGGGCAGAAGCTGTGAATACTGCTTGTCATATTATAAATCGAGCCATGGTAAGACCTTTATTAAATAAAACTCCGTATGAGCTGTATTTTGGTAAAAAGCCCAATATTACATATTTCAGAACATTTGGATGTAAATGTTTTGTTCATAATAATGGGAAACAAAATATTGGAAAATTTGATGCTAGAAGTGAAGAAGCTGTATTCTTAGGATATTCTTCTAGTAGCAAGGCTTATAGAGTGTATAATAAAAGGTCTATGTGTGTAGAAGAAAGTGTGCATGTTATTTTTGATGAAACAGATAAATTTGATGCAAGCACACAGGTTGAAGATGACTTCGAAATAGGATTGCAAAAGATCAAGTCTTATTGATGAGACTTTGGAAGACGAAGTCATGGGAACAAAGCCAAGGGACAACATCCTGTTCCTGTTCCCAATGAGGAAGAAGAAGAACTAGTGATGATACACAAGTGAATGAATCCACTATTGTTGAACCTGGTTCCCAAGTACAGGGAAATGAAGATGATCAAGGAAACCAAGTTTCCATCCAGGATTTCCAACCAAAGCCTTGGAAAACTCATCGTTCCCATCCTGTGGAACTCATAATCAGTGACATAAATAAGGGAACTCAAACGAGATCTCAATTGAAAAACTTTTGTGCTTTTCATGCTTTTCTTTCTATGTTGGAACCTAGCAATGCAGGATGAACTTCATCAATTTGAAAGAAACAAAGTTTGGCACCATGAACCTAAACCTAAACATAACAAGGTTATTGGTTTAAAGTGGGTGTTTGAAACAAATTAGATGAGTTCGGAACTATAATGAAACAAGGCCAGGTTAGTTGTGAAAGGATACAATCAACAGGAAGGCATTGATTATGAAGAAACTTTTGCTCCAGTTGCAAGACTGGAAGCAATTAGAATTTTCATAGCATTTGCTGCCTTCATGGGTTTTAAATTGTATCAAATGGATGTAAAATGTGCTTTTCTAAATGGTTATCTTAATGAGGAGGTATTTGTAGAACAACCTCCAGGTTTTGAAAGTAAAGAATTTCCTAATCATGTCTTTAAGCTTGACAAAGCTCTTTATGGGTTAAAGCAAGCTCCAAGAGCATGGTATGAAAGACTTTCTAAGTTCCTTCTTGAAAATGAGTTTAAAAGAGGAAAATTGGATCGAACCTTGTTTTTAAAATCAAAAGGAAAACATTTATTAGTTGTTCAAATATATGTTGATGATATTATATTTGGTGCCACTAATGAATCTTTGTGCAAGGACTTTGCTAATCTCATGAGTAAAGAATTTGAAATGAGTATGATGGGTGAGCTCAACTTCTTCTTGGGGTTGCAAATCAAGCAAACAGAAGAAGGAATCTACATCCATCAACAAAAGTACATAAAGGAACTATTGAAAAAGTATGGTTTGGAAGATTCTATAGGAATAAGTGTGGATCAAACCAAGTATCGAGGTATGATTGGCTCATTACTATATCTAACTGCAAGTCGTCCTGATATTGCTTTCAGTGTAGGTTATGTGCAAGGTTTCAAGCCAATCCAAAGGAATCTCATCTCACAGCTGTGAAGAGAATCCTAAGATACCTCAAGGGAACAGATGATTTAAGCCTATTCTATTCGAGAAGTGATACCTTTGAATTAAAGGATTTGCGGATGCTGACTATGCAGGAGATCTGGTCAATAGGAAGAGTACATCAGGTATGGTTCAGTTCCTTAGTCATAGTTTAGTTTCTTGGAGCACCAAGAAGCAAAACACAGTTGCTTTATCTACAGCTGAGGCTGAATATGTTGCAGCAGCAGCATGTTGTTCCCAAATGCTATGGATAAAACAACAACTACGTGACTATGGAATTTACTTTGAATGTGTTCCCATCTATTGTGATAATACTAGTGCTATTAGTATTTCTAAAGATCCCGTGCATCATTCAAGAGTCAAACACATCCATATTAGGCATCACTTTCTGAAAGATAATGTTGAAAAGGGTCTTATTAAAATGGAATTCTGTGAGACTGAACGTCAAATTGCAGACTTTGACAGAATAGGTTTTGAGAAATTGAGACTTGAACTTGGCTTAATCAAGTTGAAATGATTGCTACAATATTCCCCTTTGTGTTAATTCTTTGGCATTATGTCTGGATGTGCATATTCGATGTTTTTATTTGCTTAAATACATCACAATCCTTATATGATTATTTCATGTGTATAAGTAAAAATGTCTGAAAACTGCTCACCAATGTCCAATAATATTCCCCTTATTGTTCATAAGACAATTCTATGCCTTAAGTGATGACAAAGGATTAAAAGAATTAATGGTGTCCAAAGTAGCAAAATTTCGTTGTTTCCATTCATTGTTCCCAAACGCTGTTCCCAGCGTGTTCAATTTTTTTTCTTTCAAAATTCCAAAATCCAAAAATATTCTGTTCAGATTTTATTTCCTAAAAATATGATTTTTTCCTTATATCTCTCAAGTTAGTTGCAGATATATATTTTTTTAATTTAGATAGAAATTTTTAAAAAACGTGTACTATACACGGTTTTATATTATTTATTCTTTCCTTAAACCAAAACAAAACTTTCTTGTTTTCCTTCTCATAAAACCGAAAATAACTCCACAAAATATGAATCCCAAAAACACTTCTCACTCTCTCTCCTCCCACAAAGCCGAAAAACCCTCTCCTTCCTCTACTAAAATTGAATCACCTACACCCATGGATATCTCTCCCAATTCTTCATCTAGAATTCTAAGAAAAAGGAAGAAAATGGAAGAAACAGTTGAAATGGAGGTTGAAGAAACACATGCAACTAGTGAGGGGGAATCGGATGTTCTCGAGAGATGAACAACAAGAGTTGCTCGAAAAAATCCCACGGCATCTAGGTATGTTCATGGACTTTTTGTTGATGTTTCTTGAGAGTAAATTTTCGTCAATTGCTCAATATGATCAAGTTTCAAGGGTGGGAGCATCTCTTTGTGAATTGTTATGGAAATAGTTTCATTCCTAAATTAATGGATGAATTTTGTGAAAACTTTTCCATGGATGAAGAAGGAAATTGTTCCACTTTGTAAAGGGAACTCAAATAGATTTTAATGCTAAAATTTTGGGTAAATTGCTTGGTGTTCCCGTGAGAGGAACTGATGTTTATTTCAAGAAACAACGTGGATCCTATCCATTTTCGGATATCTCTTTTGATCAATTGATTGTTAAATATGGTGGTCAAAAGGGAAAAACATTTCTTGATCATAATCTTCTTTCCCACCACAAAATTTTATTTCACATCCTAAAGAAAGCCTTATTGCCTCGTTTTCTAAACGTGCTCAAGTTAGCATGTTAGACTTGATTTATATTCATTGTTTAGCCTCTCATAAGCACATAATTTTTCCTCTTTAATGATTCAACACATGAGTCATTGTATTGAAAATGGATTTGTTATTGGATATAGAGCTTTAGTAACCGAAATTCTACTTAAGTTCAATGTGAAAATTTCGGGAACTCAAATCATTGGAGTATCTACGGGAAATATGTTGAATGTGCGTGCCTTGAATAACTTGAATGTTTGTGTTGTCAATGGAGAAGTAATCAAGGGAAGGGCTAACCTTGATGATGATGTGGATGATGAAGTGGAAGAAGAAGAAGAAAAAGAAGTTGAAGAGAAGAAAAATGAAAAGGTGGAAAAAGAAAAAGAAAAGAAAAATGAAAAAGAAAAGAAAATCGAAAAAGAAAAGGAAGAAGCTAAGAAGAAAGGGAAGAAGGTGGTTGATGAGGTGGTGAAACCGGTTGCTAAAAGCACTAGAGCTAGTCAAAGAGTTCAAAACATGAAAGTGCTCAATTTTTCTTTGCTTGATGCCGATGAAAGTTTTGAGGAAGATGAAGTTAGGGTGATTGATAGGGAAGATTATGAATCTAACCTACCTCCTTCTAGGGAACCGACTCCTGTTCCCATGGAAACCAATCCTATTTTTCCTCCATCTCCACAAAAATCTGCCTCACCATCTACCCTAGCACCACAAAATGATCCTATCCCTCCCTCTACCTCAAAACCCTCCTGTTCTGTTCCTAAAGCTAAGAAAACAGGTGTTGTTCCCATTCCAGAGGAACAACCTGCTGTTCCCAAACCTAAGGAACAAACAACTGCACCAAATCCTTCTCAAAATGCTCCCTCGTCTTCTCAAAATCCTACCATTGGTTCTACATATACTCTAGCTCATGCTAGAAGATTGGATTCTTTATTCTCTTTGGTTATGGGTCATTCGAAAGCAATGATGGAGTTTGCTACAGAAGTTAAGGATTTAAATGGGTTGGTAAAAGGGGTAATGCACAAAGTTGACAAAGCCTTGGACGGACAACAAGAGATCATGGCTCGGCTTGGTGAACTTTCTTCCTCCCTTCAAGCAATGAACTCTAGGTTGTTGACGTTGGAAGACATTGTGCTCAAGGGAAATGATACATTAGCCGAGAATCATCAAGAAGTGATGGCTAAGCTTCATGATGTGGTAGAAGAAGTCGAACAACCTCCCTCTCCTAAATCATAAACCTTTCTAGTTTAATTTGTTTTTGTGTGTGGGAACATGAACTTTGTTTAAAATTTGTCTTTTCTATCCTTCTCCTTTAATCATGCTACAATGGAACTTATTAATTTGCTAATTCTAAGTTTGATCTTTTTGCATGTGTGCGTCTACATGAATGCACTAGTACAGAAAAGGCAATTTGCGTCGGATGTGAGGCGCCTATTTGTGTCGGACCCTGGTACGACGCCAAAGCCCTCGACGCAAATGACTAAGAAACGATCTGCGTTGTATGTGGAAACGACGCAGATTAAGTAGTTATGAGTCTGCCCAGCCAACATAGAGCTATAATGTGCGTCGCACATCTCCTAGGGTGCGACGCAGATGAGTGATTTGCGTCGCACCTTGGGATACGTGCGACGGAAATTGATATTTTTTTTAAAAAAAAAAAATTTTTTTTGAGAGGGAAAAGAAAATTAATTACAGAAACGTTCATGACTGGAAAATCAATGAAGGATACGTTCTGTTGCAAACGCAATAATAAATAGATAAAACGATATACAAAAAAACGAATACAACTCCACAACAATACAATAAAATTACAGAAAAAAGAATACATAAATTACAGAAAATCAATTAAATAAAATTACAGATATACAACTCCACAACAATAAAATCGATATACAAAATATGGGAGTGAACTGAAAAAAACTCAAAAAAACCAATAATAAACAGATATACAGTCGATATTTCAGATGGCGGTGCAAAGGAGATCGTTCATGACCGGAAAACCTTCATCGGACAAGCCTGAAAACGAATAAACAAAAATTTAAGATCTGAAAACGAGAAAAGGAATTTCATAACTGAAAATTTGAAAGAAAAATCCTAGATCTGAAAAATAAACCCTAGCCTAGGATAAATGCAATAAAAATAAACAAAAAAAATCTGATATAGAAAAATGAAATGAATTGAAATCCATGAATCACATGCGAAACACGAAATAAAACGATTAAACAAACGAAACACGAAATACCTGATCGATTTTATCGGTGCTTTCTTTGCTTTCGATGATAAGATGATCGATTTCATCGTTGCCAAAGAAAAAAATGAAATGCTGAGATCTAAATTATGAGACCTAAGTTCTGAGATCGGTGCCAAACAAACAATGAAATGCTGAGATGATCGGTGCCAAAGAAACGAACTTCTAGAAGTGAAACGAACCAACTTCGATCGATTTCATCTGAGATGATGAAGTTCGACGAGTGAAAGAGAGAGAGAGAGAGAGAGAGAGAGAGGGGGGGAGACGTTAGAGGCGGCTGGGAGAAAGATTTCATCTGAGATGATGAAGTATTTTTAAGGTTTGGGAATATTAAAAGGAAGACGTTATGAGACGCGGCTCTATAATTGAGTTGGGTGGGCTGATGTGCGTCGGATGGGCCAAGGGGTCCGACGCACATTAGCCTTTTGCAACGCATCTTTATATTGTGCGACGCACATTGGGAATCAATCTCTCCAACTGATGCGTGGAATATGCATCGCACATACGCAACAAGCGACGCACATTGTTAATTTGCATCGCATGTGAGGATGGTGCGACGCATATTCTGCGCACCTGCTGGAGAGATTTTTGTGATTTGTGTCGCACAACTCCCTACATGCGACGCAAATCCTAACTGTGCGTCGTTTTCGTGTCTGTGCGACGCAAATCAGGGAACGCAAATCGTCCTTTTTCTACTAGTGATGGCTAATATTCTTGGATTGCGGTTTTTGAGAGTTGAATGCTTTATTTGCTTATACTAACCAAATTGTTACTCACAAGTTTGGTGGTGTGATGTTTTTAGTAGATAATATTCATCTTTTAGAAATCGTGGATTAATGTTTTTGAAGATGCCAAAGGGGGAAAGATAAAGGCAATCAGAGTAAATTTTTTTTGTCATGAATTATGTTCTCATATTTCTACTTTACAAAATAAAATAACGAGTCTATAATACTTAATTTAACTTGGTTACATACTTTGTTAAAATTATTTTTATATGACTTATGTGTATTATTTTTAGTATATGCCTTTTGTTGTCATCTTCAAAAAGGGGGAAATTGTTGACCCTTGAGTTTTGAAGATGACCTAACCACAAAAGACATAGTATATTTTATTTATGTTGTTGCAAGGTAATTCATGCTCGAGCTAAGAGAATACTTGATTGAAGATTAAAGCGGAGAATTAATCAAGATCGAAGTAAAGATGTTCGAGAGATGAAGAATCAAGCTTGGAATGAAGATTAGAATACATTAGGGTATTTATTAATCTTCTTGTTAAGGTTGAGTAAAAGCTTAATTAAGTTTGTGGTGAATTCTCAAAGGAATTTGGTTCTGTTCCCATGAAAGGAACACACCTGGCACTATAGGAACAAGGTCAGAGAACAAGACTTAAAACTAATTTAGGAACTCCTAAGAGACTCTAATATTGTGCGCCTAAGTGAAATCTGTGCCCAATATAGTTGTTAGAGTTTTTAGGGATATTTTGACTAAGATCCACTATTTTAGGAATTTAGTTTAAGTTTGTTAGGAAAAGATTTTGAAAGATTTTCTGATTTTAATTTAACTGATTTTCAAATATTATCCTTTTATATTTTATCTTTTATATTTTATTTAAAAGATTTAGTTTTCGAAAATTTAATATTTTCGGTTTTTAAAATGTTTCGGAGTTTTTTAAATATAAAACTGTTATTTCCGGTTTTATAAAAGATTTTGAAAAAGATATTTTTCCTAAAAACTAGCTAAAGTATTTTATTTATTTATTTCCTAAAAACTAGATTACACGCCTAAACCTACTGCTACACGTTTTATGTAGTTAGTGGATTTAGTGGCTTAGTTAATTATCCTCCAAGTATTTATTTAATTAAATAAGTTTAATTAATCTCCAAGTTTTGTAAAAACCACGTAATGTGTTACTGCTTCTATGAAGTGAAGTAGTGGATGCTTTACATGATATGGAATAATTAATTTAATTTAATTAATTAAACATCATGGAGAACATGTGATAATGGTGTAATTAGTGGAGAACATGTCTTGTCTTAATTGTCTATAAATAGGCGCCTAATTCATTTGAGCAAATTGTGTCTGACTTAGTTAATTTGTCTTAAATTATCTAAAGTGTCAGTGCCTTTTCCTTAAGAGAATTCATACTTACATTAATCGAGTTTATTACTCTTCCATTATTTTACTAAGTGTATTTTTGAGAAAAAGGGTTTGAGTGAACTCTTGCAAGTGTGAGAAAGCTTTGAGTGAAGCAAGAGAAAGGAATTTCGAGTGAAGTTTGAGAGAAACGTCAGTTGTGGGAACTGTCGTTGGGAACTTGAGTTGAGTGACTTAAGTTGAGAATCGAGAGAAAAGTAATAGGTTGTAATCAGAGTTGTTTTGGCCTATTACAGTGGAAAGTTGTTTAAAATCCCTTGTGGTCGAGGTTGTTTCTTCCTACCAGGCCTAGGATGTTTTTCCTCGCTAAATCGTGTTCCCATTGTTTGTTCCCAAGTTTACTTTTATTTCCGCAAAAAGTATAGCTTATTCTCTCACTATAATTCACCCCCCCCCCTCTTATAGTGCTCATATTATACAACATGTACATATGATGCAAACTTATGCATGAGATGCTATGCAAGGTCAGGGTTATGCAAAGGTAAGAGAGATAGCTTTTGAAATTTATTTGATAAAAGTAGGGTTTGCAAGTACGGTCCGAAGATTACAACTCTTTTGGGATCTTGGTTTGGAGGAATGCATTAGCACCACAAAATGTAGATAAGAAGCTCCCGCTTTGATAAAACTTGCCTTGAATAAGGAACTTGGAGTTTAGATTGAAGATAATTGGCATTCGAAGATTATATCGTAAGACACTCGACTTGGATTTAGGCAAAGTCATATGTAGTCAAGTATCATGGAGAAGTATCAGAGAGTTTAGATTGAAAAACAAAAGGTTTGATTAATTTATTTAATTGAATTGGTTGGAAATCAAGATGAGGATCCCGACTCATCCTTACAGAATCATACCATTCATAGTTCTCCTTTGATTTTTATATTCTTCTTTTCTGCCTTAACTTTTGCTTAGGCCGATTAACCTTGTGATCCTGAACACACCTGGAATAAGGAGTTATGATTCATATGAAAGGTTTGAGGTATTGATGAAGGTTTACTTAGATGGGCCAAGGTAGGGATTATGGCTTTATATTTGAATGCCAAGGTAAGGGTTATGACTTCTTTTTTTATTAGATGAAAAATACTAAGGTAAGGATTATAGTCTTTGATTGATTTAAGGTAAATTGCATATTTTGAGGAATAGAACTTGTGTGCAAGTCCCCTAACTTGTTTTTTACTTTTTGCCTTTACCTCTTTCTTTTTTCCTTTGTTTCTTTTGCATCTTTGTTTTTTTTTTTTTTTTGCATTAAGATGGCTTAAATGATTTTTTTTTTGCATATAGATGGCTTATGGCTTATGGAGGTGATGGCTTTTTGAAATGATGGAGGAAGAGGTAAAGAGCTCCTAATCCAAAATATGACTATTTTTTCATCAATTTTTTATTATCATATGTCATTAGAATTTTAAATTTATGAAAAAATCGTCAAGATTAAGCTAACATTTGGGTGGTCTGTTTAAAATAAGTCATAGAATTGATTAACTCATAATAAGCAAAGGTTTTTGGGGGTATTTGCTTTTAATGGGTTCAGGTGACCACTGACCTTGAAATTTTGCCGTTGTTTGGACTGGAAGGGAGGTTGTTTGGGGAAGCAAGGAAGGTGTTATTTCACTAGGAACACTACAACAGGGGGGTGAATTATATGTGTAGAAATAAACGTAACTTTTTGTGGAGTTATAAAACTTAAACAAAGAAACAAGCCAAAGGAACACAAAGGATATTTACGAGGAAAAACTTCTTGGGCCCAACAAGAAGAAACAATTTCGACCATTAGGGATTTTAAACAACAACACTTCCACTAATTAGGCCATTTGTTATAACCTAATTCTAGTCACAACACCTTGAGTTCCTAAACTCAAGATCCTGAACAACTATTCCCTTAACAGTTGTTCCTCTCAACTTCACTTGAAGTTTTCTCACTTTAATTCGCTTCACTTAAAGTTTTTGTCTTACAGGACTTCACTCAAAATTCCCTTACCACAAAACCAAAATACAATGATCAATAAACTTAATGGAATTAGAGTAAGCATGTAAAGAACAAATCAATTTTATGAGAAAACGAAGGCACTAACATTTTACTTAGTTAAACTCGCTAATTCATTTGGTCAGAAGCATATTGGAAATTAATTAGATATAAGTATTTATAGCACCGATTACTTAGAATGTGGAATTAAAACATGTGTTAGTGGTAAAAACATTTTCCCATGATGTTCCTCTACTAGAGGAACACATTCCTTTTTAGTACCCATGATCTTTTCAACCGAAGTTAAATGTGTGTTATGTAAATTTTACTGTTTCCTTAAATTCAGCCACTACTTATGCAGTAAACCAAAAATCTGTTTTTAATTAAAAAGTGTTTTAATTAATATAATCAAAATTAAATCCTTTTATCAAAATATTATCCTTAAAAATATTTTCTTGAAAACCGAAAAGGATTTTTATTTTCTAATAAAAATAAAATCTTTTTCTTAAAAAGATTTTACTAAAATCAGATTTTTAATAAAAACGGATTATTATAATTAAGTTTAATCACTCAACCGTCACTAATTAACTATTGTACTGCTTCATCCTATGTCTAAATCCTTTTAACAGCCGCTTTAATCAATATAACAGTGCCACTTGTTTGTCTAAAGACATACCTCATTCTCATTTTAATTGTCACATTCTTATGAAACTTACTCGTTTCTTGCATTGGAACTAGAAAAAAAAACTTTCCTCTTGTTCCAACGCTTCTCCAGTATCAGTTCCTTGAGCATCTTCACTTAGTCTTCAAAATCCAAACTTGATTTCTTCTTCTGGCTTAGTATTCACTTTGCTCTTTTCATTCATACCTTGCAAAAATCCATTTACTTAACAACTTGTTAATTAGTTTATTACTTAGTTTGTATCTTTATTCCTTTGTCATTACCAAAACTAAGGTTCAACAAATTTCCGTTTTTTGATGATGATGACAAAGTTACAAACTAAGGAAAATATAACAAAAAATAACATAAGAGAATCAAAACAACAAATAACATAAGAGAATTAAAGAAAAAAGTAATACTTTATAGTAGTTTTATTAAGGCAGATTAAGGATTGTCAATTTTCTCAATTTTTTTTTCAACCTAGTTTGTTTCTAGTATCTTTTCCCCCTTTATCATCCTCAAAAAGATCAAACTCTTGGTGATTTTGGAAAGACTGATATTTTCAAGACCTTTTGAGCATTAACAAGCACAAAAAAAATGATAGATTAAGTTAGGATTTACAAAGGTTAAAGTTGCTCAAACATCAATCACATAATACTAGCAATTCCAAATAACAAACTATGCAATTAAATCACAAATAAAACAATTTTAGCAAAAGTCTTTGTATTTATAGCACTTGTTCCACAAAAGTAAAACTCATAACTGAGTTTACGTACATGTAATGATCTAATTTGATTTTGGCATTTGCCATTTAGCAAACCTATTTTGATATTAAAGTAAAAATTATGTCTTAAATTTATTATTGCAATTTTACCGCCATATTAATGGGATATTCCCACCAAATACACAGTTACAATGGTTTGAAATATTAATTTTCTCATGTCGTTTAGATTTGCTTTAATCACGCCCACCACTTTCCTTATTTATTGCGTTTGTTCTTCTGTTATCTCTAATCTTTATTATATTATATATTGTAAAAATATGTAAATTAAACAGTTCATAATCTTTTTCATATATGCTTTTTAAAGTTACAAATATCGGTATAAGAATAAAAATAAGATTGATAATATCATCTCATAATTGAGTTTACATACATGTAATGATCTAAGTTGATTTTGGCAATTGCCATTTAGCAAACCTGCTTTGATTTTAAAGTAAAAATTATGTTTTGAATTTGTAATTGAAATTTTACCGCCATATCAATGGGATTTCCCACCAAATACACGGTTACAATGGTTTGAAATATTAACTTTCTCATGTTGTTTAGATTTGCTTTAATCACACCCACCACTTTCCTAATTTATTGGTTTATTATTTTGTTGCTCATAATATTTATTATATTATATATTGTAAAAATATGTAAATTAAACAGTTCATAATCTTTTCATATATAGTTTTTAAAATTACAAATATCGGTATAAGAACGAAGATAAGATTGATAATATCATCTCATAACTGAATTTACATACATGTAATGATCAAAGTTGATTTTAGCAATTGCCATTTAGCAAACTTGTTTTGATTTTAAAGTAAAAATTATGTCTTGAATTTGTAATAGGAATTTTACCGCCATAT
Source organism: Beta vulgaris subsp. vulgaris (assembly GCF_026745355.1). Classification (NCBI taxonomy): domain Eukaryota; kingdom Viridiplantae; phylum Streptophyta; class Magnoliopsida; order Caryophyllales; family Amaranthaceae; genus Beta; species Beta vulgaris. The sequence continues at coordinate 40,744,673 of NC_079202.1, read as the reverse complement.
TAATGGGATTTCCCACCAAATACACAATTACAATGATTTGAAATATTAATTTTGTTAGGTTGTTTAGATTTGCTATAATCACGCCCACCACTTTCCTAATTTATTGGTTTGTTATTATGTTAATCTTAAATTTTATTATATTATATATTGTAAAAATATGTAAGTCAAACAATTCATAATCTTTTTCATATAGACTTTTTAAAGTTAAAAATACTGGTATAAGAACAAAAATGAGATCAATAATATTATTGCATAACCGAGTTTACGTATATGTACGTAATGACCTAAGTTGATTTGGACAATTTCCATTTACGTGAGCTATTTTGATTTCAAAGGAACAATTCAAATTCATTATTGAAATACACCATTATCTATATAATCAACTTTTATAAAAAAATTGTCATAATTATTTCCTCCATAAATTTGTAAGTTAACTACAATATCCCATTATCCCCTACAAAATAGGAATCTGAATATCTTTTACATAATGACGAAATGTACTTTTTTTGGCAATTCAAATTAGTTATTGATAAACAAAAAATAGGGTACAAACTAAGGATGAATAGAGCAACATACTACTCCTAAAACATCCAAACAAACTTCACTACTACATCATAATGAGACTAGCTCTTTCTTGTTCATTACAATTACAAGCAACTTTAAAAATAATCTCCTTAGCAAGAGCATTAGGAGCTATCAGAGTGTTTCTGAAGCATTTGTTGTTACGTTGAAGCCAAATGGCATAAATACACTCAGTATACATCATGACAAAGATCTTATCCTTACTCTTCTTGCTTCTAGCTTTATGCAAGCGTTTCCTCAGTTCCTCAATTGCATTCCTTTGAGGAAGACAAGACATATATTGCAGGACACTTTTCCACACAGTCATATTGTAACAACAATCAAAGAACATATGTTGAACAGTCTCCACCTTCACATCACACAACTTATACATGAGGCTACAATCACCATTCCATTTATGAATCCTTTCAGTAATGGCTAATCTATTTAACAAGGTCTTCCAAAGAATAAACTTACTTTTAGGGAAAGACTTATCGTTGCAAGCTAGTCTCTTCCATTCCGCTCTATCAAGGTTGTCTTGCAAAAGCTTGTAAGTTTTCTTGATGCTGAGTTCATGTAAAATATTTTAGGAATATTTCAATTAATTTCTTTGATATCTCCTAAAATCTAGCTAGTAGCAAATAAATATCCAACTATTTTTTGTGAAGGAAAAAGTAATAGTGAAATATCTCAATAATTGTCTTGGGTCATTCTTTTTACAATGTTTAGAGGTTATATGTGCTTGGAGTGATAATGGGTCCTGATACTGATTTTGGACACCTTAAAGGTTTTCACGGTCATTGCCAAAGTTTAGCTGGGGTGAGCTTATTTAGGATACACATTGTATATATATAACTAAAATATGTTATGGTGTTGTCTAGAAACAACACTTAATATAACTAATGCGCAAAGACAAATAATTTTTAATGGCAGTTATCTTCAACCTTTTCTATTCGAAATGCACCATTATCGACAACAACTAAAATACGACATCGAGTTTAGTACCGAAAATTTGATATTTATTAGTAAAAATAATGCATAAAAATCTAACAAAATACTTCTATTAATTAAGCAAGGGAGAACAATTAAATAATCTAGAGTATCATTATGTGTCAACTAGAAAATACTGATGAAACCTTTCAATCAAACTAGGTAGACTAATCAATTGATTGCCTAGTTATTGTATAACAATATAATTTGATTGTAAATTTGTAATAGGCACAAGGGACAACTTTGGGGCATGTCTTCGCATAATAATTGGCAGAAAGTTGTGCTTGGGCTGTCCCTAAAAGGAACAACCCTACCCAGATTGTTAGTTTCATAATATTAGTACGAGTAACCATGATTTTTGAACATTATTCTGCTCAACATTCTTGGTCAAAAATTACAGAGTTCAACTGAAGTAATGAGCAAAAAGCAAAAGCTACAGCACATAATCCACACTAATGTAGAAGTATTTGATTAAATACTCAATGTTTGACATTATGGTTAGATTAGGTACTTTGAAGGCTTGTGTGAACATTGTTTTAGTTGTGGAATCTGCTTAACTTAGTCAACTGCTACAAAAAGTCAAAGCCTCCAAACTCAAAAGCTTCAGATTGCAAACTCCCCTAATCAAAGAGTAAAATACCTTCTCTTTATCTTACTAAGGACCTCTGCTTTAGTAATTTTTTCTTATTTGAGTAGCTTCTCGTACATTGTCTATCATTAGTGGAAAAACCTTATATGCCACTTAGTAACAAATGCAGTTTTTGTAAAACCGCATTCGAAAAGCAACCAAAAAATGAAAGGAAAAGTTGGCGGAAAATCTGATGCGGTCCACATTAGATTAAAAAACCGTTGCGGTTTTAAAAAAATCTAATGCGGTTTGTTGGACCGCATCAGAAAATCAGGTATATCAAAAAATGCCCAAAATACGCGTGACCCAATTTTTGTGTGGCCCAGTTTCTTTAAGCAAGCCTAATTCATCGTACTTAAAAAAAACGCATTCCGTTCTCCAATCTCTCCCAGACTCCCACCCTCCCTCTTCCTTCTCTCGCATTTCAGTCTGTGCTCCCACCCACCCTCCTTTTTCCTTCTCATATGAAACCCTAAAATCCTAGCCACCAATCTCTCCTCCCTCTCTCAAACGCCACTCTCACTTCCTCTCCTTTTCTTTGATCTACGCGCCTCCAATGCTACGAAATTTTTCGCGATTTCCTCGTCATTTTTCGCAAACGAATCTGCGGAATTATAGGCAATTCCTCATCATTTTCGTCGTCTCCGGCAAGTACAGGCAATTCCTCGTCATTTTTCGCGAACGAAGATGCGCAAGTGAACTGGAAGATTTTAGGGTTTTGGCAAGTCATTTAGTAATATTTATGGTTCTTTGTGTCGATATTTAGCATTTGAATGATAGTTAGATCTATTGTTTTTTTTTCGTAATTTTCGTCTTATTTTCTGTAATTTATAATTTAGTTAGATCTAGTTCTTTTTTTAATTTTCGTTCACTTTATATACGTTTTTTCGTTTTTTTTCGTTAGATCTGATTTTTTAGTTAGTTTATATACGTTTTTTCGTTTGTACTTTTTAGTTAGATCTGATTCTTTTTTTTTGTTTTTTTTTAATTTTGTTTTTTTCCATTGTTGAACTGGAAATTTTGGTATATATTTTTTTGGTATGTATACGTATATAATACATTTTCTGAAAACTGAAAACTGGAAATTGGTAAATTGATATGTATTACTGTATATATATGAATACATTTTCTGCTGTACAGGCTTCACTCATGTTTTTGGCTTTGTATGGTTTTTTGGGTTCGTGTAATATATATTTTTGGCTATTTTGGTATCAAGATTTTGGGGGGACATAATTCATAACTGGTAGTAAGTCAAAAGCCAATAATTGGAATCAAAATTTTTTTGGTTCACACTTTTTTGGGGGGACATTGGAAAGATAGTGCAGACCTCCAGGTCTGCACTTTTTTTTTGGAGATGAATTTGAAGAATCTGATGCGGTTTTCAGCTTAAAACCGCATCAGTTAATGCGTTTAAGTGATGCGGTTTTGGCTTAAAACCGCATCAGTAAATAATTTACTGATCCGATTTTGGACCGGATCAGTAAATAATTGGGATCTGCTGTGAGTCCACTTGATGCAGACCAAAATCGCATCAGTAAGTCCGGTTTTGACCGCATTAGATGGACTTTTTTCCACTCGTGTATGTAAATCTCTACATACAAAGATAGAGGAGTTTATCCCTTCGTGTCTTCGTCGTTAACGATAGAGAACACAAGATCATAAGCTAGATTTTAGAAAAACATTTGGGTAAAAGATATAAATTTGAAAGCTGCATCGAAAGAATGGAGCAGCTAGCACATTCATCAATAAAAGCTTGAAACTTCACAATCATTGAAATGAGCCTTTTTACAAATGATTTTTTTAAAATTGAAGTACAAATTTACAAATTATATTGTTATACAATAACAAGGCAATTAGGGGAAGACCCTAAGTTTATGCCTATTACAAATTTACAATCCAAATTATATTGTTATGCCTATTCCGACTCTCTCTCTTCATCGGTGGGGCGATCTTGCCGCCATGAGGATGAGTAATGTCCTAGTCGATGGTTCTTCATAGACCCCAACCACAACCGCTGTTCTTCAGTGGAAAGAGGGGGTTGTAGGAACTTAGATGCATAATGCGGAAAATCAAGTATCAAATACTTGTACATCTATCCCAAGATCATTGCATAAATTAGTATGAATCAAACAATAGTATAGAATTATACCTTTGATGCGTATGTTCCTCTTGTCCACCAAACTTCTAGTGGAGATCACCTTAGAAAGTCAAGCGGTTCCTCTAATGTTGGTCCACGAACACCTTGGATCACCACGTATGCTAGTACGGAAGAGAGACAAACTCACTTGCTTTTGGTGGTGTATGAGGGCCGATATATGGGGAGGAAAACTAGAGAGAAAAATCATATTTTTCTCTTAAGAAGATGACAGACCAAAGATGCTCAACAATGTAACTCCTAATACAAATATATAGGAGTGGTTTACATGTGAACTTCATGAGGTTTTAGTGGCCTCATAATGTGATACATTATGAGCCTAATAAACTCATAAGTTATAAATCTTTTCCATCCACCATAAAACCGTCTAACCCATTTCACAAATGGGTTTGGATATTATCAAGTGTTATTACTGTGTGACCTCATAGGACCCAATAATACTAGTAGTTGGCCCTAATCATATTAGTCCAACAAACCACAATTAGCTTCTAGCAAAACGTTGTGATCATCTAATATTATTGAATATATTATCTCCATAACTTATCCTAATATTATTTAGTTTATTACACTTGATCGAGGACAAAATCCTTCAATCTCCCACTTGTCTAAGAACAAGTGTGTAACCTTCAAACTCCTTAAGTCGCTTAATGTCTAACTTGATGACATGATAACATCATATGTTCATCATAACAATATTGAAGTCGTTCCTTGAAATATGAGTTCGAACTGTTGAAACAAATGATTAACTTCTTAATCCATTTGAGCACGGCCATGCATTTTCAGTTCTCACTCTTCAAGAGGCCAAGACACCAATCCTAACTCTTAGGAGGACTTATCCAATCTTGTATGACCAAAGCTCCCACTCAATTCATAGCAGTTCCAATCGCTGCTTTTATAACCTCCTTTTACGGCACGACGTTTTGCAGCGTTAAAAACATACTAATTCTTAAGTAAGAACAGTGTCATACTCATGTCAAAGGAATCCACTAAACATATTAATAAGAGTCTCATAAACCTTTTAGAGAACTCCCACTAGGTCTGCCCAGCGTGTATCAACTATACAAGCCTATGCAAATGACTAGACATCTCCATGTCCCTATAGCCCATGAAACTGCGCTATCAATCAACTTGCAATCTAGTCCATGAAACTGAATCATTTACGTTCAACTTAATGATTCGAACTAGGGACTTAGGTATATTATAACTCCTGTTGACTGGATAGAGTTCCATTTGTCAAATCACGTATTTGACAATTCTATCAAACGTTATAAAATACTTTGAACGTTTTATTTAATACTAAACCAAGATTAAATAAGAACAAAACTTTATTGATAAACATAAACATAACATATCAAAGCGAGTAATTATAATTGTGAACTAATTAAAAGTAAATAGTACACAATAAACCCTCTCCTATATGCTTAAGCCCTATAGCCCTAGTATGACTCTCATGCTTGGCCGTGGCAAAGGTTTAGTCAAAGGATCAGCGACATTGCTATCCGTATGAACCTTGCAAACTATTACATCCTTTCTCTCAACGATTTCTCGAATGAGATGAAACTTTCTAAGTACATGTTTACATCTTTGATGTGATCTTGGTTCCTTAGACTGAGCTATGGCACCATTGTTATCACAATGTAAAACAAACCATCTCCAACACTAGGCACTACTCCTAGCTCCAGAATGAACTTCTTCATCCAAACGGCTTCCTTTGCTGCATCTGCTGCAGCAATATACTCAGCTTCTGTTGTAGAATCAGCGACAGTGCTTTGCTTTGAACTTTTCCAGCTCACTGCCCTCCATTTAGACAAAAGATGAAACCAGATTGGGATCGGAAATCATCTTTGTCAGTTTGGAAGCTCGCATCTGTGTAACCCTCAACAATTAACTTACTTTCACCTCCATACACTAAGAAATTATCCTTAGTCCTTCTCAAGTACTTTAGGATATTCTTAGCTGCACTCCAGTGTGCGTCACCTGGATTTGATTGGAATCTGCTACACATGCTCAAGGCATATGAAACATCTGGGCGAGTACAAATCATGGAGTACATAATGGACCCTATAGCTGACGCATAAGGAACATTACTCATTCGCTTAATCTCATCAGGCCCAGAAGGACACTGAGTCTTGCTAAGCGACACTCCATGTTGCATGGGTAGGAAGCCTCCTTAGAGTTTTCCATGTTGAACTTAGTGACGATCTTATCTATATAAGTTCGTTGGCTAAGTCCGATCATCCTCTTAGACCTATCCCTATAGATCTTGATCCCCAAAATGTACTCAGCGTTTCCAAGGTCTTTCATAGAAAAACAACTTTTCAACCATTCCTTGACTGACTCAAGCATGGGAATGTCATTTCCTATGAGAAGTATGTCATCTACATACAAGACCAAAAAGACTATGTTACTCCCACTTTCCTTCTTGTAAACACAAGATTCTTCTCCGTTTTTGAGAAACCAAATGTTTGATTGTCTCAAAACGAAGATTCCAACTCCGAGATGCTTGCTTCAATCCATAAATGGATTTTTGAAGCTTACATACGCTCCTAGGATTTTCTGGATCCACAAAACCCCGGCTGTGTCATATACACATCCTCTTTCAAGAACCCATTCAAGAAAGCGGTTTTGACATCCTGTTTGCCAATCTCGTAATCATAAAAGGCGGCATCGCTAGGAGTATCCGAACGGATTTAAGCATGGCTACCGGTGAAAAGGTTTCGTCATAGTCTATACCATGAACTTGCTTGAACCCTTTTGCAACCAACCTTGCTTTGTAAACCTGAATATTACCATCCTTGTCTGTTTTCACTTTGAAAACCCATTTGCAACCAATAGGTGTGATCCCATCGGGCAAATCTACCAAGTCCCATACTTGATTTTCAGACATGGATGCCATTTCGGACCTCATGGCTTCAAGCCATTTTTCGGAGTCTTCACTCATCAAAGCTTGCTTGTAAGTAGTAGGTTCCTCAAATTCTAAAATCATTATCTCAGAATTTTCGAGTTAACAAGAAATCAACAAACCTCTTGGTTGGTATTCTTGTTCTACTAGACTTACGAGGGGCTGCAACAGGAGAAATTTTCTTCTCAACAATTTGAGAATTTTCGCACGAATTAGATTCGAGTGGGACAGTAGGAGGTTCGTGTACGGGATGCACGTCCTCCAACACTTGGTCAGTTATGGGAAGATTCCTCCAAAGGAGGAACTACTTCAAGCCCAACATCTGGCTCTTGTGTCGTTGTCTCTAACATAGGATGAACTATGTCCATTTGTTGCTCTTCTCGAACTTCTTCGAGAAATACATTACTCCCACTTGCCTTTTTGGAAATAAAATCTTTTTCCAAAAAGACACCACGACGAGCAACAAACACTTTGCCCTCAGTCGATTGTAGAAGTAATAGCCCTTGGTTTCCTTGGGATAACCCACAAAGAAACACTTATCTGATTTAGGGGCGAGTTTATCTGAAAGTAAACGCTTTACATAAACCTCACATCCCCAAATACGTAGAAAAGACAAGTTTGGAACTTTTCCACTCCATATCTCATATGGTGTCTTATCTACTGCCTTTGATGGAGTTCTATTAAGTGTGAAAGTAGCAGTTTCGAGAGCATATCCCCAGAAGGATATTGGAAGATCAGCAAAACTCATCATAGACCGAACCATATCAAGTAGAGTTCGGTTCCTCCTTTCGAAACACCATTCAACTGAGGTGTTCCAGGCGGAGTGAGTTGTGAAAGAATTCCACAACTCTTCAAGTGATCATTAAACTCTTGGCTCAAATATTCACCACCACGATCGGATCGCAGTGCTTTGATTGTTTTGCCAAGCTGGTTTTGGACTTCATTTGGAATTCTTTGAATTTTAAATGATTCCGACTTATGCTTCATTAAATAGACATATCCATATCTACTTAAATCGTCCGTAAAATAAATGAAGTATCCAAACCCTCCCCTAGCTTTTGTGCTCATTGGTCCACATACATCAGTATGTATTAGGCCCAATAGATCACTGGCCCTTTCACCCTTTCCAGTAAAAGGTGACTTTGTCATTTTACCCATTAAACATGATTCACACACATCAAATGGCTCAAAGTCAAAAGATGTTAGAAGTCCATCTTTATGCAACTTCTGAATGCGTTTCGCGTTTATGTGTCCTAAACGACAATGCCATAAGTAAGTAGGATTAGTATCGCTTGATCTATGTTTTTTGCTGTCTATGTTAAGGACATCTTTGTCTAAGTCTAGGTAATATAGACCATTAGACCTCTTAGCAGTGGCATAAAACATTGAATTCAAATAAACAGAGAAACAACCTTTCTCAATTGTAAATGAAAACCCTTCATTATCCAAAACAGGAATAGAAATAATGTTTTTGGTAATAGCAGGAACGTAATAACAATTATTAAGCTCTAATATTAATCCAGAAGGCAAAGGTAGACTATAAGTCCCAACTGCAACGGCGCAACTCTTGCACCATTTCCAACTCGCAGTTCCACTCTCCTTTAGCCAAGGTTCTACTCCTTCTTAGTCCCTGCACATTCGAAGTAATGTGAGAAACACAACCGGTATCAAATACCCAAGAAGTAGAGGTTGCTAAATTAATGTCAATGACATAGATACCTGAAGAAGAAGCCCCAGACTTCTTATCCTTCAAGTACTTTGGGCAGTTACGCTTCCAATGACCTATTTGATCACAATAGAAGCACTTGGCATTTGCGGCCACCTTTGGCTTTGCCTTTGCCTGTGGCTTAATAGCAGTCTTAGTGGCAACTTGCTTGCCCTTATCTTGCTTTTTCTTGCCAGCCCATTCCTTCTTAAAACCCTTTTCCTTTTGAACCATAAGAACTTCCTTCTTAGGTGCAATAGTGATGTTTTGCTCGGCAGTCATGAGCATCCCATGCAACTCAGCAAGGGTTTTCGACACCCCGTTCATATTGAAATTCAATCGAAACGTATTGAACCCCTTATGAAGTGAGTGCAGAATGATGTCAGTAGCCAACTCTTGGCTATAAGGAAAGCCCAACCTCTCCATGGCTTCGAAATAACCAATCATTTCGAAGACATGAGTGGCGACCGGCTTGCCTTCAACTAACGAACACTCAAGAATAGCCTTGTGAGTTTCATACCTCTCTATCCGAGCTTGTTGTTGAAACATGGTTTTCAACTGTCGGATAATGCTATAGGCATCCAAGCTTGCAAACCTCTTTTGAAGGCTTGGTTCCATAGCCGCTAGCATAAGGCAAGTAACAATTACTGACCTTTCTGCAACGGCCTTATGGGCCTCTTTCTCAGCATCAGTAGAGGTAGTAGTTAAAACTGGGATCGGGGTTTCAAGAACATCCTCTCGACCTTCGGACCTAAGAACAATTCTTAGATTCCTTTCCCAATCAAGGAAGTTGTTCCCGTTCAATTTATCCTTCTCAAGGATTGAACGTAAGTTAAAAGGTGAATTATTGTTGTTACCAGACATGATATCTACATAGAAGATGCAAAAAGTATAAGTATATTTATCATAATAGCTTTTAACAAATTTTATTTAAAATAAAAGCCATGCACTTGACCAATTTTAACGTGTCCCTTTTTTTTTTGAATCAAGTGGTTCTAAGATCCTATCAAACATGATTTATAAGTGGACTTTGGCCTCAACTTAAAACCAAGTTTAAAAGGTAAGTAAACTCCTTTACTAATTACAACATTTGTAACTCTTAGTTAATGGGTGTTTGCTAAGGTGATTACGCTCCCAGGTAAGGAAGTTACCCACAACGTTGGGGAGAGCCTTCCTAATCCTAGACAGAGCTTTCACCAAACACAAAACCCAAAAATTTGCTACAAAATCCAAAACCGTTTTGATGATTTTGTTGGGCCAAACCAAACTAAACTTGCAAATTTCGAAAATTTACTCTACTTAGCCCAAGATTGAAAGTAACACTCTGCTTTGGCAGAACCTATTACTAACGATCAAGTTTTAGTAGGTGTTTATTTGGAATAGCAAAAACCCAATATTTTATTTAAGGGACCTAAGTAAATTATTATGTTGATTTAATTATAGTGAACATTTAAATAATTAAATCACAAGCATAATAAACTTAGAAAGCATTTAAAAGCAATATTTAAATGCATAAAATAAAATGTGATCCTAGTATGGCCCCTAAACCTAAAGACTACTCTTTAAGGCTCCCTTGTTGAATCACCATGGATCTCCATCCTTGTGCTTCATAGGATAAGATTGAATCACCATTCTTCTTATTAATACTTGAATAAATATTTTTGGAATTATAAACTAAAATATTACAAAAATACCAACGATGCGTAGATCGTATTTAGATTACAAAAATACATTAACGATACGCAGATCGTATTTTCTATCCAAGTTTTGGGCCATACTAGTCACCGCATGCATTCATAATATCATATATATAAAACATGCATTTTAATCAACTATTAAAAATAAATTATCATGTTTTAACAACTTTAAAACATAATAATATCATAAAGATTTAATCTCACATTAATTCTTATGGTTGGTACCTTAAGACAAAATAAATCATATTAGAATTTCGTCTTACAAAGGCTTTAAAATATTAATCTAATAAATTTAATCACATTAAACTTAAAGAAAAAGTTAAAGCAATTGTAGGCACCACATATAATTTAATCATATTAAAAAAAAAACTTAACATGATGACTAACCACATAAAAAGGCATGGAAGAATTAATCAACTATTAATACTAACAACCTAAAATGTAATTAACATCATAAAAGAAAATAATAATAATAGTAGTTACTAACTCCTTAGTAACCCCTTTTAAAATTAACTAGTCAATTATCACATATAATTAACTAATAAAATTAAAGCTCATTATTTTAATTCAATTATGACTTAAATATAAAATTAATCACCATTAATTAATTTATTTGCAAATTGGAATATACTCAAAAACAATTAAAAAAAAAAAAAACTGAAAACTGGGCTGCCATGGCAGTAGTGCGTGCACTGCCACCTCAGCACTGTCCCTCCACCGCGACCAACAGGTTCGCAGTCACCGGCAGCACCGGCGCCTGGCCACGGCGACCACCACCGAAGACCGGCGGCAGCCTGTGCTGGGAAGCGCAGGACGCGACCCGCGCGCAGGCAGCAACCATGCCCAAGGCACGGAGCGACGCACGCGACCTGCAGCGGCCAGCGACGCACCACGCCGGTGAACCTGCCGGCGGAACGCCTGCCACCACGCCGGTCTAATTTCCGGCGGCCTTCCCCTTTCCTCTCAATTATCAACAACCATTGTGCATAATTGAAGGTAAGTTACAACAAATTGATTTGGGGAAAAAAATTAGGGTTCATATTATGTTTGTTTTTAAAAAAAAAAAAACATAAACTAACATAAAAAATCTGATATTTTGTGATGTGAGATTTCAATTTTTTTGAGTATAATATATATTTACATATACATAAAAATCCAATTTTTATGTTTCCAATCAATTAATATTATAATATCAATTATGCAAATAAACTCATATATAAAGCCCTCCCTTAATTGAATTAAAAAATGAAATAAAACATGCATCAACATGATCATATTAATCTATGCAATAGGCTAACTGATACCACTGTAGGAACTTAGATGCATAATGCGGAAAATCAAGTATCAAATACTTGTACATCTATCCCAAGATCATTGCATAAATTAGTATGAATCAAACAATAGTATAAATTATACCTTTGATGCGTATGTTCCTCTTGTCCACCAAACTTCTAGTGGAGATCACCTTAGAACGTCAAGCGCCGTTCCTCTAATGTTGGTCCACGAACAACACTTGGATCACCACGTATGCGAGTACGGAAGAGAGACAAACTCACTTGCTTTTGGTGGTGTATGAGGGCCGATATATGGGGAGGAAAACTAGAGAGAAAAATCATATTTTTCTCTTAAGAAGATGACACACCAAAGATGCTCAACAATGTAACTCCTAATACAAATATATAGGAGTGGTTTACATGTGAACTTCATGAGGTTTTAGTGGCCTCATAATGTGATACATTATGAGCCTAATAAACTCATAAGTTACACATCTTTTCCATCCACCATAAAACCGTCTAACCCATTTCACAAATGGGTTTGGATATTATCCAAGTGTTATTACTTGTGTGACCTCATAGGACCCAATAATACTAGTAGTTGGCTCTAATCATATTAGTCCAACAAACCACAATTAGCTTCTAGCAAAACGTTGTGATCATCTAATATTATTGAATATATTATCTCCATAACTTATCCTAATATTATTTAGTTTATTACACTTGATCGACGACAACATCCTTCATGGGCGAGGAGGCATGGGGTAGATAGGATTCATTTATCACAAGTTCTATCAATTGTATTTGTTCAATTTTTATAAAGTATACATATAATGAATAATATTACATATTATAAGGTTTAATTTCATATAATATAAATCATATAATTCTAAATAATTGATGCACCTTATAAGTTTTGTATATTATACAATATAATTTTGTATATTGCATTATATAGTTATTAAGTCACAAATACAGAAAAAAACAATTAAGAATTTAATATATAATAATTTTGGAAGTTATATATAAATTGTCGAATCTCTAAATAGAAAAAAGGAAATTGTCCATATTTAACGTCATCCAGTCACTCCTGATGTGGAAGAATTTGTGGCTCTCGTTGCTTCTTTTCAATAGCCTTTTTAGGAAAAGGCAATTGTAAAATTTTCAACAAAGATGACATTCTAAGTAAATTAAATTAAAAAATTCAATAAAAAATAAACTAACCAAACAAATTGAGAGAGAGCGAGTGTGGACGGTTGCTGTGAGTGATGGGTGGGCGAAAATGGGTGGCGGCTGGGAGATGGTCAGCGGCTGGGAGATGGTCGGCGACAGCAGTCCGTCGACGAGTGAATTGTAAGAGAGGGAGAGAAAAAAATTGAGAGATTAAGAGATTGAAAGGTGCAAAATGAGAAAGTAAGAGTTGTAGTTCGAATTTGGGGATTTACAGTTTAATGAACTGTTACTCTCAGTAGCGATTTATAGTTGTCGAGTTATTAGCTGTATGGGGGGGGCTTGTAATCGCTTTTAGGAGTACCGGTTAGGTTTTTTTAACCGCTACTACACTTATCAGTTTACTTTTTCCTTAATCGCTATTCAAATTTGCGGCTTATTGGGGTAAGCCACTATTCTATGTAGTGGTTTTACATAAGTATAATAAAAAATTAATTTTCTCACGTATTACCCTACATAAACCGTATGCGTGCAACTAATTTGAAGTTTGGCGTATAGGAGGAATTAAAATTCAATTCCCTTCCACATCATCTACGGAAAAAATTCAATACTCCAGTTATCAAACCAATTCTCACGCTTTTGTGGTCATCTGCTGATCACACATTCTCTTTGCCCTCGTCGTCTTGGAGCTACAAATCACAACGACATGTTGCAGTACAAGTAAAAAAAAAAAAAGGCTCAGATTCTTCCAGCTTCCAACTGAAACTTGGAACAACACTACAACAGAGAATCATGGCGTGTACAACACCACTCTCTTCCACTCGCTACCAGTTACTGTTACCAAACCCATCAACAATGACCACTTTCACATCAAGTCTTCACTACCCAACTCAACTTCAAACAATCCCATGCAAGAAAAACAGACTAAATCTCACTAGCATTAAAAACAAAATTTCCAAATTCCACGTCAACATCCGAAAAACAAATGATATTTCAGAGTCTGAAATTGAGTGCATAGGAACAGGCACAGAAGTTGAATGCGTAATTAATGAGGAAAAATTAGAGAGAAATAAAGAAGAATTAGGGAGTGAATTAGGGTTATTAGGGAATTTGTTTGAATGGGCAGTGTTGATTTCACCCTTCTTTTTTTGGGGAACTGCAATGGTGGCTATGAAGGAGGTTTTGCCTAAAGTGGGTCCCTTTTTTGTCGCCTCATTTCGGCTGATTCCGGCAGGGTTGTTGTTGATTGGGTATGCAGGAGCTAAGGGTAGGCCTTTACCTTCTGGCTTTAATGCTTGGTTCTCTATCTCTCTCTTTGCACTTGTGGATGCTTCCTGTTTTCAGGTATTGTTAATCGACTAAACCCCACCCTGTATTTACCGACTATCGCCCTGTACTTTATACATTTTGGTTGGTTTCTTTTGAGAAATGCCTATATCAGAACTTTCAGAACATTTTTGTGTAGAACCATCTTTGGTATATTTATATATAGAAAGCCAACATGACATGATTATACTTATACGAATCTAAGGTTGGCCTCATAGTTTGAAAATACGATTTCAATCACGGTTGCGGTAACGGCCGCGGTGATGAAGCAACGAGGATGATGTGGTTGTCGTACTGCTGAATATCGGCTTAAACCATGAAATATCCATAAAACCCGCCTAAAATGCGCTTTTTTATACACCTTTACGATGCGAGTAATATCAGTTCGGTGGATTTGAAAACCTTTATGACACGGGCGTTACGATACGATGCGGCCTTGTTTTGACTTTTGACCCCATGTTTGGCCTAGTTAGTTAGATGCCCTCCTTCCACCCTTGTGACAAGGGTTCGATTGTCGATTCTTACCGTTGCAAAGTAGGATCCCCAATCCCCCCTACATGTACAAGGGATATTCATTTTACCTTCAACAAAAAAATACATGATTATGCGGTTATCATCACAGTAATATTTTTTGTTCCAATGTATTACTTTTTTATTTTGGTGAATAAGGCTAACATTAAATTAAATCAGTTATGGCCATGAAAAAGCCTCATTCAATCCACTTCTACAAGAGTTTCACAAAAACTAGGAATATTATGAATGTCTCTAGTTTCATTCAGCATACTTGCATTTTTCCTACAATCTTTCGCCAATTCGTCCGCCACCCTATTCTGCTCCCACTTCTTGAACACGAACTGGGAAGTTTGAAACCTCTTTTGCCACTCCCCGCATTCATTCAGAATATGACAATAAAAATCACGGGCAACACTATCCCTGTTCATCAAAGAAATCGCCTGCTTATTATCGGAAACAATGGTGATATGATTGAGATACTCCTTCTCCACATAACAAAGCCCTTGCAAGATGGCTTTTCGAAATCCTCCTATCCATTCGCCTTTATGATTCCTTATTTCTCCCGCAATACCGGGTAGAGAACTTTTGGCAAGAAAGGAGGCATCAACGTGGATGTAGAAACAAGTAGGATCTCTGAAAATATGGTGATCAAGTTGCTTTGGTTCAGTGTTAACAATCTTATACTACCTTTTCTATTAGGTACACTAGTTTTCTTGATCATCTGAACAAAAATGTATAGAATGCTTCTGAATTGCGCAAAGCTCAACTTAGGCCCAAAAACCTTGAAATTTCGTGTCATGGGAAGTTGCGATTTTGAGTACATGGGAATAGAAATTCATTTCTGCATAAATGTCAATTTGTGGATGATCTTACTAGTAAAACATGTGAACCAAACAATGCCAGGGGAAAGAGCGAGAATTTATGTTACATATGCCATCTATGATTTAGTTCTTGCAAGGTTCTGTACATGTGTAATCTTTGAACGAATAATAATACACTACCATCACGTTGATTGTTTTTTTTATGCAGAGCACACCAAGTTTTACATACTCTTCTCTGATAAAAAAATGTTTTCAATTATTTTGTGATTGTATTCTATTCAATAGTTGTGTAATCATTATTTGTTTTTGGCATATTACAGGGATTTCTTGCAGAAGGTTTGCAGCGAACATCTGCAGGTCTGGGCAGTGTATGTTTACTAACTAATCTTTCTCAGTTGCTCAACTGACTTCCTATGTTTGTAAAAAGGATCCTTTTGTTACTATCATTCTTGATGGAAGTTCGCTATTTAGTCGTATTTCCTGCTGATATTATTTGCTAATTCTTAACAATATTCTCTAGGTCTACTTCATATGAACTATGGGATATAATAGTCACCTGTGGCTCTTTCTCTGGAATTGCTTATGCAAAAAAAGACTTGATATGGCCAGTTGCGTTGCTTCCCGCATTGTTCCTCTCTTAATACCCCGAGATCACTTGGAAAGCCTGGGAGGACATTCACCAATGGCTTCCATGCAATCTCTTTGGAGAGTTTCTCTTAATTTTAAAACTATCCATTGTACTTGTCTTTGAGACCACATTGACATGACGCTGTCAGTGAGTAGATGTTTTGCTCAGGACACACTAGTCTGTTTATTGGCATTTTAACTGCATAGGCGTTGATGCTTACATAACTTTTCGAGGATGCTGCTTGATGCTAAATCCTCGGCTGTTTTTTAGGAGAGAAGTGTTTTTCTAGAGTGCTTTTAGTTCAAGGTCTTTTGCGTGGTAAAAATATGTGATGTTGCATTTTTACATTGACTTTAATCTGCATAGTGGTCTTGGCTGCAAGCACCAGTCTGATAAGCCACCTGTATTTCCTATAGAAGTTAGAGCTGCTTTTTGCTTGATTTGGGAGTTTCGTTCTCTTTTTCTGGTGTTCAGATTGCAGCTGGTGCTTTGTTTACTTGCTGCTCCTAAGCGTTTGTGCTTCCTTCTATATTATTTGAATGTTTCATTAGGGGAAATGAGGCTTCTATCTCTTTTGATTTTCATATATTGCAACTAGCCAACTAGTATTAGGAATATTTGGGAGTTTTCCTGCTATTGTCCTCTTCCTCTGTGTCCAAACGTTCCTTTGGCATTCTTTCATATCATTTCTTCTGTAATGGCATTGGCTAGAAGAATTGACGATGTCGTGCAACATAGGAGATTAGTAAAAGCAATAAAGGCTAATTGAAATTACCTCACAGCTATTATCAAAACTGTTTCAGAAAGTAATACACTCATGACACTGCTCAATTCCTCTAAACCACATGCTGAAAACTTCATTTTCGATGGCCTACTTTTATATCTGCATACGTTCTTATATTTAACTCCTAATTTTAAAGAACTTCCACAAAGATAATATAATAATGTCAAAAAAAATTCCTTACTAATCTCACTGAAAACCTTACAGATAATAATTATGAAATTTATCAGCATATGGCTATTCATTAAACTCGATGTGATCCTTCTGCCAACATCTTACCAAATAATTATTCTCCTTCATTATCTAATGGTGATGTCCCTAATTAGTTCTTAACATTGCACAAGTAATATAGCTTTATATCAATATGCTGTTACCATAGCAATTCAAATTACTTCATAACAATCTTTTGCTTCCTGTTTTGAGATAATAATTTTTGTTTTATACACCGGATGAGCTCTATGGTTTAGTGTATACCTTTTCTTGTCTCAATATAAATCTTTGAGTCTGGAGCTCACTGCTGAAACTGATGACTGCAGGTTATAATTGATTCACAGCCTCTTACAGTGGCTGTACTGGCAGCTTTATTTTTTGGTGAGTCAATTGGATATGTTGGAGCTACAGGGCTGGTGCTGGGAGTTGTAGGGCTTTTACTACTCGAGGTAATTCCTCAAGAAATGTAGTCTCCTGTTCCCCTTGCTTGGTATACTACCCACTCGTCCTTGAAGCTTATTCGAGGTCATGCACACTTCATTTTCGTGTATTATATGAATAGGCTACATTAGCCTCGTCTCGCGGCTAAAGTTTTTTTGTTTTATTTTTGTGTCTTGATTCCATGAATATGCTGTTTCTTGAGTTTGCCCTTTTCTTTTATCTGAGTTTGAAAACCTTAGAAGAGTCTTTTGCCCTTGACTTCTTTTATTAAATATACAATTGGTTTACATTGATGTATATAATTCTATGACCTTCCTCGAGGCCTAACAGTTTGTGGGACATGTGAATGGCACTTAACGACAGTGGATACATATAATCACTCTATTTTGTGAAAATATTTTTTGCACCACTGCACAAGGTCAAATACCAGTAAAAAGATATGATCAAGTTAGTGCATGAATGTACAAAAGTAAAAGAGTTGTAACCATTTATATGGGGAAGAAGTAAATTGCTAATTTCATCCCAAAATAATAATTTCGATTTAAGTTTAGTAAATAGGTTTGAACTTTTCCTTATCACTCTTAGTGACATCTGTATAAGAATTCAACAGAAAAATTACATTGTTATTGTGAAGATGTAAAATTCTAATTAGCGACAGATAGTTATAGTATTTTAGCTAAATTACGTTAAAAGGAACCCAAGTATGTGGCCAAATATTTTGGGATGGAAGAGTAATATTTTTTATGGAATAATTCACGCAAACATTCCCAACTCTCTAGGCTATTTTATATACCTAGTCCTAAATGACTTTTTAAGTGGCTAAGCTAGTTAATATCTTGTTCTTTTTCCTTTTTCTTGTGATAGACAATACAATTAACTAGAGCACACAATTGCTCAAGTGTGTCGTGAGCCTTTTACGACTTCCATTACATAAATACTCCCTCCGTCCCTTAATAGAGTGCCCATTTCTTTTTTGGACACTATTCAAAGGTAAAGAAAGCCCTCAAAAAATATTTCTAATATATAAGAAAAAACATAGTCATGTGGGGTCTTGTTTGATTCGTCTCATTACGTACATTAAGAAAATCAAACTTTTATAATTTTTACTAATATGAAATTAAAGATATTAACGATACAAAACGTGCATTGGCAAATGTGCATTGGAGAAATGGTCACTCTATTAAGGGACGGAGGGAGTACATAGTAAACAACTTTGAAAATACTAAATATTGATAAGAAGTCATGACCATTCTCGTGCAAGAAATGGCAACATGTATGGGTATAGGTTTTGTGTTTTAGGCAACTAGTCCTTTGTCTTAGTGGACACTTGAGATAATTATGTTATTTGATATGCAATGCAGATCTTAGTCCTGTTCTTTATCCCTCATTTAATGCTGCTTTAAGTCTATATAAAGTTGGGTTTCCTAAATTTTGTTAGCAGGCAACTTGTAACATGGGATGTCTCTTTCTTTGTTAACCAAGGTAGTCTAGGATGGGTGTCTTGGTCCACTAGTCTTCCTCTTACTTGTCTTCGTTGTTTTATTACATACTTCCTCCGTTTTTTAATAAGTGACACAGAAAGAAAGTGGGAAGAAATCAATCCACCTAGAGAGAGAAAGTTGGACCACATGTTTAGAAGAGTTAATTGCAAACTTAATAAAGGTAAGTGGTCCAAGCACACGGGTACCCGGTTTGCCAACTCATTGCTATTCATTAAATTTGGCTCTAAAATGTAATTTTCAAATTTCATTTAAATTTGGCTCCAAAATCAATCTAACTGCCAATATTTATAGCAAAGGGGACTTAGAAACCATCAGAATTTTCACACTTCTCATTACAAAATCTCAGTCACGCACACACTTCACAAAAAAAAACCTTTTGTACAAAAATTTCTTCTCAAACAATTTCACAGTGCCACTTGCACACGCAGCACAATTACAATTTTTTGTTTCACTTGCACACACAACACAGTCACACCATGGATGAAGCTTTTGAAGCTTGGTTGATGGTGAATGGGGAAGGGGACTACATAGATGAAAAAGAGTTGTTGCTGCTACAAGATCTTCAAATGGGTGCACAAGAACACATAACAACATAACAACATACATCCAAGAAGGGCATTTAAGTGTTGATGAATTGCTGCTTATTGACGAACAAATGAATCAAATTAGGGATGAAGAAGATGATGAAGAGGTCTGGTATTACTCCTCAAAATGAAGAGGAGCATGAGTTAGAGTTTGACCAACCTATGTAAGAGACCAACCTAGGTAAGAGACCAAATGTACCAAACTGTGTCATAAGGCAAATGATCATTGACCTATTTGCATTTCCAAATGAGGCCATGGTTCTTCCAAGAGGTCAATTAAAAACTATACAACAAAATTATGGGGTCAATAGGTTAACTTTGGCAAGGCTTTGAAGACTTGCAAAAGACTAGAAAAACTTAAGAGCAGAGGTCAATGTTGCAAATAGGAAAACTGGCAAGATTATAGATGAAGACAAATTGAGGGAGGTTCCTTTAAAGCAAAGGACCACTCTTAGGTCCTTTGCTTTAGCTTTGGGAGTAAGTCTCTCCACTGTTTATAGACTACTCAAGAGGGGAATAATGAGGTGCCACACAAATTCAATCAAACCCAAATTAACTCCAAAATACAAGATTCAAAGAATGAAGTTCATGCTTTCTCAAAGCATCCCAAAAACAGTGACACAAAAGGCAAGGTTTAATTGCCTATACAACATGGTGCACATAGATGAAAAGTGGTTCTTCATGAGCAAGGTAACCCAAAGGTTTTACCTACTGTCAGAGGAGGAAGATCCATACAGGGTTGCCAATCAAAGGCTTTCATCACAAAGGTCATGTTTATGGGTGCAATTGCAAGGCCATGGATAGGGGACTTGGCTAGAATAAATTGGGATGGGAAAATGGGAATCTATGCATTTGTAGAGGAAGTTGCTGCCCAAAGATGGTCTATTAATAGACTTGTTGGTACAATTGAACTCAAAGCCAAGCAAAGCATCACAAAGGACACAATCAGGGAGATGATAATCACAAAGTTGCTGCCAACAATAATGGAGAAATGTCCAGCAAATGGATGGATTCAACAGGATAATGCAAGGCCTCATGTTGCCCCACATGACACACTGTTCCTACATGAAGCTAACAAAGATAGGTTTGAAATTAAACTCATATGTCAACCAACACAATCTCCTGATGTGAACATGCTAGACTTAGGATTTTTTAAAGCAATTCAATCAATTTAACACCAAACTTTTTCAGATTCAGTGGAAAAGTTGGTGTCAAGTGTGGGAGAGGCCTACAATGTGTATGATCGAAGGTTGATTAACTATACATTGCTACATTTGATGCATGTCATGCTTGTGGTCCTAAAAGTCAAAGGTGGAAATAACTACAAAAACTTATAGGCAAGAAAAGGCTTGATAGATTAGGTCTTTTTACCAACTTATGTTGAATTCCTATATGAGTTGGTAACTGACACAATCAATGAATTAAACAAGAACATCATCATTGGGGTAGACTCCCATTTCAATGCAAGTCAAAGCCAAACATAGAGGAATACTCAAGAATAGGCGGCAGTAAGGCAGCAACAAGTATGGTAGCAACAACAACACAGCAAGTATGGTAGCAACAACAACATTTTGGAACCATGTATTACACTGTGTGCATAGTAAGGCAACATCAACAACACATATTTTGGGCATCAAACAGTAGCCTCATCATCAAGTAAAGGAGGCCTTCTGTAAACATTTTTTGTATGTTTAAAGAAAATAATGATATGCAACCTAACTTTTTGTAAAGTGTGTATGAAATGGATGAAGAATATCTTTTTGCATCATCATTTAGTTTCCATTGGCAGTTTTTTAAAAGCTAAAACATTTGCTTTTGGTCTGTCCTCTCAGAAAGTCCCCAATCCACATACATAACAAAAGCAAATTTTTTTTGATAGCCTCACAACATGAAATGAGGGTGATGTAATGGTGGCAGTTGGTGATCATTAGGCCATAATGACTTCATGCAAGAATATAAAGCTGTTGACCTCATTCTTCATTGAGGTAATCATAAAAACAACCTCTCAGTCCATATAGTTTCATGCAAGTGCAACAAAAAATCATATTCACAGCCATTAGATCACTTATTTGCCTCCTAATTGCAACACCCTACTTTAGATGGTGACATATTTAATGAGTTTAGCCTAGTTACATGTTAAGTGTTTCATCATTGAGGAAACCAACTTTAAAAACAATACCATCAAAAAACTTTCAACAAAACTGTAACCAACTCAAATGAACTTTTTACAAGTAAAACCAACATGGTAATCAAGTGTAATTACAACATAAAAGTACCTAAATCAGTACCATAAATGAACCTAAGCTAACCACAACAATATGGACAACAAATCAATTTACAAACTAAAAGAACCTAACCTAAAGGCATCAATCATTCAAGCCTCTACTTCCCGACTGAATTGATTTAAAATGTGCAATACAATTTCTTCGGTTCAGTCGAGAAGAAGAGCTTGAAACAAGAAATGAAGAGGGGAATAAACAAGACCAGATCCACACAAAAGTAAAATAGAATAAACTAACATGAACCTATATCAACTCACAACAAATAAAATGAAATAACATCAACATATATGAACTCAAAGCAACCAAAATGAACTACAATGTAAATGTAATCAACCAAATGCAAGTCAAATCAACCGTACAAAACCAAATATCAACGTAAATCAACAGTAATCAACATAAAACAACATAAATCATCTAAAATTAACATAAATTAATATAAATGAACATAAATCAACTCCAATCAACTCTAGAGTACCATAAATGAACCCAAATTGAACATAAATCAACTGTCCAATAGCCTAAAATAAACTTAAATTAACAAACATCAACAATAATCAACATAAAACAACATCAATCAACCTAAATCAACATAGCTCAACATACAACAACCTAAAATTAACATAAATCAAGTGTCAAGTACCGTTAAATCAACTCAAAGTAACAAAAATCAACAGAAATGAACCTAAATCAACAAAATCAACCTAAATAAACATAACTCAACTGTCCAGTACCCTTAAATCAACTCAAAGTAATGAAATCAACAAAAATGAACCTAAATCAACAAAAATCAACCTAAATCAACAAAATCAACCTAAATAAACATAACTCAACTGTCCAGTACTCTTAAATCAACTCAAAGTAACGAAATCAACAAAAATGAACCTAAATCAACATAAATCAACCTAAATTAACAAAAATCAACCTAAATATCCAAAACTCAACATAAATCAACTGTCTAGTACTATAAAAAACGCTAAAACAGTGTAGTAAACATAATTCAAAGTAAATCAACAGAAATCAAGTCAAATAAACCGAAATCAACAAAAATCAACATAAATCAACTATACACTACCATAAAAATTAACATAAATCAACAGGCTCAATAAAAAAAGGAACCCTAATTCAAAGAAACCCTAGTTATAACAAACATGACAAATTGGGGGTAGATCAGCATTTACAAAATCACAAAGACAATACAAAGATGAAATTCACACAAAACAACAGCCATAAACAAGAGAAAACAACAAGAATCTCATGATATTGCCAATCAACCCAGCAGCAAAATCCCACACTCAAAGCATGCAACAAAAAAAAAAAAAATCTAGATCTAAGCAAAGAAAAGAATGGCAATAGTTAGAAGATATCACCACAGATCCATTATAAACAATGGAATTTTCAATTTTGTTTGTCTTTGTTCGTGGTTTTGACACTGACAACAATAGAAGACACATCTGAATTGCCTTTTTTGGGGACTTAGAAGTAGAGGACACAGAAGAATTGTCAAAGTCAAGTTTTTTTCCGCATGCAACCCAGCCTCAACAATAACGTTTTGAAGGCTTTCTAGTTCATCAGGCGAACGAAACTTTGAATAAGAAGACCCGTGTTCACGCCGATCTAATTTCCTCAACAACCGAGACTCTTCGGAGGCCTCAACAGTATCAAAACCGAAAACATAATCAGCAGTATTCCACGATTCCATCACAAAAAAAATTGGGGACTTAGGATTTTTTGCAACAACAAGATAAGCAAACGATTCGCGAAAATTGGGGGTAGATTTTTAGGGTTCTTCACAAGAAACAGTAGAGGAAGAAGAACAGAAGATGAGAGAAGCAAAAGATTTGCGAAAATTGGGGGTAGATTTGGTTCTTCACAAGAAACAGTAAAGAAAGAAGAAAAGAAGATGAGAGAAACAAGAATTTCGAGATTTAGGGTAGACAATTTTTTAGGGTTCTTAGTTTGGGTGAGTTATGGTTTGAAGATCTAAAGAATAGGGGGGAGGATAATATTAAAAGAATGTGGTGGAAAAAATGGAGGGAGTCATTAACTTGGTTGGGGAAATTGAATGAATTAGGTGGGAAGTAGTAAATGTATTAAAGTGGGTGGGTGATTAATGAATGGCAATATTGTAATAAAGTTGAACAATTGTTACCATATATAGCTATGTGTCACTTATTTTGATATTTTCTAAAAAGGAATACGTGTCAATTATTAAAAAATGGAGGAAGTATTAGACAATAAGTGCAAGTATTAAACCTACCATTGTGTAACTCATTTAGATATTTCGAAGTCAATTTAGGAGTTGGTGATAAAAACTTCTGATGTTAGTCAAAAAAAATATTCCGACTACTAGGAACCATGTATCTTAATTTGAGGTTGTTATTCATGTTGCATGCTTCCTTTGCTCTAATCTAGTCCCAACATTGGGGGTTGGAAAACAAACTATTTAAGGTGAGGGAGAGATAAAAAAAAGGGGCCCATGTGATTAAGAGAGAGATTGAGGGAAAGAAAATCCAAAATAGTCAAGGTTGCAACTAAATTGAAGCACCAAAAAGTAAAAAGTAAGAAGTGTTGGAACTAAAAGAGAACGAAAGGAGTGTAATATTAGAAATTTAAGTTTAGCAGTTTCGATGTTGTTATTTTATTTGTGGATTTGTTGCTTTCAAACACTATTATGATATGATGATGAATTTTAGCAAAGAAGAAAGAAGACCCTTGACATACTCTAATAAATAGAAGAAAGAGGAAAAAACGTTCTCAAGAGATGCACATGAGACGACGGGGTGGAGTATGTTAATGTAAGATTACGCCTTGAATGTGTTCAACGAAATGCGTCGAAATTGCTGATTTGGAATACCGTCCGATCGGGCCCGAGACAAAGTTTCAGCAGCTGTCTTCTGGAGGTCGCCCAATCGGGCGTAATTACCGAATTGTGACCGGGCGAGTTACGGCTGATCGAGCCCGCAACGAATCTGGGATTAGTAAGTACTGTCCGATCTCGGGTAGAGGCCCGTTTTCTCTGGAGAACGCGTTTTAGACGCAGGAGTATAAATAGGTTATTTACCTTATTGTTTTAGACTACGAATTAAGTCTAATTCTATCTGTAATCTGGTTTTCCTCACATAATAAAATATTATCTCTCTGTCCGTGGACATAGCCAAATTGGTGAACCACTTAAATCTTTTGTCTGTTTTCATTGTTTTACATTCATTATTTGTTTCTCTCTCACGTCCGTTATAACAAATTGGTATCAAAGTTTTGTGTTCGATCTGTGTGAGAAAGCTGTCTAGGATGAATGTGAAGATTGATAAATTCACTGGAGGAATAGTTTTAGTCTGTGGCAAATCAAGATGCGAGTTTCACTGAAGCAACAGGGGTTGTGGGAGCCATTGACGAAGAAGTCAACAGATTCACTTACCGCTGAGATAACCACTTTGGAGGAAAAGGCTCATTCAACGATTATGTTGTGTCTGGCTGATGACATAGTCACTGAAGTCGCGGAGGAGGAACCGCATCTGGTGTGGTTGAAATTAGAGAGTTTGTATATGACAAAATCTCTAACCAAGAAGTTGCTTTTGAAATAACGTCTTTTCAGCCTACGAATGCAGGAAGGTATGCCTCTTAGAGATGCATTAGATCAATTAAATACAATTTTGCTAGAATTGCGTAATATTGATGTTAAGGTGAAGGATGAGGATGCCGCTTTAATTCTGCTTGTTTCATTACCGTTATGATATGAAAATTTTGTGCAATCTTTAAAGATTTTTGTGTCCTTAGAAGAGGTTAGTTCATCTCTTCATAGTAGGGAATTGCGCCATAAGATATCTGTACTCAGGCTTTTGGATTAGTGGCCAGTAGTAGTGGTAAGGGACGTGGTGAAAAGAATTCTAAATGATGTCTGTATTTATGGTAAGGAAAAGGGGCATTGGAAAAAGAAATGTCCTAAAAAGAAGCATCAAGAGAATAAATTTAGGTCTGGTTGTGCTGTTGTTGCAGTAGAAAATTCGAATTCTGAGGATGATCTTGCATTAGCTGTTAATGAGCAAACATATTGTAGTGATGTGTGAGTTTTTTATTCTGGAGCGTCGTATCATATGATTTCTCGTAGTGAGTGGTTTTCTACTTATGAGCAGGTAGATGGGGGTAATATTTCAATGTTTAATAGTGAGTTTGTAAGACAGTTGGAATAGGCTCTATCAAAATCCGGACACATGATGGTACATTCTGCATTTTGAATAATGTTAGGCATGTTTCACATATGATGATTTCACTTAGTTTGTTAGACAATAAGGGTTCAGAGTTCAGATGGGAGTTGTGTATGTCTACAAGAGTCCAACGGATGTATTGAAGGGGTCAAGTGCGGTACCTTGTATGTTTTGCAGGGTTCTACTCTCTCAAGTTGAGGTACTGTTGTGTCGTTTGAAATTCAGAAGGAGGATATGACCAAGCTATGACACATGAGACTTGGGTATATGAGTGAGAGAGGGATGCAAATCCTCTCAAGGTTGATCTTCTGGGTGGCCATAATCTCACCAACTTGGAGTTTTGTGAGCATTGTGTCTTTGGGAAACTACATCGTGACAAGTTTCCTAAGGGCATTCATAGAACAAAAGGTACTCTGGATTATATCCATTTTAATTATTGGGGTCCTTCACGCGTGGAGTCTTTGGGAGGTCACATGTACTTAGTTTCTTTCATAGATGATTTTTCAAGAATGACTTGGCTAATTGTCATGAAGTTAAAAGGTGAAGATTTCAAATATTTCAAGTAGTGGAAGACATTGGTGGAAAATTAAACTGAGAAGAAGATCAAAAGGCTACGAACTGATAATTGATTATGGTCTGGAATTTTGTTTGTCTGATTTTGAATAAGTCTGTAAGAATGAAGGGATTGCTAGGCATCATACTGTTAGAAATACACCACAACAGAATAGTATAGCAAAATGAATGAATCAGACACTTCTGGAGAGAGCTCAGTGCATACTCTCTAATGCTGGTATGACTAGAAGGTTTTGGGGAGAAACCGTCAATACGACATGTTATCAAATCAACCGTGGACCTCACTCTGGGATCAATCTCAAAACACCATATGAGATGTGGTCAAGTAAGCTCTTAGATATGGGAGTTTTTGGTTGTAATGTTTACTATCATGTAAATGAAGGTAAGTTGGAAGCAAAGGCTAAAAAGAGTGTTTGTGGGTTATGAGGATGGAGTAAAGGGTTATAGAATTTGGTCTTCGTATGAGAATAAGGTTATACTTAGTAGAAATGTTGTCTTTGATGAAAATTCTATGTTTAATCCTACTGGTGAAGTCCATTGTTGTGTCAGATAGTGGTAGTGTTGATAAACAGGTGGAGCAGCAAGTCACTCATGATGAGAGTGATGATTATCAACACATTGATTCTGAAGAACCACCATCTTCAATACCAAGTGAAGAGGCTCCTAGCCTCGCTCAGGATCGTCTTATAAGGACAAAATTTGGGAAATCCCCAAAGAGACATGGTTTTGAAGATATGGTGGTGGCTTATGCATTATAGGTTGCTAAGGAAATGGATGTCTATGAGCCATCCACATATAGGGAAGCAGTTACATGTACGGAGTCTACCCATTGGCTTGCTGCAATGGAAAATGAGATGAAATCACTTCATAAGAATGAGACTTGAGAGCTTGTGTCTAAGCCTCAAGGGAGAAAAATTGTTACTTGTAAATGAGTTTCAAGAAAAAGGAGGGGATAACATCTGCAGAGGGGGTCAAGTATAAGGTTTGACTGGTTGCAAGAGGGTTCACACAAAGGGAGGGTGTAGACTACAATGAGATATTTTCACCTATAGTTAGACATACTTCCATCAGGGTGCAACTAGCAATAGTTGCACATCAGGATTTTGAGGATTTTGAGCTTGAGTAGTTAGATGTGAAAACAACTTTTCTACATGGAGAGTTGGAGGAGGAGATATACATGGCTCAACCAGATGGGTTCCAGCAATCGGGGAAGGAAAATCTAGGCTTGTTTGAGCTTACTCAATGTTTGCGATTGTTAGTTGCCTTCTTGGGCAAATCTAGGGTCCTTAGGGACTAATCTGGTCTGGTCGTCTTTTGGGACAAATCTCTTGTAGGGAGATTCTAGGCGTTGTGATCAAAGCATCTGTTTTTGGTTTATTGTGAGAGGATTCAAGTCAAGGTGGAGATTTGTAAGATTAATGCCTTGAATGTATTCGATGAAATGCATCGAAATTGTTGATTTGGAATACGGCCCGATCGGGTCGGGCGAGACCGCCCGATCGAATCTGAGACAAAGTTTCAGCAACTGTCTTTTGGAGGTCGCCCGAATCATCGAATTATGACCAGGCGAGTTGCGCTCGATCGGGGCCGCAACGAATCTGGGATTAGTAAATACCGCCCGATTGGGTGGATGTCGCCCGACACAATATTTTATCCGGAAAACGCATTTTCGACGCGGAAGTATAAATAGGTTATTTACCTAATTGTTTAAGACCATGAATTTAGTTTAATTCTCTCTGTAATCTGGTTTTCCTCACATAATAAAATAATTTATCTCTGCCCGTGGACGTAGCCAAATTGGTAAACCACGTAAATCTGTTGTCCGTTTTCATTGTTTTACATTCATTATTTGTTTCTCTCTCACGTCCGTTATAACAGTTAAGTTGGTTCATGTGATCTTAACTAGCAAAGTTATGTGACAGGTAGATTACTCACTGCAATAGCGCAAATAGTTGGGCCTACCATGGAATAATCAAAAGTTGAGACTTTTTAAACGACGGACATAATTGAGACTCGTAGCAGAATTTTTTAAATCGCTAGAAAAGTGAGATCAGAGGGAAGATCTTAACCTTTTCGGCTGGTTCCCAGCCCCTGCTGTAACAAGTGTCATAACATCATTAATACTTGCATGGTTTCCTTGTTTGCAAGAAATTCCTTCATTTTTTTCATCATCATTTTCCTCTTCTTGCTACCTTTTACTTTTGTATTTGATGATGCTGGAATTATCAGAAAATTCATGGTGCACAATGCCATCTCATCTGGTCTCATATGGCTCTGTTGCCCTATCAGCTATAGCTTTATAAGTATCTAGGAGAGAAGTCAACATAGAAGGTGAGACAAAGTGAGCATTGATGTTGGACCTTTGTTCTTATCTTCTTTGGAAGGAAGGCACTCTCTCTTTTTCTCTGTTTCTCTTTCCCTCTCCCTCTTTTACTTGTGTTCCTTTCATGTCTGCCCATAGCCCTCTGCTGCTTTTCGAGTCTTAAGATCAATGGAATCAATGTTAGATGGCTGAGAGCAAAATAAGGGGAGAGAATAACTGGCCTGCTCTGCTACTTAGTCTTTACCCAAGTCAAATGGGGTGGGTGCATAGTTCAAATACGCGGTTTCGGTCACGATCACAGGAACGGTCATGGTGATGCGGGAAGGGGATGATGCGGTTTTCGTACTGCCAAATATTGGCTCAGACCATGATATATCCCTGGAACCCACCCAATACGTGGTTTTTTAGACCTTTACGATACGCGTAGTATCGGTTTTGGTAAATTTGAAAACCTGTAGAACACGGGCAATACGATACGATGCAACCTTGTTTTGACACCATGGGCGGGGGTGGGTGAAAGCGAGAAAAGCTACTTCTAGATGGGTTGTGGTGGACCTGTGGCAGTTGAGATGTAAGGATGTTCTGGTGGTGGTGGGACGTGGGAGGATTATGATGGATTGGGAGAGAGCATTAGGGATAATTATTTCCCTTAATAAAATACCTAACAATTGTGATTAGCTTTAGGAACTAACAATTATGAGTAGCCTTAGGAATCATAAAAGCTGCTTTTATTATCTGCCTCAAGAAACAACTAGTTGTTTTTATTATCAGCCTCAAGTAACAACTACCACTAAACTCTACAAAAACGACAACTCAATATTAGCTAGGAAACTACTAATACAACCACTAATTGCATATTTTGTTCTTCTAATGGGAGCTAAAATAAACTACCAAGGCTGCAAATATTGTACCCTTCCAAACTCTGCTTTCAGTGCAATCCTTTCTGGTTTTTGCTTTACTTTTTTCTAGAACTTCCAATCCCTTGATGCAACTTGAAATTAATTGCTGTTGATGAAATGAAGCATGATTATGGTATTTTAGCTGCTTACTAATTATTGTGCATTTTTTCGAGTTGTTTTTCAGTTACCTGTTATTACAACCGATCAGACTGATTTTTCATTGTGGGGCAGCGGTGAATGGTGGATGCTTCTGTCAGCACAAAGCATGGCAATTGGTACTGTCATGGTGCGTTGGGTTTCCAAGTTTTCTGACTCTGTTATGGCTACTGGATGGGTAAGTCTATGCTTCATTTCCATCCTACATTGTGATCTGTCTCTGTCTGATGGGTTTTGCATGCAGGTTTGAACTGGAAAGTCAAGATCAATGGCTTTGACTGAGTATATTTGAATTTAATTACACTTCACAAATTGATGGTTTGGCATATAAATGAAAGTGATTTTTAAGTTTGTGGAAGTCTTCGGTTTATGAAGGGAGTCCTTACCACTATAAACTCACTTTAGAGTTCAGATTGGATGTTCAGAATGGTATGTTGAAGGAAATAGTCCTTCCTTTTTGAGTATTATTCTTATGTCTGAACCTAGAAGTTTGGATTTTGATCCAATTTTATTCTCCACATGGAGCAAATGAAAACAAGTTTGAACAACTTGCTACCAGAGATCTTCTGATCTGTTCTGTTTGGTGTCTTCTCTTGATTAATGAGAACAGGAATAGAAACTGAGGTTCCATACATGCTGATGCTGAGATATTACTTTTTTTTTGCAGCACATGGTACTTGGCGGGCTTCCTCTAGTAGCTTTATCGGTACTGAATAATGATCCTATATTCAATGGGAGTCTTAATGAGCTCTTGGCTATCGACCTTTCATCACTGTTTTATACATCCATCTTTGGGGGTGCTATTAGCTATGGTGTATTCTTCTATAACGCAACAAGAGGTCCTTATTTTTGATGATTCCATATTCATTATTTCCTTAATAATGCACCTACAAGTGGCCTCTTTGAATCGAGCGATTGTTGTATAATCCATATTAACCTGAGTACTTTTATTTCAGGTAGTCTGACAAAACTTAGCTCTCTCACTTTTCTGACTCCAATGTTTGCTTCAATTTTCGGGTAAGATGTTTTCACTGTGCCCAAAACTCCAAATGCCTTAACATTATGAGATCTTTTTGACGTATGTGCTCTTTTTCAAGCTATCAAGCATGACACTCCTTTTCTTTGTAGATTCTTGTATCTAGGCGAGAGCTTCTCGAATTTGCAACTAGCTGGGGCCTTCATAACCTTGGTGGCTATATACATGGTAAATTATAAAGACAGCACTGTGGAATGAACAAGTTTATGGCAGGTTCCGCAAAGCTACTTGAATATTCAGTGCAGAAGAACATTGATCAGACCTACATTCTCAAATTGATCGATGAATCATGTAGCATATTGTACACACTCGTTCAGCGTGTGACTTGTACAGGCATCAAAGCTTAAACAAGAGATAATTATACCAGAGATAAAAATGCAAGCTTGTACCTTGGATTGAATGGATGAAACTGGATATACTGCTGGACTATAATCTTCAAGACAAGGTTTCCTGGGAGATTGTTGCAACTTGCAAGCTCAAAATCCAGTCTTGGCAGTCCCTAAAATCATCTGTAAATTGTATTTATCAATAGATCTTGGTTAATTCATGTAACTATCGTTAAGGCAGTTGGGGGTATCCACCTTAGAGGGGGGTTACATATTTCTCTCTATATTTTGGTAAGAGAAGGACCCTATCAAACTAGAACATCTCACAGGTATAAAGGAGGTCATGTACATATTGGCATATCTTTAAGACGAACATTTAAAAAAATAAATTAACAACGATGAGAAAGTTAGTACTGCGATGAGTTCTGTACGAGATTCAAGGGACGCCATAGAACTTATTGAGTGCTATTTAATCAAAGATTGTGAAATTTTAGGTGGTGTATTTCCTCCATTTTTAATTCTCGTAACATTAAGTGTGCCTAAAGATCGGAGAGAGCTAGAGAAAGATTAAGAAGAATTCACATGTGCTGGGAGAAAAAAAAATAAAATGTCAAAAATGTCAACATTGCAATTTATAGTGAACTTACTAAAATAGAAAAGTTTTAAGTATTCAAAAACGAAGGAAGTATAAAACTAGGAAAGGTACAAAAGAATTAAGAATAGACGAGCCACCATGAGTGCATGGATGAAAGGTAGCACGTGAATGTTTTAAACGAGATATGCTATACAAAGTACTATTTTCATTTTTTATGTGTTACACTTTTCTTTTTAGATTATTTCTATTTAGTTACTTCCTATGTTTTTTTTAGATGTTATACTTTCTATTTTAGGAAGTTTTAAATTAGATGTTATACTTTTATTTTGGGTAATAACTTCTCGTTATCTCTCTCCTATCACATGGTCATATGGGACCCTTTTGTTTTTCATTCTCTCTATCTCTCTCCTCTCCAAAAATTACCTAAGAGTCCGTGATTTGAAAAGTGTAACATCTAATAAAAAACGGAGGAAGTATTATATTTTCAATTTATCTACATATATGGTAATATATCACATCATATTTATTCACTTTTCTACCTCATTTGTCCAACCACTCCTTTTATTAACCCACTTCAAACCATCCCACCTAGTTTCAGAATCAATTTCAAAGCTAAGCAATTCAAATCTCCCTTGAAAGATAGACTTTTTCTCTCCCTCGAAAAGAGGCTTGCACTGAGAGAATCTGTGACGTACATGGAAGTTTTGATGGACCCGGATAGTATCATAAAATTGCATTTTCATTGATATTAATTGTACAGTTGTGTTTGTAAGAGCTCATGTCTCTCATTTACCTTGGTAGAACCCTTTGTTTCTACCTTTCCTAATATCTTGTGTGGAGCTCACTTGTCTGGCTCCCTTTTCAACTCATGCACATATTATATATTTATAGTTGTTGTATCCTAGCTTCTAGATTTTTCTTTCAAGTACAAATATCTTAGATTTTTCACAAGATAATTCTAGATACACATTAGATAATTTTCTCACATTTTTCATCATATCAAACATTTAGAATTTTCTAGATTAATCTCTAACACTCCCCCTTAATCTTGAAAATTGTTGTACTTCATCATGCTTCTTCCAAAGGTCTCTTCAAAGTCTGGTTGATGCACTTGTCATCATCTATCTCCAAACTTGATTCTTGAAATTTTCTTCTCGTCCTCGTCGGTGCCTACGTCACCAACTACCTTCCATTTTCTTCTTTCCATATTGTTGATTATCACTTCTTTGTGGTGGTACCCTTGTTACCAACCATCCTACCTTTGTTTCTTCATCATATTTCTTGATCTTTAATGTTTTTGGTTGGTACTCATGTTACCAACTTACTCCTCCTAATCTGAACTTTTTCATTTTTCTTCTTCACATATCTTTATTCAATTTCATTCTTTCATTGATGCTTATGTCACCAATCATCTCTGCTAATGCCCATGTCATTAGCAAATTCCAAAATCTTTCTCTTGAACTTTTTTTTTTCCCTTCTTCTCCTTTTTCTTTTCATTTTATTTTTTTCCCTTCTTCTTCCCAACTATTGGTGCTCTTGTCACCAATATTCTCCATTTTTTTTCATTCTTTCCTTTTCTTCCAATGCTAATTTCATTTGTTGATGTTCATGTCATCAACCATCAAACTTATCCTACATTATAATCTTCAACATTTTTCAAAAGTTATCTCATCTTTCTTTTTTCCTCCATCATCATATTTTAATTTCCAAACATATCTTCCATTTTTGTCTTCTCCTAAAACTCTTTTATTTCATCTCCATACCTTTTGAATTATCTTCTTTAAAATTTTGTATTAGATACTTACCTTGACTGTGCCCTCCAAATCTCTTCGTACAAGCTTGATTTCCATCTCTCGGGCCTTCGATCTTCTTTGTAACCACTTTTCGGCTCTGATACCATGATAGAATTTGTGGCGCACATGGAAGTTTTGATGGCCCTAAATAGTATCATAAAATTACATTTTCATTGATATTAATTGTACAGTTGTGTTTATAAGAGCTCATGTCTCTCATTTACCTTGGTAGAACCCTTTGTTTCTACCTTTCCTAATATCTTGTGTGAAGCTCACTTGTTTGGCTCCCTTTCAACTCATGCACATATTATATATTTATAGTTGTTGTATCCTAACTTCTAGATTTTTCTTTCCGTACAAATATCTTAGATTTTTACAAGATAATTCTAGATACACATTAGATATTTTTCTCACATTTTTCATCATATCAAACACTTAGAATTTTCTAGATTAATCTCTAACATGCACGCCCTTCTATGGTTTGCTCGGTAATCGTTATGGCGGAGGATCCGATCGAAAGATGTGCAAAATTACAATTTACGAAGGAGAAAGATAGAATTATTGACCTAGGGAATGATGTTCCCATTGATATAGATGACAAACTATCGTTGCGATTAGTAGGGTTTTCAGTACCGAGGCTTTTAAACGAACTCTTACTCAATCACGGATTCACGGGGAATTTAAAAGAAGGTGATTATTAAAGCTGTTGAAATCATTTTGTTTGTCTTTCAATTCAACCATTGGAAGGACAAAGAAAATGTGTTAGAGGGACGATCATGGTGTTTCGATCAACACTTGCTAGTATTGAACGAGATAACGAGGGATGAAAAACTAACATAAGTACCACTTGCAGACTCGCCATTTTGGATACGTTTTCATAATATACCTTTTTATGCTCTAAAGATCATGTCAAAACCATTACCCCATCTTTGGGGGAAGTCATGGAGATAGAGAATGATGAACTGGGGAAAGAGAAATTTTGTAAGGTTACTTTGATGATGGACGTCAATAAACCGTTCTGGCGATTTCAGAAAATTAAAAAACCATTTTGACTGTTGAATTTAAATATGAGAGAATTCCTTTCTTTTCTATTTATGTGGATGTATGAGATCATGAAAAGATGGCCAGTTGTTAGTTAATGAAGAAGAGGATAAAGATTTGGGGTGGGGTTTGTGGCTAAAGGCCTCACCAGGCAATGGTCGCACACAATACTCGGCGGAAGAAGCTCTAGCGTTGAAGGGAAAACTAAAGCAACTTTTTGTAAGCAAGGTCTCGCTGACTTCATCGTCTTCTAATGCAAAAAGAATTGTCCATGTGGAACAAAACTATAGTAAATAGGTAATGTGGGGGAAGATGATGATGGGGAGAATGAGGTTTGTGGGGATAGTGGTGGACAAAAGGACACGAGGGTGATGAAGGGAGTACACAAAAGTGTGAGAGGGAGAATAGGGGAAGAGAACTGGACTTAAATACTGGGTAGCTGGATCGAGGCGTCGAAACAAGTGATTTGCCACTGGAGAATCACAACCCACCGTTACTTTTTTCGATGGGGTGTGCACCTATTGCTGGGGTTCATGCAATGTCCGTGGAGAGTGTTAGGGTGCACAAAGAAAATATAGGGGTGAGAGGAGAAAAGAGAAAGGATTGGTTGAGGGGATGGAGGATGATATGGAGGAGGTTAGTGTGATGGGAAAACAATTACATAGTGATGACTTAATGGATGAGAGTTATGTCTCTTTCAAAGTAGCGGAGGTTGGTATTACCCAACCTCGCAAAGAACAATGAAAATCTTGAGCTGGAACTATCGAGGGCTTGGCAACCCTTGTATAGTAAATACTCTCCATAATTGGTGTGGGGGAGATAGCCCAAATATAGTTTTTCTTATGGAAACTATGATAGACAAAAAAGCTTTAGAGAATTTATGGCGGCGATGTGGGTTCGAAAATAGTATGTGTGTTGGTAGTTATAGGCATGTTTTTATGTTTGCCTACGCGAGATGAACGTGTATTAGATTTGACTAGCCCACTGTAAAGGTTTTTGTATTGAAAATTATTTTTAAGTTGACAACAATTTTTTAAAGGAAGACTCATAAACCTGATTGGATTTTGGAAAATCGTAGGGACAAAATAGGGACTTATCCAATGTAGATTTCACCGTCTAGACTCCATAGATGGTCAAAATAAACCAAAGATTGAGTTCAAGGGTGAGGGTACAACATAATCAGGAACCATGTTGCCCATTGCTGGCCCTACTAAATATCGATTCATGTCAATGTTTATGCAATAGAATAACCAAATAATGTTTTAAGCACCCTAAAAATAATTAGTCTAGGTTGGTTCAGGAAACACATAAAAGACTATTTTTAGTGATTTGTTATTATCCAGTCAATTTACTGGGAACCTAACAGGTTGTCCAAATTAATCTGATAAATATTAGCTAGTACAGTCGCTCAACATAATCAGATTCGCTAATTGTATGTAAGTCTCTAGAGAGTTCTATCGCTCGATCTTTGACTTATTAACAATATTTAATCAGACAATTGATCAGATTGCAAGATTAACAATAAAAACAATAATCAATTAGTGAAATAAATAACTAATCAAACCATGAATAAATAACAATCAATAACCATATCATATAAACATGGATTCCCAAACCCTAGAAATAAAAACTACTCTATCATGAAATAAAAGATGAAATCTGAAACTATAAAAGAAAACTTAATTAAAGAAATCAACAAAAGAAACTAATAAAATTCATGAATTAATGAATAAGAATAAAAACTAGGGTTTTCAACTAGAAACTAGAGAGAAAAAGAGGAGAAGAAAACTAAAACTAAAACCTCTAAAAAATAACGTGAGAGAGAGAGAGAGGAGAAAAAGAATGAAAACCTAACCTAAATAATATTCAATAACGTAATATGACTAGGAAAGTCTTTTACAAGATAAGGAAAGTCTTAATTAAATCATTAATGTGCGGATTAGTTATCCGCGCGTATGCGTGGCAGATTCCAGTAGAAACAGTGCAATCTTCCGAAAGGTATAACTCCTTGACTAGAAATTTCCTCGGAGCGTGCCACCTATAGTTGGAAAGCTATTCTAGTCTAGTTTCCAAATCTGCTAGAATTACTCGATTGTAATGAGCACATCCAAAGTTATGATCAGAAGAGTAGACGTGACTCTTTTTCACATTTCTTCTAATGATTTTCCGCTTCGTTTTGCTCAAACTCGTACTATGAATATCAACGATCCTTATGCATTGTAATTCTTTCCAAGTGCTCTAATCCTCAAGTTTAGCTAATTATACTCCAAATACGTCTCAATGCCTGAAATTCATCAAAAACAAAAAAACATACCGAATAGGAGTAGAAAAGCATAACTTAAGAATGTAATGCAATAATGAACCTAAATATGAAACTAAATACTCTAACATGCAACCTAAATGCACCTAAAAACTATATATAAATATGATTATCAAACTCCCCCAAGCTAAACCATTGCTTGTCCTCAAGCAATAGACATAGACATGGAAAAGTTAGACAACCTACAATATAGGACTACAACAGGGCTAAACACTCAATTGAAAACACAAGAGATATAATCACTACATAAACCAAGCATCGAAACAATCTCAACAAAGCTGCATAGCATTCATGTATCGCAATCGACTCTCCAATCATACCACAACCATCTCTCCAAGCTGGATTTAACCAAAACATGACAGACCTCATTATGTTATGTGCACTAAATCTTCATGTGTTTAAGGGTTAAATAATGACTCTCAACCTAATCAAGTCGACTCAGATGAACAAATACTCTTTAACTTTGACTTTTTGACTCACTTAATACTCAACAATAATACACAATGATCAAGAGGACTTTTAAGGTTGTAATGGGGCTGAGGTTAAAGGTATGGAAATAATTTGGGAATTGTGGTGGAAAAACCGAGAAGGGGGAGCATCATATAACTGAAAACATGACTAAAAAAAGGTCACAACAACTCCGTGCAACAACCAACAATCTCTAAATATAATCAACAATCTTTTCGCTCAAGAAATTCAATCATAACCCTTTTTATTTCACTTTATTCACAACTTTTTTTTTCACTTCTTTTTCATTTCATCTTTCACCTTTTTTTGTGTTTTTTTTTTACAAACTTTCATTTCAATTTCCAAGCTCACTAAACATATTTTTCATTCTTCTAACCACAAATAGAGCACTTCAATTCAATACAAACTAAACCAAAACTAATACTCGCTCCCCCAAGCTAGGCTTGGGACAAGAATCAAATGAGGCCAATGGCTTGTAATGTAGGTATCAATTAAACAAAGTCAATAAAAGGCTCAGCGGGGCTAGATGAAGGATAATATGAAATAAGAATAACTCTGGAGCTAAGATCATCAAATGAAACGCCTCAATCATATCAAAATGTATGCACTATAAATATCAAGGAGTATCAAGTCAAAGTCAAGATCAATGAAACAACGAGGAACTAATCACACATGAAATAACAAAACTGACACATATACGTCAGTTTATAGGCACAAAAGCTCACTTACGTTAAGGTGTCTGCACAATAATGTTAAATCGAGCCAGAGAAGATAATCAATCTTACCACAAAATCAATTGCGAACAATCGTGCTATGAAGTATCATGAACAAGATGAGTGACACTTAACAAATGTAGTAAAATATCAACAAGGTTCTCAAAAAGTCTTAGCAGTAGTCCCATAGATGCAACTAAAATGAGATGAAATTATATGAGATGAAATATGCTAATGCAACTAAGAAAGCGTACAATTTTTTTGGTTACACGTAAACTTCCACTTCTAATAAGCAGTACAAACCGTGCAACATCCTACGAAAGCAATGAAATCTACACTAAAAACAATAAAGGATAGAACTTCCTCCCCCAGCTAGAATCTGCAGTGTCCCAACTGCATAAACCAGTTCAGAATAAAACCAAAACCACCTAACAATCATCCAGCACCGAGCACTCCTACAAATACCACAATCTACCACTAACACACCACACAAAACCTCCTACAATTCAATCAACTAATAATTCAAGCAATGTGCAAAAGATTCTCAACAAGATTGCATCAAAATATAATTCAAGCAAAAATTCGAAATGAACATTAACAACAGATACAAGTGAGAATAGTTACTTACTACCCAATTAATTGGGGGAGAAGAGTCAAGTATGCTCAAAAATCACATTGTAATGCTTCACAAATGCGAACTTGAACCAATTTTTTGCTAGCTTGAATGAGTTCTAATACAACCATGGAGGGAAAAAAAAGTAAGAAAAACAAAAGTGAGATCATTGGAAAAAATATAACAACAAAAACTTTAAAGCAAAAAAAAAACAGATTAATACAAACAAAAAGAAAAGAAAAGGAAGAAATAAAAGAAAAAAAGAAGAAACGAGAAGATCAGAAGGAAGTGCGGCTGGTGCGCGAACAAGATGAAAGATGTGACGATGGTGGTGCGCAGGTTGATGGTGGTTGGCGGTAGGGCGGAGGGCAGGAAGGAGACAAGCATGGGGATGTGAAGTGTGAGGATAGAGGAGGACGAAAAACAGGAGGGCTGTTGGTGGTGCGGATGTGTTCGGCGAAGTTGGTGCTGGGTTCAGAGGTGTGGCGCTTAGCAGCGGGTTGGCCGAGAAACGCGGAGAACGGGTGGCGATGTGAGCGAGGCAGAGGAGATGCAATGTGGTGATGGTTGCAGGTCAGCGGTGGTGCGTCAGTGCGGTAGTGGGTGAAACGAAGGAATGCTGCGCGGGTGAATTCCTCTCGCTTTCTTCTTCGTTCTTTCTTTATTTTTTTTTGAATAACCCAATAATCAGCTAGCCAGCGAACGCCGACCAACCAACGGGCTGGGCAGATGTTTTGTTTTTCTGATTTCTTTTCCTGATCTTTGTCAACCTACAATAGACACAAAAAAAAACACCAAAGTGAGTAAACTCACTCAAAAAGGAAGAAACAAAGACAAAAATCATAATAAAAAGTAAAGAATAGAAGAGAGAAAATAAGTTAATGCTCGGGTTGCCTCCCGAGAAGCGCAAATTTAAGGTCTGCATAACTGTTAAAGACTGTAGATCAATCATAATAGTTCAATGCTCTAAGAAGCTTATCAAATGTTCCTGCAGACATCTTAGAGCATATCATATAGGAGTGAAAAGGAAAAATAAAAAAAAATTAGTCCTAAAAAATTACTAAAACTACAAAAAGAAAAATCAACGGAAAAATTATATTTACAAGAAGAAAAAGAAAAATCGGTAGTCTTTTTAAATGACTCAAAAGAAGGAAAAGAAACTAAATTTATATTAATTACATCATCATGATAGTTATTTAAAAGGGGAGAAAGAAGGAACGATAGGAGATGAAAAGAATAATGTCAAGTTTTTGAGAGAATGGAACATGAATCAAAAACAGTATCAGATGGAACCGACAAAGACTCATGCACTATTTCACTCTCAACTTTAGACACATGCAGACGAAAAGTTTATCGAAAAAGTGTCAGACACTTCAGTCTCAACAATGGATTCGTCAACATAGAGACACAAACTACCAACTCCACCAATTACACCCTTACCTTCTACCAAATTATCGTAAGTCATATCAACGCCTTTCTCTTTCAAATTATAATTCTCAACACTAATATCAGTATCATCAAGTATCACCTCTTGGTTAGTAGATTGCTGCACA
This sequence comes from Beta vulgaris subsp. vulgaris, assembly GCF_026745355.1. NCBI lineage: Eukaryota > Viridiplantae > Streptophyta > Magnoliopsida > Caryophyllales > Amaranthaceae > Beta > Beta vulgaris. The sequence continues at coordinate 40,703,892 of NC_079202.1, read as the reverse complement.
AGAAGAAATTCAATAGATTTCGTTATGTTTTGGTAACCATGAGCTAATTCATTTAAATCCTCATGTTGTTTAACAATATACTCTTTCATCATGTGAAAAAGTTCCTGACGCTCTGATGTTTCAGGTTGAAAATAATTATTCTCTTTAGGTTGATAACATTGGGTATAATCAGGCACATAAGACTCATTAGGGTAATGAGAATATTCATAAAGGTTCATGCATATATTTTGTAAATTTTGACAATCATATGATGCATCATAAACATAATCATTCGCATTATAATACCCAGAATAATCATATTGTCCTTGATAATTAGAAAAAACATCTCCATCTAAACTATAATTATACGACTCCATAACAACACACTAAAATAGAGAGGAAGACAACAAAAAAAAAATTTTTACAAAGAGAAAGATAAAAAAATATACACAGTTTAATTTCACCAACAATAAAAACCAAATAAAACTATATCGTCTCCCCAGCAATAACGGCGCCAAAATTTACAAGATAAGGAAAGTCAAGAAAAGAAACTAATGAAACTCATGAATTAATGAAGAAGAATAAAAACTAGGGTTTTCAACTAGAAACTAGAGAGAAAAAGAGGAGAAGAAAACTAAAACTAAAACCTCCAAAAAATAACGTGAGAGAGAGGAGAAAAAGAATGAAAACCTAACCTAAATAATATTCAATAACCTTTCTTTCAAAAAAAAGTAAAAATTCAATAACCTAATTAATAACTAGGAAAGTCATTTACAAGATAAGGAAAGTCATAATTTAATCATTAATGGGCAGATTAGTTATCCGCGCGTACGCGTGACAGATTCCAGCAGAAACAGTGCAATCTTCCGAAAGGCATAACTCCTTGACTAGAAGTCTCCTCGGGCCGTGCCACCTATGGTTTGAAAGCTCTTAAAGTCTAGTTTCCAAATCTGCGGGAATTACTCGATTGTAACGAGCACATCAGAAGTTATGATCATAAGAGTAGACGTGACTCTTTTTTCACATTTCTTATAATGATTTTCCGCTTAGTTTTAGCTCAAACTCGTACTATGAAGTATGCAAACGATCCTTATGCATTGTAAATCCTTTCCAAGTGCTCCTAATCCTCAAGTTTAGCTAATCATACTCCAAATACATCATCAATGCCTGAAATTCATCAAAAACAAGAAAACATACCGAATAGGAGTAGAAAAGCATAACTTAAGAAATAATGCAATTATGAACCTAAATATGAAACTAAATACTCTAAAATGCAACCTAAATGCACCTAAAAAACTATATATAAATATGATTTATCAGGAATACAATAGTTCTTGCACACTGAGAACAATGTTAATTAAGAACAAATGTGTGATTTTGATTTGTGATTATGACTTTGCTTTTGTGCTTGTGTTTTTGAGAGAGTTTCTAACCATTCAGTCATATGAGAAGAGTCTCATATATATAGAGGATCCTTTTAATGACTAAAACTTTACAATAAAAGCATAATAACCGTTAAAGGCAACAAGCAACATTTCGCGATAATTAGTAAACTGACTAAATGGAGCGGTCACTTCAACATGGAGCGCATGTTCCATGGTCATCATCACTCTTTTGCTTTGTTTCCTTGATCCCTTCCAACTTTGAGCAAGCGCTCTATTATAGGAGCGGACCCTCTACATGGACATCCTTTATATCCTACGTTATTAAGTGACGAAATTATAACCAAGCGAGTTATACAAACATAACATGAATCTAATCATACAAATGCTCTAAATCTCCAACAATTAACTCAATAAGGGCCATACATTTTATATTGATCAAGTATGTGCTACGATAATACTTGTATATATAATTCATCCCATAAAATAATACTTGTATTCCTTTTAGGATGTCTCGAAAAATCGTTATGCATGTTTTAATTATAGTATATATTTAATACTACTTTTTAGTTTCAATATAGTTTTGGTTATTTTTAGCAATAGTTCATTTTTTTTAGATATTTAAAAGACAATTAGCTTTCCAATACAAGTATATAATTAAATAATATAAATTATATTATTTTTCGCTTTTATTAATTTCTATGAAAATGAGAAACAAGCACTATATTATGAGACAACTCAAGTACTATTTTGTTGTGACTTATGAAGATGACTTTAACCAATTTAATGACAAAACTTTGGATAACTTAAAAATAACTTATAATAACTCATGGAAAATGTTATCAGGACCGGAATCCTACTTTGGATCGTAGGGGTTAGTAGGATTGAATCGATGAGATCGGATCGTAGGATCTTAAGATCCTACAATTCCGTAAAATAGAGATAATTATGCTTTAATATGATCAGAAACTCATGTTAAAAATTTACACAAATTAATAATGACTTATTTCATTAACAAATGGTGATAGTTTTTCAATACTATAAGATTGATGTAACATGAAACCAAAATCTAATAGGAGAAATATAATATGTGAAATAACTTTCTGATTTTTTTACGATAGAATTGAATCGTAGAATAGTAGGATTGTAGAATCGTATTAAGATCCTACCATGTGATTTTTTGAGGTTGGGTAGGATCGAAAGATCCTACAAGATTAAGATCCTACGTAGGATCAGGATCGATGAGGTCCTTTCGGATCGTAGAATCGTAGGATTGTAAGATCCGGATCGAGATCTTAACAACAATGTTTATTGGTATTATATTATACGATGAATTCTGCCTCAATTTTCACTATTTTGTTTAGTGGTCTTGAATTTATCTGTGTTACTTTTCATATTGCAAGTGTAAATTTGATTATTTCAAATATTGCTAAGACTTATTAAGGGTAACTTTGCCTAAATTTATGATAATTTATATACAATTAAAGGTAACCTTGCCTTTCAAGAAAAAAAAGATCATACGATATAGCACAACCATATAAATTGAACATCAAATCATTCATTAATGTATTGATTCCAAATCATTCCTATCATCATACATCATCAAAAAACTTATATGAAGATACTTATGTATAGTACGTATCCAGAATATTCACATCAAAAATTTATATTTTAGCTTTGAAAAACCAACTATAACATTATTGAATTATCAATGCTATAGCGAGGAGGTTAATAATCCAGAGAAATCAAGTTGGGGAAATCGCCTTCGATATTACACATTTATGTAATTCACTATTTTGGATACAAAGAGCTAATACCTTAATATCTTTTTTTTTGTCGTTGGTGTTTCAACCATTTTGGATCATCTGAATTTGCACCATCAAAATCTAAGGAATGTGATCTTTCAAACGAAGATAAAAGGAAAAAATATCAATGGAAAGTATAATTATCAACAAATACAAAATATGTAGAAACTTATAACATAAAAGTAAAAGTGAATTTTACTCCCAAGTTGTTTACAACAAGATTTACAAAGCCTTCACCACCAAAGTACACAAAAGTGGGATCTTTGACTTTGGCTCGACCCAATATTTATGATCTAAAAAGTATATGTGATTAAACATGATTCTACTCATGTTTTCACAAAATGGTCCACCGCTTGTAGGTAATACAACTCTGGAATATTGGTGGTTTTGTAATATGAAATTTCCATCATGAATAAATTTAAAATTATAGTACATAGCTATTGAAAACATATCTGTAACGCCCCGACTCCTAAGCATCGTTAATTCATTAATTAGCTCTTACTTAGCAGCGGAAGACTTAACTTAGTCGGTGCGTTACTGCCGTACTTTCCTTTTGGAAAATACAAGGCAACATAAGTTCGTTTAAGAACGTAACTTTATAAGTATTAAACTTAATAACTAACTTAGAAATGCGTAAATAACTAGGTGAAACATAATTAAGGTTCATAAACTAATGTTCTCAAGCTTAGAATACATATTAATAAGAGTTTGCATAATTTAAGTAGTAATTATTCCTCACTGCTACGCCATTCCGTCACCCCGTCATTACCTAAAACAGAAAAGCAAAACGTCATGAGCCGAGGCCCAGTAACATACTACTCTAACATCGTAAATTCATTTCAATTCATTTTAGTTGCAAACAGGGAGGAGAGAGAATAGAGTAAAAACATTTCATAAACATTTTATGTAAACATAAATTCATTATTATCTTCATATCATAATCATCATCATAATTATCTTATTGGTAACTTGGCGAGTATAACATACAGGGACGTCTCCCATCATCATCATCATCATCATCATCATCATATCATAGGGCAATAGCCACCAGGGACATCGTCCCTAACCAGAAGGTGGCATAAAGCCAGGCATAGTGCGGTGCCACCAGGGACAATTGCCCCTAACCAGAAGGTGGCGTTTCCGCCATAGAATAGAACGGTACGTGCACGACCAACATAACATCGTACTGCCAAGAACCATCTTTCACTTTTGTTTATCATGTTTCATTTCTTTTTATTTATACATTATACTTCACAATCATCATGGAAATCATATTCTTTAATCTTTCGCAATTCATCATAAATTACGTAACGTCATGAAATATCATGTTCATAAAAACTATTTCATATCCCGCAATCCATAAAAGCATACATTTAACATAAACATTATAAATATCAACATAAAACATATATTTAGAAAGGGAATGCGGGTGTTAGCAGTAGACGTTACCTCAAATCCTGCTTAGTAACTTTGATAGCCGGGAGGCTTGTAATATCCCTTTTTCCTTAATCTAACCAATAATTGATAACGAGACGATTAATATCGTAACATTCCTCATTTGTTACTATTATTGTTATAAGGTTGACTCGTTAACCATATTAATAGTTGGACTATGTATATTCGTTTATTTACTAACTTTATAAGTACCGTCTTATTACTTAAATAATAATTATTATTACATTAGCTTTTATAAAATAAGATTTGTCATATTTAAATATTAATAAATTAAGGTTAATAATATGAACTTAATAAAATAAAGGATAAGACTTTTATTATAAAGGATAAGACTACTTAGTATTATATTTGCTAAACTTGTTTCACCCAACTTGCTCATTAATTAAGCTAAGTCATATTACTTAGATTATATATATTATACTTACATTGTAGTAATAATTGTACGTAATACTTTCAACAACAAACTTAATAAGTTGTATATTACTTGAGCCCATCATCATAATCAGTAAAAATATAAATCATGTACTTTAGGCCCAAAAGAAACAACAAACTTAACAAAGGAAAAATAAAAACAGATGGGAGGAAAGGTATGTTCAGCATACCTTGCGGCAAGGTCAGGGGAAAGGAGGAACAGCTAGCTGCGTGTCGCCGGAGAGGGAGAATGCAGCAGTGAGTTTGAGGGTGGTTCGTCGGAGTGACAGAGGTGGTTCGTTCAGGTGGGTCGAGGAGAGAGAAAATGGTGCTGCGAGTGGGTGTAGCGAAAGAAGAAGGGGAGTGCGTGAGGGTGGGTCGGTGGTGGTCGGCGGAAGTGTTTGGTGGCTAGGAGGCTGGCTTCTGCGTGACTATCGTGGTACACGAAGACGCAGTAGGTGGTGGTGTTGCGGTGGGGCTCGCCCAAAACAGAGGAGGAAACAAAGCAGTGGGTTTAGTTTGTGGTATTTTTGGCTAACAAAGTTCTGATTTTTGCTTTTGGTTCAATGGAATTATCAACCGGTATTTATAGAACTTGTTGGAGGTTGCCATTGCCTTGCTGTTCAGTTTATAATTCAAAGCTTATGAACTTTGGTCAAGTTATATTAATGAAGGAAGATGGAGAATTCAAAGTTCCAGATTTTTGTGAGATATTGTAGAAAGCTTTATTGACTAATGAAGAAGATTTCTGACATGAGCGTTGTAGTATTGAATTGAAGTGTTTGATTTCATGTGTGAACACTTCAAAAAAAAATTGCCAGAGAAAGAAAATGGAGGACGGAAGAAGATGGTATAGAGTTCTTAGGCTCATAGGGGCATTTTTGTAAATTTCTATTTTTGCTTAAGTATATACTTGTTCTATTGTTCACTAGTTAGATCAAATAAAGGGAACTTGAAATAGCTTATTATACATTTTAATATCTATAATTCTTGTGTTGTTTTTTTTTCGATCCATAATCAATCCGACAATTAATATTACTTGGGTACGGGATATTACATCATCACCCCCTTAGAAAAAGTTTCGTCCTCGAAACTTACTAAGTCAAAATAAGGTCATGCAGTGCATATCAAAAATCATTATGAAAGTAAAACATATTCATACTTTAGAAAAAAGAACATAAATCTGGAAATTGCAAAACTATACCAAAAATGAAATCCAAAATCGAAATTTCACAATAACCAGAATTCAAACTCAAAACAAACCCAGAAAAATGAAATTTCAGTAGAACATATTAATCAGAACTCAACCAAACCAAACTTAGCAAATTTTCGAATAAAAATAGAAAACCTCCCAAAATTCGATAATATATGAACCCTTTTCGATTTACCCTAAAATTAACCCTAATTTCAGCTTTATAGGTACCTGGCTTGACTATGCTCTTTTGGCAATAAACTATTGCAGAATGCTTATCGGCCAAGGAGTTGACACTCCATGATTCATTTTCTGTAATGCTTCTGTCCCTCAATATCCACGTAAGGAACCTCTTTGGACTTGGAAAAATTATGTATATTACCGAGACCGTTTCATCAGAAAGTTACTTTTCTAATTCCTGATGGCATGTATGAATTGGAAGACCTGGATTTCCTTCTCTCACCTTGCCTTGATTTCTCTCTCTTCAATTTTTTCGCTGTTGATCCCGACCCCATTGAAGTTTTTGAATCCAATTTTTTACTTTTATCTTCTCTTTGGTCCATACTAGGTGCGTTAATGTCTGAGAAAGGTGTCCCATTTTCACCAGATGAACTTCATCCAATGTCAGTGTCCAAAGAGTCAATAGTCACAGTAGATACACGGGGTACAGGGGAATCCAAAACATCGTGATCCAGCTGACCGGTTGTGTTCTTCTCATCCATTCTTGGATAATCATCAGCAGAACAGTTGCCATATGTCTCACATTGTTCCGTAGTTTCTGCATTTCTACTCAAATGATCTCTCTCAAATGCACCGCGACCTTGAGGATTGCATTCAAACTTGTGACCTTCTCTCCAATGAATTATTTGGCACTTAATTGAACTACAATGGCAGGGATTAGAAAATGAGAAAATCTGACGCATACCAAAAAAACAATTGAGCGCAAGTTGACAATGCCATATGCTAATCCCAAAACACTAGCAGCAAATAGAAGTGACTAGAAGACAACAAAATACACAATAAGATACAGCTAGCATAAAACTTCGAAGGAATCCACGAGCCTTGACCCACTAGCTGAGACAAGCTATATTGGTTCTCGACCAGCAAGAAAACAAAACAAAATCCAAGAAGCTCTATATACGGTGGCTTCTAGCTCTCTGAAAAAGCACTCTCGTAATTCAAAGTGGGGAGGAAGATCAAATGCAAAGAGAAAAGCAACAGAGTGAAGAATTACATATCAATCTCACCTAAAAACTAAACCAAAAACTACTTTAATTACTCTTTCCTTCCTGAATTATTTGCAACTTATTCTTTCAAGGCCAAGCCAAAATATTTGTTTGGGTTTTATTGATCTTAAACTGGATAGATGGTTATATCACTTACAGTTGATAGATCAAAATCTTAAATTTGTCCAATCTGACACGATCTGACTATATGTCAAATGATAATGAACTGGAGAATGAAACCTGATGCATTTGGCCATGCAAAAAATGTGAATGCTTTAAATAACAAATTGAATGATAGGGAGCCCTTTTCAAGTGAATTTGGAGGTCCAGTATTGCTAAACAACGCTAATGCCAAAGTGGGGGACTGGGGATTAAAGCAAAACACCTGGGAACCCATATTTAACTACTCATATATTATGCATTCCCCAAAAGCAACCCAAAATTACAATATTTCAAGAGTTCATGCCTTAGAGAAGCACATGGATACCCTCCTCTTGCATATATTTTTAATTCCAAATGGCATCCATCTGAGTAACAAAGCATATAACATATTAATTTCCCATATTCTGCTATGGCATTCCAGCCTTCCAGGTAACCCATTCGGCAAATTATTAAATCCTTTTAGGAACTTTTCAGCTTTCCACTCAGGAACATCACACACACCTTGATATACCAAAAATGAAACCCAAAATCGAAATTTCACAATAACCAGAATTCAAACTCAAAACAAACCTAGAAAAATGAAATTTCAGTAGAACATATTAATCAGAACTCAACCAAACCCAAACTTAGCAAATTTTCGAATAAAAATAGAAAACCCTCCCAAAATTCGAACTAATATATGAAAACCCTAATTTCGATTTTACCCTAAAATTAACCCTAATTTCAATTTTACCCCAAAATTAACCCCCAAATTCGATTTATTCCAAAAATTTTGAACAAAAGTATAAAACCCCCACAAAATTCGAACTAGTTTATGAACCCAAATCCCCTAATCCACCCGAATAACCCACCCAAATTCGAAATTTTCACCCCAAATTCAGATCGAAACAACAACCCCAAAATTGAAACCAAGATTTTCAACTTATTAAGCAAAAATCTCAATTCAATCGAAAAAAAGGAAAACAGAAAAAATACCTGTGCAGATGAGAAAAAGAGTCAAGGAGGCGGCAGTCGCGGTGGTAAAAAGCGGCAGCAGCAGCAGCAGCAACTGTTCTTCAGAGAGAGATAGTGAAGAAGAAATGAGATGGAAGTGAGGGGGAGAGAGAAAACCTAGTAGAGAGAGAGATGAATAAATGAGACTGAAATGAAAACTACGAATGAAAAAATCAGAATGATATGAGGGCGGGACTTTTAACTTTTGCCGAAAATTTTGAAAACATTGAAGGGCGGGGGCTTTAAACATTTTTGATGAAAACTTTATAACTTCAAAAAATCAAATCAGATCTCATTAAATCCTTTAAAAATAATAAGTTTTAAAAATTATTATACTTTGATCAAAGAAGTCAACTTAAATATGTAATAGGGCACAAAGGAAGTACTACTATAATACAACTATCATCAGCTCGACTAGCGATATCGACAATCATGGTGGGAATTAGAGCTATAATTAATTATTTTATTCAAAACTCAAATTATTTATATTTTTATTATGAAATTACTCGATAATTTAGATGTTATTAGATTATGGGAAAAAAACAACACAAAATTATCTTTTTTTTAATGCCCAACAATACAACTATCATCAGGGAGTCAGGGGAAAGAGATTCTGCCAGAATATAAGAGCCTAAGAGGAAATGCAATAGCCAACAAGCACTTGCTTTAATGGTTGAAAAGGCATATCTATCTTTGTACCAAGTACTCCGTTGATCAACCTGTAACGTAAAGATCTCTTTTATATTGATGTAGATATGGCCATATGGGTACAAGTCTAACTCTAAAAAGAAAAAGAAAAATTGAAAGAGGAAAACAATTGTTGCATTGCTTAAGCTTTTTTTAATCATCGACCACCTTTAAATTAATCTAAGTTGAGGTCATTAAGCTGTATGCATTTGAAAACTGAAAATATATAATCGACGTAAAATAAGTTAATAGTGGATTGGTTCAAGGTATATATCTATGTGAATCGATAAGTTAAATCAAGACAACAATACTCCATTTACGTTAATCGTTAAGTTATATTCAATTTGAAACTCATGTATCTTAGTCAAATTGAAAGAAATTGATCTTACATTAGATGTATCAACATGTAAGGCGATAAACTATTTCAAGATAATAACAGCAGCTTTCTACTTAAGTTAATCATCTTTAAGTTGCATACATTTCGGAACGAAAGCATCTAATTCAATTGCAACAAATGTGGAACAATGTAACTTAGCAGATCGGTTCAATATAACAATACTCCGTTTAAGTTAGTCGTCTCTAAGTTGTATTTATATTATAACTCAAAACAACTACTTTGACAGTACCCTAAGTTTAATTCAAGATAATAACAATACCATACTTAAGTTAATCACTTTAAGTTAAATTCATCATGGAACTAAAAACATCTAATTCAGTTGCAACAGATGTAGAACATTGTAACTCAATAGATTAGTTCAACATAACAATGCTCCATTTAACAAGATCCTGATATGAAGCCTATAAGTATCGACAAGAAAACCTATGGCTTAAACCTCATTGATACAATAATACATCAATATAAGTATACTGTTATACTATATTTCACGTAAATGATTCGATTATTTGCTATATAAGTAAATCTTCTATTTTTTTTGGGTTAACAAGTGTCAACAATAAGACATAAGTCAAATTGTAAATGTAATTATTAAGACAATAAGTCCTAAATCATAATATCGGGCCATCGACAATAATCGACTAACTGTTACTGTGTTACGTGTTACGTGTTAGCATTAGATTAATCCATAATCACCGCGTGTAACATGTTCACATATTTTTAATTTTATAAATTTAGAATAATAATTTCTTAAAAATCAATAATACTAATTTAATTTCGAAAGTTTCTAATCTTTATTAATTTATAGTAATACAACTAACTTTTAAAGTTACTAAACTAATAATATTAGAACTAGAAATTAGAATACTCAAACCATAATAATAGTTTATTAGTAGTTTAGGCTATGTATATTTTTTTTTTTTAGGAAAAGACCATTAATTTTAGAAAGATGAATATCCAACCATTGATTAAGTTAGCAATCCATGTAATTGACCACTCTCAATTCTCCTTGGTCAAAAAATAATATCAAAGATTATGAATTAGTCCTCTCACCGCCAGTCTTCTCTCGCTGCTTCCCTGCCACTGCCACCGTCGGATTTTAGGCACCACCACGTAGGCCCGACGTTTCTTCAGTGATGATGATGGTGGTCGAACAACGACGCCATAATTGAATTAAAAGATGACCTTCAACGACGTTTCAGAAGGTAATATTAAAGAAAACACTTATTTCTATTAAATGGTGATTTTGATTTTATATCCTTTTTAAAAATATTTTTTCATCCATATGCTCACTACAAACATTTTTAATCAAAGACAATGGCTAAAATTAGCTAATGCGACGGTCATTTTTATACCGTTGCAGTAGGAACATCTATTGCAACGACCTACGTCAATCTAGGTTCATGGATTGAGCTATTGCAACGACTTTAAAATGATTGTTGCATTAGGTACATCTACAACAACGACTTGGTGATGTCGTTGCATTATATGGAATTGTAACAATGTTGTGATATACGATCGACACAGTAGACATTATCTATGGCAACGGACCTCTAGTATTTTTTTTAGGGGCAATTATGTATAGATCAAAATTGGCGCAATTATTCTTTCCTCCTTATCTTTTCCACGAAAATTTTGAAACTTAAAAAAAAACCTAATTTTTCATAAAACAAGGAAAATAGAAAAGGTTTTGACTGACAGATAACTAATTGGAAAACCCTACGAATATTTGCCAAACACAATTTCGATCTTCCAAATCTCTCAACTGTGCGAATTGTGATTATCTGCTAATAGGAAGAATTGGTTCAAGATTTCTTTCGATGTTATTTCGAAATTCTTCCAGAATTCACGAATATATGCGAAATTTATCCTCAATGCAGTTATAGGTAGGCGAAATTCCTTCTCAAGAAAACCTAGTAAATAGCGAAATTTTGAACTACCTGTCAAGCTTCAACAGGTAGTCAGGTACGTTCTTCAATTTCAATTGTTATGAGAGTTAAACTGATGACGAATTTTTCAATTTTATGGTTATGGTTTTGTTCCATGGTAATAGGATAATTTGGTGGGGGTTTTTTTTCTTGTTTGATTGAATAGTAGTATAGTGAAAACTCGAATGTTTCAAGTTTGTGAACTGGTTGTAATACTTAATTTTGTGTTTATTATTGGTTGGTGTTTTTTGCTGCTTAGCTGCATTTGGACTTGTATAATTGTTACAGATACGTTTCCTCTATTCTTCTTTTTTCATCTACTGTAGTTTTGAAATTGGTCCTCTTTTCCCCTCCTATTTTTTTCTACCTTATGTCAACTGCAGTTCTTCATTTTATTTTTAAACAAAGACTTAAACTATAAAGTTAGTTACAATTTTAAAAAATCAGAGACATTCTAACTCTGAAAGATAAAATTTTAAACAATGCACAAGATTTGCTGGAAATTAGTTAGACAGAAGCATGCACACTTACTGTTTGATGAAATGCCTCAACGAATTTAGTCATTTTTACTGCAGAAATATCAAGCAAACTTCACCAATACAAATTTAGTCATTTTTATGTTAGTGTACGTGATAAAAAGTTTGGCTAGAAATTCTTGTTTTGTCTAAATAATCTGAATTTGGTTCTTTTCTCAATGTTGGGTTAAGGTAGTAAGACTAATCTTGCCAGCTTACAAGGCTCACTGCCTCACCTACAGCCTACCTGCAGCAGCAGAATTGCGCGGAATTCGGTGGACGACGGTGGGCGGTCACTTCCTAATCTGTCATACAGTTTAGGAGTATAATTTATGAACTCCTGAGATGTATCTTTGCAGTCCTTGTACTAAGGTCTCTGCTTATGGTCTCAAATGTTTGTTTCAAGAATAACATGACAAAGGCTATTATGTTTTTATAACTCATGTCTCCATATCAATTTCTATGATCGGTTTCTGGTTTGGAGATGAACTTATATTGATAAGTTCAGTTTGGTTTAATTAACTGCTGATATTATCTGCTTGATGTTTTGAGTTGTAAGTATATTCTTAGTGAATTTCTTCTTTCATTGGATAAAATTTAGGTTAAGATTGTCGGAGAATAAAGTTTAGCACTGCCTACCTTGACATACTGGTTACTGAACATGTAAGATAATGGTTGCTAAATGGATTTTGTTTTTGTAGTTGATTGTTTTATATATATTTTCGCTTCCCTTTTTACAACTTTAATTTTGGTTTTATGTATCAGACATTTCCATCTTCTCTCTATGACATACTGGAACACTGCCTACCTTTTTACAATTTCCTCAAGTGCCGTCTTAAGCGATAATCTGCTCTTCTAAGTTCACTCGTGCCCCCTCCTAGTCTTCCTGTTTCAGCAAACGAAAAGCTCCTTGCATGGGTTGGTGATGAGATTCTACCTCGTGATAGTTCAAAGGTGTATCTATATTTTATTTTATTTTATTTGGAAACAGTTGGAGGTTTTGGAATGTTTCTCGATTTAATATAAATTCATCCTCTGCTGTTTGTGTGCTAACAATCTTGTTCTTATTTTTTTGTCACCTTGTTAAGGTTTCAGTTCTGGACTCAGTAGTACAAGGAGGTGATTCTGTTTGGGAAGGACTACGTATCTATAAAGGGAAAATATTTAAGCTTGAGGAGCATCTGGATAGGTCAATGTGTGATGGAAACTTTCACTTCTTTGATTGATTTTTGTTAGCTGTTTGTAACTATAGTTTACCACATGATGAATATGCTTGATTTTGAGAAGGATTTTCGAGGATTTCCATGGTGAGGTCGGGGGTTCGATTTTGTTGGTCAAGTCGACAGTTCGATTTTGTACGCTGGTGAGGTCGGCGGTCAGATTTTCAGAAGTTCAGACTGTTTTGTTCTTCAGATTTTTTGGTTTTTTTGTTTTGCTTGCACCTATTGTTGTATTGGTTTTCAGAATTTTCCATTATTTTGTTTTTCAAAAAAATTTTTAGGAGGTCGGGATTTTTGTTTTTTTAGGAGTTCTTTCAGAATTTTTTGTTTTGGTTTTCAGATTGTTTTGTTTTTGGTATTCAGATTTGTTAGGAGTTGTTTCAGATTGTTATTTGTCATTTCTTGTAAGTTTGTTGTATTTTTTGGTAATTATTGTAAGACTATGATGTTTATTGAATATATGAATTTAATGGATAGTTTATTGGAGTTATTTTTGTGTTGTAATTTTTGTTGAGAATTACTGTAATATTTAAATTTCAAAAAAAAAAACTTAAGTAGTTCATCAAATGTTTGAAAAAATTATATTCGAACTCAAATTAAAGTATGTGTAAGCTACAAAATTGTAATTTATAAACATATAGTAGTGAAATTAGTCATTACCTAACCTTGAATTTTTATGGAAGATTCAACTTTCTTCAATTTCTTTTCTCTGACTTTTATAGTAGTGAAATTGTGAAAATTGTCTTTTATGAAAATTCAGTTTATCAGTTCTCAATTTTCCGTTCTCATAAACAATTATTTTCAACTCAATTTAGTTCAGTTCAATTTAATTCAGTTCAGATATTTTAATCTAAAACCAATCTGATTCAACTTGATATAATTCGAATAGTACCTACACCCGACATCTGATATAATCCGAATCCGCCACAATCCGATATTGAAAGACCCGAAATCCGAGTTGCCAAAAAAGACTATCTGAAATCAAAATAATATCAACCCGTAACAATCGTCTATACAATAAGATCCGTCAATATAAATGGGTGAATTTAACATATTTTTTTTAACCTTACATTATTAAATTTTTAATAAAAAAAACAGTAGATTATTATTGGAATTTTAATATCTAGAATACACTATTGTTTATTTGTGGAACTTGTGAGTGTGTCGCTATGAAATATTATATGACACTAAATACATGGCTTTAGAGACAACAAACTAAATTTGATGCTAAAAGAATTGCTTTAGAGACAACTAAATTCATGTGACCGTTAAATACATGGCTTTAAAGACAACTAACTACAGTTATGCTGAAAAAAATGGCTTTAGAGACAACTAAATCATGTGATACTAAATACATGGCTTTAAAGACAACTAACTACAGTTGATGCTGAAAAGAAATGGCTTTAGAGACAACTAAAGTCATGTGACGCTAAATACATGGCTTTAGAGACAACTAACTACAGTTGATGCTGAAAAGAAATGGCTTTAGAGACAACTAAAGTCATGTGACGCTAAATACATGGCTTTAGAGACAACTAACTACAGTTGATGCTAAAAAAAATGGCTTTAGAGACAACTAAATTCATGTGATGCTAAAAATATGGATTTAGAGACAACCAATATTCATGTGATGCTAAAAACATGATTTTAGAGGCAACCAACATTCATCTGATGCTGAAATGTATCTTTAGAGGCACCAGAATATACTTGACACTAAAAACCATATAATTTAGAGGCAACCATGTTTATGTGATGGTAAAAGGGGGTTTTAGAGGCAAGTCGGCCAAATGATGTGCCTCTATAGCCAATTTTTTTTGTAGTGATATTCATGATGTAGATCTCCAATTCACAAATATGCATTGAATTTGTATATATATTTGTTTTGTATTCTTTTGGATATCTCTTCTCATAATTATTTTCATAATTAGTTATATGCCTTGAATATTTATTATGCCTTTTCAATTGCAATAATTGCTTTATCACAATATATTATTGTTTGCTAAATCAGACCAGCAAATTAGTAAAAGCATACCTAATAAGTTAGATAAATTGGAAAATCGATCTAGGTACCCATTAATCCTGTGATTCAACTTAGTGATCACCAAAATTAAATTCTATGCGTCAAAAAAGCGTCTTTAACATGTTTGTCTATTTATGCAATTAACCGAATTATGTGCATGTATTTGAATATTTCATTGAATAAGCAAGAAAATTCACTCCGGAACTGAAATTTCTTATTTTTTTTTTGCTTTTATTAACGTTTCCTAAAAAATTAATTGGTGGCTCTACTAACCAAAACATCATTAAAATTGTGTGCTAAAACAAGGCAATTACATTCCTACATGATCAAATACACTAGAGCAGATCTACTTCAGGCGGCTTTACTATTACTTCACCTGTGAGACTCATTCAAGGTCTTCCGACCTTACACCAAATCTATGGAGGGAAAGGAATTTGAAGCACCTCAGTCCCATCTCCCATTTGCTTATATTTATGGCTAGCCATTCAAGATTGTTGCATGAGTAATGGCATAGGATTTCTCCTTACGGATAATCCTAGATGCTTTTGCGAGTGGTCAAGTAAAAGAAAATGCTGAAATTATCTTGACACATTACCCTGCTGCATAAGCTTATTGAATTGAAAAATTGTAAACTTATTGAACGAAAAAACTGTAATGTTCCATTTCATGAAAAGATTCCGCATGAACTGGTTCGTCAGACAACAACCAAGATAGAACTTGTGCACTATATGTTGGTGGCTTTTGCGATGTAATGATCGTAAGTTTGAGCGTCTTCTATCCCGATAGACCAAGCTACATTCATTTTTGCTATAAATAAATATGATATGATGGTTGGATCAGAAAAAGGAATAGAGAAGAAGTTTTCATATGATGGGAACATCCAAGAGAAGGTCGAGTTTTTCGAATATTGATGGTGCGGATAGAGGTAACCCCACTAAAGTGGTAGCACGACTATCGTGGATAATAATATGAGGTGTTTGTGATCAACTATGGTATTTACTCGATTAATGAGACTAAGTTACTTGGGGTCTTGAAAGGTATGCTTATTGCCTTTAATGGAAGTCACAAGACAGTTCAAGTGGTGGTCGACTCAGGAGTGGTAGTTCGTTCATTGTTAGATGGTATTCCAATCAACCCTCCCTATATTCACATTATTAGAAGATGTAAATCTCTCATTATTAGACAAAGGGTGAGAGGTTACCATGCAGTGGATTGGCTTGCTTACTATGGAGTTCAAATAGAGGAGAATTTGATGATGTTAATAGCGGTCCCGAAGGACCTTCAAACCATTTTATAGGAGGATCTTGGTAAAATGTTGGTCTCTCGGATGCTTCCAAGCCATAGAGTGTAGTTTCTTAGTTACTTTTTTTTTGTTTTTTCTTTAGTAGTCTATAGTTGTTCTTTTGATTTTTGTTTTTGTTTTTTTGCTTCTTGTTTTTAGTTTCTTCATTGTAACTCTGTGTGTGTGTAGTGGGGGGGGGGGGGGTCATCCCCTGTTTCTCACAAAAAAATTATTTAGACTCAGTGATTCACTAGGAAGTTTACACTATTGTATATTTGTATCATCAGGAAGCGTTTAGCTCAGTACATAAATGTATATGAGGAATATTAGGATTGCACGGGTCTCAGTTTCAACCCCTTCAGGCTTCAACTAGTAAGTTTGAACTACTTTTATTATTAGAAATTTTCTAATATTTTTATATAAAGAAATAGTTTCTATTTTTTGAAGGAAAGGGAAGAGGGTTAAATTAAATAGAACCAAATTCTGCCAAGGAGAGAATTCCTTGAGGGGAATAAATTTCTAGGCAAAATACAAACATTAGCCGTATATGGAGGGACTCTCTTGTCGTGAGATGTTCAATATTGGCTGTCCTTTTAATATGAGAAACATTACAAGAATTAAAAGTCTTCTGAAGTTATTTATAATGTCTTCCACAATGAGATCACCATAAGATTTCTCTATCTCCTCCCATTGTCAATGTTGTATAAACGGGTGAGCTGGGACGTATTCCTAAGCTTCATAGGGGAGGACACACGTCACATATTCACAACACCATCACATAACACCCTGAAAAACAAGGAACTAAGACCTTTCATGGACGAGGGAGGCATGAAAAGAGGCGATATTATACAACCAAGTTTAATCGAAGCTATCGTTGACTCGGCTTTAGCCGTGGCGATCATATCTCCTAGGTATGCTAATTCATAATGATGCCTCGATGAACTTTCAAAGATCTTCGAGTGCCGTAAATGGGTTATACAAACCCGTCTAATGTGAGGAAGCAGTGGAGGTGTTTGGTAAGGGGTTTTAGGAGCTGTTGGGGGAATCTAACAGGTTTAGTGAAGCTCAAGCTGAGAAACATTATAAGAATTAAAAGTCTTTTGAAGTTATTTATAATGTCTTCCACAATGAGAGCATCATAAGTTAGATTTATCACGTTTCTAGCAGGGGCGGATTAGCTCATTGGTGTTGCGCTACTTGGAATCCCTATGATGGCGAACACTTTATGGGTTAAGGGTTAATTAGGTTAGTTAGGGGTTAATGACTAACATAATTTACGTTCGTCAGTCAAGATATGATGTGTTATTTGTCTAAAAGTCGGGAGCATTTGTTGAATTTCCAAAAGTTGGGTATATAGTGAGTTTCATGAAAATTCTGGGACATTTGGTGGAAAACTGAATTTTTCACTTTTAAGTTCCAGCCTTCCGCCAAAGCTATTGTGCTCCAAATGCTGAACATCGATCACCGATGACGGTGCCGAAATCCCACAAAAGAAATTTATGAAGCACGGGTACTTCTACGAAGTTTTGTTTCTTGTACCGGGGATGGGGACTGGTCAAGTGCTATACGAATATTCCCGACAAATGTTTGTGGAACTTCTCTCGAGAAGTGGGGTGTAGGGCAATTAGAATGAAGGGCTAGGGGACGAGTTGAGCAGCTTGAAGACATCCCCAACCCTTATCGTTCTCTTTAAATCAAGGGGCATCATTGTTCGTCCTCTAAGGACCTTTTTCAACGAGGAGCAGAGGAGAGAGAAAGTATTGACAACTTTTAATAACGCAATTGTCATTCAATTCATTAACTCTTCTTCTTAAACTAATCCCAAACTATCTAATTTTGTTACAAATATATGCATTTATTTCTAATAGTGTAAGTATTTTTCTTAATACTCACCATTAATTAAGCTATGTGTTAGTGACTTGTTTATATATGTTAACTTATATGGTTTTTTGTTTTCTTTTTGCCAAATCCATGTCGAACCTATTTTAGTAAATTAATTTTGTCATTTCAGTCCTCACATCCTTCTCCGCATTTGAATAAGTGCTATAGAAACAACATCACAAACCAACAATAAGCAAACGAAAATCAGCAGACTAGTATGTCTGTGAAACTGTGCTTATTTAATTATTCACGGTAACCTAGTTCCCTCGTTGCTCAAACCTGAACTTAATGAACCAAATGCCCTCAATTCTTTCCCTAAAACTTAATGTACTTACAATCTTTAATATTTCATTCTCTTTTCAGCCCTTCCTTTTCTTTTCTTTACCATGAAAAACTAAATAGATTAAACTTTGCAGATTAATTATCAAAAAGAAAACTTTGCAAATCGAGATCACTTTTAACTCAATTAACAAAATTAGTTTTGAAGCGCCCATAAATTTTGGTTGGTTGATTGCACGTAAACTTTTTAACACTTATCTAAAGTTCCAAACATTCTAATAGAGTTAAGTATACTTTTGGGTACTGAACTTTGATAAAAGTTGCAATTTGCTCACCCAACTTTCAAAAGTTGCAATTTGCTCACCCAAAGTAAAACGGTGTTAACTTTTCTGTTAAGTTGCAATTTTATACTTCCTCCGTATCAAATTACTTGCAACAGTTTCCAAATATGGTTGTTTCAAATTAATTGCAACAATTTCTTTCTTTCCATTTTTGGTATAATTTTTACCCCTAAAATTACCAAAATGTCCTTATTAAAAAACTAAAACACATATTATACTACCCAAAGCAAATTAATTACACACTTAATCACAATTAATCAACCGAAATATAACCTCTCCCTCCCTTCACTACCACCTTCCCTCCACCACCCACCACCATTTCTCTCTCATCATGCTCCCATCTCCATCCTCCTGCCGTCTCTCTCCTCCTCCTCCTCCTCCTCCTCCACCATCACCACCACCATTACCTTCGACCTTCGATCTCCTCCACCCACCACCACCGTCATCACCTTTGATCTCATCATCAGCCACCACCACCTTCGATCTCATCACCAGCCGACATCACCAATCTTGCCGGCGTCCACCACCAACATCATCGTCACCTTCGACCTTCGATCTCCTCCACCCACCACCAACATCATCACCTTCGATCTCATCACCAGCCACACCACCTTCGAAATCAACATCCCGCCGAAATCCAGTCAAAATCCACCCAAAGCCACCACCACCATCCGAAATCAACCACGACCAGCTGAAATCCACCGAAAACCTCCACACCAGCCGAATTGTTGCAAATCTCTTTCTGACTTTCTCTCTCTTCGATTTGTTTCTCTCGTTTCGGTGGTGTTGTGGTGGTGGATGGGTTTTGACGGTGGGTGGTGGTGGGGGCAGTAGGAAGGTGGTTTTGGGCTTCGAATTGCGGGTGTGTGTTTTCATTTGGATTTTTCGTTGATTTGGACAGCAGAAAGGTGTTTCTGTGGTGTTACGGTGGTGTTTCGGTGGTGTCGGTGGTGTTTTGGTGGTGTTGGTGGCGTTTCGGTGGTGCTAGTGATACGAGTGGTGCTCTGGCGGTGGTGATGGCAGTAAGTAGTGGTACTGGTGATGCCTCGACGGTAGTGGTGGCAGTAGGTACTGGTAGTGGCAGCATTAGGTGGTGGTGTTGGCACCTCCTCTCTCCATTTAAACTTAATTATATACCCTCACTTTTTTCTAATCTCACCTTGAGAAATTTTGCCTAAGAGTCCATGTCCATGGATTTGTTGCAAGTAATTTGATACGGAGGAAGTATTAAAAAAAATATGCGGCCCCACTATCGAGACTGACAGTTATACTTTACAGGAAAGATATTTAAATTCCTAATGGCTATTTATGGCTCGAAAAAAATGTGCTTTTTTCTCTCCCCTTCTCCAATTAAAGCCCACTTCTCCTTCTCCAATTAAGCTTCTTTCAAAAATCCAGTAGTTCCACTTTATGATGTCCCACTTGATGGTAATTTACATGTTTAAATTCTTCTCCAATATTGTTAAATTTACATGTTTACAATTGTGAAAAAAAACTCTTATTGAAGATGAAGTGTTGGAGTATGTCCTATGATCAAGTGCATAACTCAAAAGTTATAAATTATTAATTATATCCCATATAGTTTGGGTAGTCATGATGCTTTGCTAGGAGCCAATCTTGGCTTGTAATATTAATAAACAATTAATATTTACTACTAAACTATATTGGACCTACAGGGTCACACATAAACTACATTGTTGATTAGTTAGTCTTTTTAAGATTAATATTATACAATAATACCAATATGTTCTTTTGTCCATAATAAGTTATGGGTAATATCTTGTTATATTTTGGATCAATATCAATTATTGGATAATTGATTGATATCAATATTAATTGATTGAGAAAGTCAATCAATTAATGGATTGAATCCTCTCAATTGAAAGGAAATCAAGTCCTTCCTTATATATATGCATACAAAGCAAAATAAATAGGCATGTAGATTAGTTTGACTAGATCATTCATATGATTACAAAGTTGCCGTGAGTTTTGGTATGTGAGCAAAAGGTTTCTCACAAGATAGAAAAGTTCATATAAAACATAAGGGTTTGTTTTGGGTTCTAGTAAATCTAGGTATAATTAACTTGTGGTGGTGGACCTTTGTAGAGGAACTTCAATTGACGTTCTTAAACATCAACGAGGCACGCTTCAAAGGTATAATAACTTAACTCCCTCCTGTAGATTCATTATAGTATTTTAGGGTGTTCTTGGGAATAGGTTTTGTACAAATTGTTTGTATTTCCGCATCGTAAATCCTATTGGTGGTATCAGGCGCCTCCCTATTTATGCTATTTTGATCTTTGAGATGCATATTATTTAATCTTGTTAGTATTAAATTTGGACTTGTGAAATTGCAACATATTATTTTGTTTTTTTATTGGAATTCGAATAATATTAATATATGATATTTAATATTCGCTTTTCAATTTATGATGAATAGTTCATACAATTTTTTTTTTCGATTATAAGTCCTTTAAGTTTTTGTTTGAATAATATGATTATTAAATTTCATTTATTTTAACAATAATAAAAAGAAAAGGTTGAAATCCCTTACTCAATTTTTTTAGGTGTGTATATTTTATTTCTTAAATTACGCAAATTTGTAGGCAAGGGTGTCTAATTTGTTTAATTTTTCAAATTGAAATTACACATTTTAATCATTGACAATGGGATTTAAAATTTTTTTTTTTTTAAAAAAAATGAAATAAAATAAAAGTCTTTGGCAGAATGTTTACAATCTTTGGCAGAATGTGTAAGTCCTCATCTCTTGATTAGAATATGTAAAACGTTTTCATGATCAGTACATGTAAAACGTTTACATGATCAGAATATGTAAAACTTTTACAATCTTTGGCAAAATGTTTTTTTTTTTTGATTGTCAGGCTTCTCACGAATTGTGTTGTTTGGCTTCCAACGTCTGGGCTGGACTTATGTCTGGCCTGGACAGCTGGGCCGGACAACCAGTCTGATTTGCTATCCTCTGGGTCTGGCAGTGGTTCTTGTGTGCCTACTGTTGGGCCCTGGGTTATAGCATGTTTATTAAAAAAAAATATATATTTTCGGCTTGTTTTGCTTGTGTGGACAGCATTACTTACACTTAGTTTTTGGGCTTAAAATATGTTTAATCTCAGTTTCTTCAATCCAAATTTTGAACCTAATAGTTAGGTGATCCATTTCTTAGTGGGAGTTTATTAGTTTAATATTTAACTCTCAATTTTTGGACAAAGTTGCAATTTTATTATCATGATAATATAAAGTCCAAGTATAATTTCTAACACTATTAAATATTTTGTTAGTTTTGAACTAATTAAAATTGTTGATTAGTTTAACTAATTTTTTTTTATTAGAATCGTCTAATATAAACTGGGTCACTTACTCTAAGTAAGTGAATGAATGAATAATTTTATGCTTGAATGTTGGATGACTAGTATGGCCCAAATTAGGATAGAAAATACGGTCTGCATACCGTTTATGTATTTTTGTATCTTAAATACGGACTGCGCGCGTTTTGTATTTTTGTAATTTTATTTAAATTTCAAATAACTTGTAGATGATTCGAGAATCAAGCTTTGATGGAGATCAAAAGGCGGATACAAGGAAGCATCTTCAAGTTTAGATTAAGATGTAGGGGCCATACTAGGATCATTTTAAATTATGCATTTAATTATTGCTTTTATTTTGTTATTATGCTTTGTTCTAATTACTATTAGTTCACTAAATTTAGAACTGACATAGTAACTTAAGTCCTCCTTTTAATTTTTGAATAAATTAGATACCCACCCTTACACACCTCTATTCATGTCTTTGATCATTGGTAATAGGCTTGCCAAAGCAAGGTATTATTTTTTATCTTAGAATTTTAGAGTATATTTAAGAATTTACAAGTATGTAAGGTTTTATTCAACAAAGTATCCAATTAGGACTTGGGCTTTGGGGTATAGGAATGGGTTTTTTCATGCGATGTTTCCCATTAACCAAGAGTTATAGGAGTATAACTAATAAAGTGTTATTTACCTAAATCATTTATTTCTTAGGTGACCGGCCAAAGCTGGCTTAGGATTAAATGAGTTGGGGTCTTGGAATCTTTTAGCCTAATTGAGGAGTTTTTTAGACTAAAAGCCTTTAACTTGTTTTAACTTGGTTAAAATTTGAAGTTATTGTTTATAATCATAAACCTAAAACTTTACTTTTTCATTTGTAGATGGTTACTCCTAATTCAAACTCGCTATGTCATCTAAGGTATTCGCTCTATTCTCGAAAAAGAAAAACTTAATGGCAACAATTTTTGGATTGGTATCGCAACTTGAGAATAGTTCTTAAGTCTGAAATGAAACTGGATGTCCTTGAAAATCCTCTCCCTGCTGAACCTACCCTTCGAGCATCTGCTGAGACTCGAAAAGCATATGATACAGCAGTAGCTAGATCTCTTGATGTCACATGTTTGATGTTAGCATCCATGAATTCTGAATTGCAAAAACAATTTGAAAATATGGAGGCTTTTGACATCATTCATCAGCTCAGAGCTATGTTTCAAAAACAAGCAAGAATTGAGCGCTATGAAACGGTTAAGGCTATCCTTGAGAGCAGTCTCAAAGAAAGTGAACCTGTTGGTCCACACGTTCTCAAAATGATGGGTTATTTTGAGAATCTGGAACGATTAGGTGTCACTTTAGGTGATGAGCTACCAATTGACATCACTCTCCACTCCCTTCATAAGGGGTATGACCAATTCGTGTTAAACTTTAACATGAATGAGTTGGAGAAGACTATGAATGAGCTTCTAGGAATGCTCAAGACTGCTGAACCAAGTATCAAGGTTGCACCTAAGAATAATGTTCTTATGGTTCAGAAAAAGAAAGGGATTTTCAAGAAGAAAGGCAATAAAAAGCAATACCACAGAGTAAGGGTAAGGGCAAACAGGTTGTCAAAACTAAGGCTGGAGCTACTCCAGACCAAGAATGCTTTCATTGTCACAAACCAGGTCATTGGAAGAGGAATTGTCCTAAGTATCTAGAGGACAAGAAGAATGGCAAGATTCCTTCTACCTCAGGTATACATGTTATTGAAGTAAATCTCACTATTTCTAATTCTTGGGTATTTGATACCGGATGTGGATCTCACATTTGTACAAATGTGCAGGGACTAAAGAAAAGTAGGAGTTGGCTCGAGGGAAGTGGACCTACGTGTTGGCAACGGAGCAAAGATTGCAGCTTTAGCCGTAGGCACTTTTAGATTAATAATGCCCTCTGGGCTTGTTTTGGATTTGAATAATTGTTATTTTGTTCCAGCCATTTCTAAAAACATTATTTCTGTTTCTTTTTGGATACAGAAGGGTTTACTTTTGAGATTAAGAATAAATGTCTTTCTTTTCAAAAGGATGGAATGTTTTATGGTAGTGCTCACTTATTTAATGGGTCTATTTACTAGATTTAGAAAAACAAGTTTATAAATTGATACTAAAAAGGCCAAATCAAATGATTCAAATAAAACTTACCTTTGGCATTGTCGTCTTGGCCAATAAATGAGAGAGTATCCAAAAACTTCAAAAGGAAGGACTTTTGGAATCATTTGATTTCGAATCATATGATACATGCGAATCTTGCTTACTTGGAAAAATGACAAAAGCTCCATTCACTGGTGTAAGTGAAAGAGCAAATGACTTATTAGGTCTCATACATTCTGATGTTTGTGGACCAATGAGTACAAATGCTAGAGGCAATTATCAGTACTTCATAACATTCACAGATGACTTCAGTAGATATGGGTATATCTACCTTATGAGGCATAAATCTGAAGCTTTTGAAAGGTTTAAAGAATTTCAAATGGAAGTACAGAATCAGCTTGGCAAGACAATAAAAGCCCTTAGATCTGATCGAGGTGGTGAGTATTTAAGCCAAGAGTTTGATGACCATTCAAAAGTTGTGGAATTCTTTCCCAACTAACTCCCCAGGAACACCACAATGGAATGGTGTGTCCGAAAGGAGAAATCGAACTCTATTAGATATGGTTCGATCAATGATGAGTCAGGCCGATCTTCCGATATCATTCTGGGGTCATGCCTTGGAAACTGCCGCACTAATCTTAAACAGAACTCCAACCAAAGCTGTTGAAAAGACTCCATATGAGTTATGGGCTGGAAAAACTCCAACTATGTCTTTTCTTAAAATTTGGGGATGCGAAGTTTATGTAAAACGTTTACAATCTGACAAACTTGCACCTAAATCTGACAAATGTTACTTTGTGGGTTATCCAAAGGAACAAAGGGGTATTACTTCTATAATAAACTGAGAACAAAGTGTTTTGTGGGAACTGGTGCTTTCTCGAAAGAGAACATCTTTCTAGAAATTCAAGTGGGAGAAATATTCACCTCGAGGAAATTCGAGCTGAAAATGAGCCAATATAGGGACATACAAGTTATTGTGGAAACTGATAAGACTCCACAACCTGTTGAGGAATCTACCTCTGTGGCACCGCCCTGTAGGTCTACTAGGAAAATTTCAGCACCTGAGAGATATGGATTTCTATGTCTGATAATAAAGAAATATTGCTTTTAGAAAACAATGAGCCTACTACCTACAAAGCAGCTATGGCAGTTCAGATTCCGACTTATGGTCAAAAGCCATGAAATCCGAAATGGATTCCATGTATGAAAATCAAGTTTGGAACTTGGTTGATTTGCCCGATGGGGTTAAACCTATTGGATGCAAATGGGTTTTCAAGTTGAAAACTGACATGGATGGAAATGTATATATCCATAAAGCTAGGCTGGTGGCAACAGGTTTCAAACAAATTCATGGTATAGACTATATGATGAAATTTTCACCAGTAGCTATTGGATCTTGAAAATCTAATTTCGGATACTATTAGCAATTGCCTCATATTATGACTATGAAATATGGCAAATGGATGTTAAAACCGCTTTCCTAAATGGTTTTTTGGAAGAAGAAGTGTACATGACACAACCAGAGGGTTTTATTGATCCTAATGCACCTAAGAAGGTATGCAAGCTTCAAAATCATTTATGGATTAAAGCAAGCATCAAGGAGTTTGAACCTCCGATTTGACGAGTCAATCAAAGGTTTTGGTTTTCTCAGAAATGAAGAGGAATCTTGTGTTTACAAGAAAGTTAGTGGGAGTAAGATTGTTTTCTTGGTCTTGTATGTAGATGACATACTTCTGATTGGAAATGACATTTCCATGTTAGAGTCTGTAAAGATATGGCTTGGAAAGTGTTTCTCAATGAAAGATCTTGGTGAGGCTCAATACATACTAGGCATTAAGATCTATAGAGATAGATCTAAAAGAATGATTGGACTAAGTCAAGAAACTTATATTGATAAGGTTCTGACTAGGTTCAATATGAAAGGTTGTAAAAGAGGTTTTCTACCCATGTCTCATGGCATAAGTCTGAGCAAGACTCAGTGTCCTTCGACAACTGATGAGAAAGACCGCATGAGCAAGATCCCATATGCGTCAGCTATTGGATCCATCATGTATGCCATGATATGTACTAGACCAGATGTTTCCTATGCTTTGAGCATGACCAGTAGATACCAAGCAAATCCAGGTGATGACCATTGGACTGCTGTGAAGAATATTCTAAAGTACCTTAACAGGACTAAAGAAAAATTCTTAGTTTATGGAGGAGAGGATAAGCTAAGTATAAAAGGTTATACTGATGCTAGTTTCCAAACAGATAAGGATGATTTTCGATCGCAGTCGGGATTCATATTTTGTTTAAATGGAGGAGCGGTGAGTTGGAAAAGTTCCAAACAGAGCACCATAGCAGATTCTACAACTGAAGCTGAGTATATTGCTGCATCAGAAGCAGCAAAAGAAGCTGTCTGGATTAAGAAGTTCATTTCTGAACTAGGAGTGGTTCCGAGTATTGCTAGTGCTTTGGATGTTTATTGTGATAATAAGGAGCTATAGCACAAGCAAAAGAACCAAGATCACACCAAAAATCCAAACATGTACTCAGGAGATTTCATCTGATTCGTGAAATAGTTGATCGAGGAGATGTTAGGATATGTAAAGTTCATACGGATAGCAATGTTGCAGATCCGCTTACTAAGCCACTTTCTCAGCAGAAACATGAGACTCATATTTCAGCTATGGGAATTAGGAACATTGGAGAATGATCTATTAGTTTTTTAATATTGAACGCATTTCATTATTGAAATAAAAGGTTTATGCTTATTTTTATTTTTATATAAATATATGTTTGTTTAAATTCGGTTTAGTATTAAAACAAATGTCCAAAGTAATCAGTTGTTTTAAATAGGATGTTGAGTACGATGACTCAACTATGGAACCCTATTAAGTGAACTAAAATAAATGATTACCTGATCCCTAATCAGGTCATTAAGTAGGTACATTAATGACCTATAATGATTAGTTTATAGATTGATTGATGATCATGTTTCATGGATCATAGGGGCATTGGAAGTCTAATCAATTATATTAATGTGAATTGGTGAATACACATTGGATTTGACCCACATAGAGAAATCTTTAGGAGCTGAATGTCATAAGTTTCTCTTAACTATATAAACGAGTTGATTCCTCAGACTTGAGTTTACCACTGATTCCTTACATTGATGACTAGTACACTTTGGCATTGTCAAACGTCGTGCCGTAAAAGGAGACTATAAAGGCGATGTTCATGTTGCTATGAGTCGTGTGAAGGATAGAGGGTAAATAAGAAAGAATTGTCCTCCTATTACATAGGAATGTTGTTTTGGGCCTCTCGGAGAGTTTAGACTGTAAAATGCATGGCCGTGCTCGAATGGATTGTGATTCAATCATTCGTTTGACAGTTGAACTTGAAGACTGAGAAATATTCTGGACTTCATAAGGATGACAAGTTTTCTTACCTTATGTTCAGATATAACAATAAGAGACAAAGGGATTATAAAGCACCACTTGCTCTAGGACAAGTGGGAGATTGTTGGAGTATGTCCTATGATCAAGTGCATAACTCAAAAGTTATAAATTATTAATTATATCCCATATAGTTTGGGTAGTCATGATGCTTTGCTAGGAGCCAATCTTGGCTTGTAATATTAATAAACGATTAATATTTGCTACTAAACTATATTGGACCTACAGGGTCACACATAAACTACATTGTTGATTAGTTAGTCTTTTTAAGATTAATATTATACAATAATACCAATATGTTCTTTTGTCCATAATAAGTTATGGGTAATATCTTGTTATATTTTGGATCAATATCAATCATAGGATAATTGATTGATATCAATATTAATTGATTGAGAAAGTCAATCAATTAATGGATTGATATCCTCTCAATTGAAAGGAAATCAAGTCCTTCCTTATATATATGCATACAAAGCAAAATAAATAGGCATGTAGATTAGTTTGACTAGATCATTCATATTATTACAAAGTTGCCGTGAGTTTTGGTATGTGAGCAAAAGGTTTCTCACAAGATAGAAAAGTTCTATAAAACATAAGGGTTTGTTTTGGGTTCTAGTAAACCTAGGTATAATCAACTTGTGGTGGTGGACCTTTGTAGAGGAACTTCAATTGACGTTCTTAAACATCAACGAGGCACGCTTCAAAGGTATAATAACTTAACTCCCTCCTGTAGATTCATTATAGTATTTTAGGGTGTTCTTGGGAATAGGTTTTGTACAAATTGTTTGTATTTCCGCATCGTAAATCCTATTATGAAGTACTTACAACATAACCATCAGAAGTCCAGTTTATGATGTCCCACTTGTTGGTAATGTTCCCATTTGGGTCGAGAGGATCATATGCTCCGGAAGCCAACCAAAAAAAAAAGCTAGCAAGCTTATTTCTACCGTCATGTTGTGAATCAAACCACTACTCGAATGGAACATGTAAGCTACTCGATCAAACCACTATAGCAATCGAATGAAATTCACAATTTCTTACAGAATTCCAAGCTATAGGAAAAATATTTCAAGTTTGAGATTTTCATGATTCACATAAATCAAATCTACACCTAGGTAGCATAATTATGTTACTTACTTATTTTACTTTTTATTTCATTTTTATTAAAAAAAAATCTGTTCATTCATGTAAGATTACCCATTGCTTAAAACAATACAGGATTATGCAACGCATCCATATTAATACAAAAACAAATAAATACTAATCAAGGAAAAAAATATCAATTTTCTGATATTTCAATTCACACAGTATTTCCCTAATATAGTATGAAAGAATTTCAAATATCAATCTTATAGTCACCCTACTTGAGGCAAACATTCTCAAAGTACTGTAGCATTACACCAACAAATCAATCATAAGAAGAAAAATAATTTACATCACTCAAGTAATTATATATAGCATCAAATTAGCAAAATCAAACCGCATAACTTTTTGAAAGAAGCTTAATTGGAGAAGGAGAAGTGGGCTTTAATTGGAGAAGGAGAGAGAAAAAAACACATTTTTTTTCGAGCCATAAATAGCCGTTAGGAATTAAATATCTTTCCTGTAAAGCATAACTGTCAGTCTCGATAGCGGGGCCGCACAATTTTTTTAATATAAAATTGCAAGTTAACAGAGAAGTTAACACTGTTATACTTTGGGTGAGCAAACTGCAACTTTTGAAAGTTGGGTGAGCAAACTGCAACTTTTATCAAAGTTCAGTACCTAAAAGTATACTTAACTCAAACTATCTTTCCGGTAAAGTATAACTAGCAGTCTTGATAGCGGGGACGCACAATTTTTTTTAATATAAAATTGCAAGTTAACACTATTATACTTTGGATGAACAAACTGCAACTTTTGAGAGTTGGGTGAGCAAACTGCAACTTTTATGAAAGTTAGTACACAAAGTAATACCTAACTCACATTACCGGTCCATTAATCTGAATTTTAACATTTCCTAATTCACCCAAATTTACTTTGGATTAATCTTTTTGTATTAGGTCTCAATAGAGTATACTTTGGATTATCCCACATTTTCGTCGTTCCAGAAATTTCGAACCCCTAAAAAACGCCATTCCAATATTTCCATATCATCAACTCGTAAGTCGTAAGTCGTAAGCTGTAGCAGAAGAAAGCACAACAACAAATGTCGAAGACATTGGTACAGCCTATAGGACAGAAGCGCCTCACTAATGTTGCCGTCATTGAAGAAACATGGCAATCGCTTCGAAATTGCTTGTTACAAGAACAAAGTCCTCTCTTGGCGTTCTGGCGTGTAACTTTTTCTCTCTTTCTTGAACTTGTCCTTCTCAATTTTGTTACTGCAATGAGATTTTTGTTGCGTTTTCTGATTTGGGTATTGATTCAAAAATTAAATAGGGTTGATTTTGATCTGGGTTTTTTGGTTATCTATGTCTTTCTTGCTTTAATGGCAGCTGAAATTTGATAGTTTTAGGTGCTTTCTCTACTTATTTTGTAATCATTTCTTGGGGATCTTTTGAATTCATTGGAGTTATCGTTAGTATGCTGTTATTTAGTTAGTGTTGTGTTGAATTGTTTTGCAACCTTTTCCTTATGCATGATTAGACACAAGAAAAGCTGAAAAGCTATGCAAATGGTAATATTTGGTGTATCAATTATGTCTTTCTTTTATGTACTCTGACTTGAATGTGATTTTTGTTATTTATTTTATTTTGGTTTTACATGTGAGTATTAAAGTGTGAGTACTTTCTGAATCAGAGAAAAAGATATAGATGAAGTGCTGCAATCCCATACTGTGTATTCCAATGTATCGAAAGGAGTCCTTGCGAAATCTAAGGATCTGATGGCTGCTTTCAAGACAGATGATCAGACAAAAATTTGTTTAGAGGTGTGCAAACGGCCCGATTTTTTGTTTTGTTGATATCAGAATTTGAATGTCTTTAGGGTACAAATTACAATAGGTTGTTTTTCTGGTTAAATTTTCTTTGGCTAGATTTTGGAGAAAGGAGAGCTTCAAGTTGCAGGGAAAGAGAGGGAGGCCCAGTTGTCTAGTCAATTTCGGGACATTGCAACCATTGTCATGCAGAAGACTATTAATCCGGAGACCAAACATCCGTACACAATTAGTATGATTGAACGTTTGATGCATGATATCCACTATGCTGTTGATCCTCATGGTAGTTCGAAGAAGCAGGTTAGCAGTCCTTTAATCCATTTGCACAGGTTTAACTTGCCATGTATTGCTACCATCCCAAATTTACGATCTCAACAGGATTCTTTTTGGCCTTTGTGAATCTGGCTTGTTCTCTTGTTGAGATCTGAGTATTTTAGTTAAGCAGAATGTCTTTGATTACTGTATCTCTGCTTTATTTTTGTGTTGAAGTGGTCAGTATTTGAGTTCTTAGCTTATTATGTATAAACTGTAGGCACTAGAGGTTATACGTCAGCTTCAGCAGAAATTTCCCATCAAAAGATCTCCAATGAGACTGCGAGTCACTATTTCTCCACAAAGCTTTCCTTTAGTCATGGAGAAGCTAGAAAATTGGCATGCCGATATTGTGGCGAAGGAGGAATCTGGCAGTCAACTTTCAGTTGTAAGTTTATTTTCTCATCTTAAGATTCTGCTTTCCCCTGCTAGCATCTGGGGATATTTACTTAATTTGTTTCCCCATAAGTATTTGGGGGTGGACCTGTTTCTTGAATGCTCTTTTCTTGGTTTTATATTTGGATTTTTCCCTGGCTTTTTTGTTATCATTGAAGAGTACATGCCTAATTAGAGTAAAAATTAGGGAGCATTTGACTGGGAAGAAAGGAATGGATGCCATATGACAACACCCACAATTCAACCAAAATCCCTCCCTTAGGCCTCAGGCCAATGAGATCCCAAAACCTTGACCTCTGTTGCCTTTGCTCACCCCTTTTATCACTTTATATCTCTCTCTCATCTTCTCCATCGGATCTTTACAACAAACTACTATGCATTATTCCCATCTCCCTGAATACTTGATTATATCTAGAGCTAGCAGTCTCTTGCTCTACACGACAATTCAACCAAAATCGACACAACAGGAACACTGAGTTACTGATGAAATTACAAAATTGATGCGACACATACTAAATCAATTATCAACTCGAACACAAACCAATTTGATCAATTTGTCATAACTTGCAATTTGTCTACTCGATATGGAATTGGATATATTTTAAGAACGTGTTATCGATTTGGTTACAAACACGAACACACTCCGTTACCCAAACGGCCAACTCTAAATCTTGTGAGCATTTTCATTTTATTAGCTGCCTATAATTTAAGTTTTTAACATGTCATGGTTTATTTTTAATGAAACCCAATGATTACATATCACAAAGTAGTAGGGGAGAAAAAGGGGTACAAAAGTGGTGTTAACCATTTATTTGGCTTCAACATGGTGCTGCTACTCAAATACTCAGGTTGAGTGTTGTATAATTGGCCTTTGCTCAATTAATTATTGGGTTAATTGGCTAGAACAACATGAACTATGCCTGAGAAGCACAACCTTCAACGGAGATTCCACCGGAGTTTTGGAATCTTTATTATTGTATTATTTTCTTTTCTTTTTCCCTTTTCCCCTTCTCTCTTCTTTATTATCACTTGCCTCTTATTTTTCCATTTCTTCCCCTGTCTTCTTCTTCTCTCTCAAATTCCTAAAGGGTGCTCATTCTTAGAGCATGCCTTAGGAAATTATCTTGACTCTTATATCCTTTCCTCAAATTTAGAATAGGCTTTATGCATTTAAAGTCTGAGATCTTGTCCTTCACTACTCACTTGTCAAGTATCTTATTTCTATGACTTAACGCTGCTAAGTGAAAATATAGATGAAGAGAGCTAATGAAGAGGGAAGAGCGATTTGAGGTCTTCGTATACCTACCAATGCTTTAATTTGGAGACGGACTTTTTCATGGGAGTTTATTATGAAAGAGCAATTGTCATGTAGCTGACACAGCGAATGATTGATTTTATTTTTGTTGGCTGTTTTTGCATTTCTATGTGCTTTACGAAGATTAAGGTTCTTCTTAAGGTGAATGCTTTTATATGCACACTAGCTGGCATGGTCGTCAAAGTTGTATCATTGCTAATGAGCTTCTTGTGGTTTTGTTTCATGAAAGTAAAGCACCTTAGGTGCTGCTTTTATGGGGTATTTGTGGTTTATTTGGTTGGAACAGTTTCAACTTGTCTTCTCCAGGGTCAATCTTTCATGTGATGAGCTTTAGGATAGCATACTCAGTTAGCTATGTTTCGGGCGAGAGCGGCTACAACTTATAAGGGCTATTCTACTTTGAAGATTCAAAGAAGTTGAGTTTCTTTGTTTTTTTTTTCTTTTCCTTGAGGATATCTTTTACTCCTACACACTCCTTTCTCGTTAGTAGACCCTTTATAAGCATTTCTGGTGCGTGGTAGTTTGGTACTTGCATTTCTTATTTCCTAGTGTGTCCCTAACGAAAGAGAGTCAAGAACTTCAGGTATAGACTGAATACTTTTGGGTGGGTTCCTTCCCGGTCTTCTCTATTACCTTATGGCCCTATCTTTCCCCTGTGCACCATGAGCATTGTGGCTTTGCTCTCTGATTTGGCACTTACTCCTGAGATGCTTGATGATTTGAATCCTGGCAAGTCATAGAATTATTATCTTGCCTTGGATTCCTTATAATATATTAACTCTGAAGATTTGTAGATGTTTCCTCTGGCAAGAGTACATTAAGTATTTTCATGCTTTCTGCATTCTCTAGTACTGTGTTGCTTGAAGAATGTTGTAAGAGAAAAGTGGGAGAAGAGAGGGGATCATCTCTGTACTACAGCAAGTGTATTCTTGTTTCAAGAAGTCTTTCCCACTCCGCGGGTTATCTATATATGAGTTTCGGTTAACTATGACCCTTGAAAACTCCTTGCCATTTCAATTGCTGAAGTGCTATCTCTATTATGCTTTGTGTGAGTTAATAATTTGTTCTTTCATCTACAATGACTGTGTGTGCTTGAATTGGAGATGCAATTATTCTAGGCATAAATGTTATCTCGATGATATTTAGCTTTTTGGGACCAAATAACAAAGACATCAACAACTCAACATGGATCCCACTATTGACAGGATCTGTGGAGCCGTGGAGGTTTAGATGTATGTTACCGCACCTTAAAGAGTTAAACCAGTTGTGCATCTGTAGATGGATTGTATTTAAATGACAACTAGGAAATAACTAAATTTCTCTAAAAATTAAGAAAAGCCCTTCCAACTATCTTTTGTAATATATTTTTCATATCTCGATCCTATAGTTTATGCTTTTGGGAGAAAGGTCTTGCACTGGGGAAACCGCCAAGGTGAAGTGAATACCTAAAGTATCCAAACATTGTTATTATACCTTAGTTTTGTAGTTGAGGGTGTTTAGATAAGGTAATGGGCAGTACCTCTTTAGTATGTTTAAGTTATTGTATAGGTTTTAGTGTAATTATCAACAAGATTTCACATGATAAATTGCTATTGAGTCGTATTGAATACATCTAGTGAAGCTGTCATCATGGCTTGAGCATGTTGTTTGGTAACAACTATGCTCATGTAGGGTGCAAAATCTTTTGCAAAAGAATAGAAGAGATGAGTCAATATAAAAGTGTGACCGTGAAGAATGCTAAGTGGTGGGTGTGAGTAGTTTCCTCAGCATGCAAGAGATTAAAGGTGAAGAAGAGACAACTCTGAATAGCATAATAGTTATGGTTTTATAAAACTTACTACATCCCGTGGCCTCTAACCTGGTGTGCAATAAAACAAAAACCCTAACCTCTGTTTGGTAGAGGTTATAAATGGTGGTAATGAGAATAAATTTTAAGTGTAAGTTACAAGGGAAACACCCGTAAAATCTTTATGGGGAGACAATTTCAATTCCAAAGTTTGTGATTTTTTCTCCATGTGGAAGCAATCACACCTTAAGCTTGTGTTTTTTTCTCCATGGGGAAGTATTCACACCCTAAGCTTGTGTTTTTTTTTTCCTAAGGGGAAACAATTTTCATGGCCACTCATAACCACCTACAAGGTGGTATTGGATGAGAATGAAATTTAAGAAAAAATACACTTTAGAATAAATTAGCATTACCATGAAAGTAATGAAGTATTGGTCCACTTGAAGAAACAAAATATTGTAATTTCATAATCACGAAAATGTGTAATTTTTCTCAAATTGTTCATTAAGAGGGAATGGATGGCTTCTATAGAAATAAGGGGGCTTTTGGTAATGGAATCAAGAAAGGGGTAGAGAGGAAAAGGAAAGCAAAACCCTTAGATGTTAAGTGTTGTTTGGTTGGTACAAAGTCATTCTCTTTCTTCCACCATGGCATCACTTCCTCCCTCCCTTGTAGTGACGCCGCCACCCTCTCCCCACCGCAGTAGCGCCGCCAGCCGCCGCCCCTCTCCCTTCTCTTCCCGCTGTGCCTCCCCCTCCCCTTCCCATCACGTCGCACAATCTCCCTCTCGGCTTTGCGCTAGACGGTCACCCCTCCCCCTCACTGTGTCGCGTCACCTTCTCTCGATCCCCTTCCCTGCTGCCGTCACCTACCTCCCTTTGAGCCATGAGGCGGTCTTGGCCGCACTTCTCCCAAATTTCCTAGGGTTTGTGGTGAATGGTGGTTTAGATGGTGGATGGCAGAGGTGGTTTGTGGGTGAATGGTAGTATGGTTGGCAGTGGCGGAGCCAAGATTCTCAAAGTGGGGGGACAACATTCGACCATCAAACATTCGGAAAAAAAATATGTAAAAAAAAAACCAATACACCATAAATTGTTTAATACTTAATGTTTTACATTCAAAATTCCAAAATGCTTATATCAAAGTATTCCTCTTCAAACCAAACTATTCAATATTTCAATTATAAATCAACTCATATTTACAACTTCCTAATTAGTAATCTCAAATTGCAAACTAACCATTTCCTAAATCATGAGTTCATGACCAATTCCAATTTCCAAACCAACAATAATTCAACAAATCAACCAACAATCATAAATCCACATTCCACAATCACAAATTAACCTTTCACAAATATAATAATTCATAATTCATAATTCATACTTCACAACCAAACAATGTAAATTGTAAATATAAAATATTACCTTAAAAAAAAACTTAAACTAAAACTTAGGGTTAGTTAAGAAAACTTACAAACTCACTGAAAAAAATACAATGGAGTCGGGTAGTCGGCGTCTCGGGGGTCAGAAGGGCGGCGAGTAGGCGATTCGGCGGTGGGGATGGCCGTGCGTGAATCTTCGGTCGACACTCGAGTGTTCCGTGTTC
This sequence comes from Beta vulgaris subsp. vulgaris, assembly GCF_026745355.1. Classification (NCBI taxonomy): domain Eukaryota; kingdom Viridiplantae; phylum Streptophyta; class Magnoliopsida; order Caryophyllales; family Amaranthaceae; genus Beta; species Beta vulgaris. Next base: position 40,667,526 of record NC_079202.1, on the reverse strand, counting down.
GCTTCTTCTGCTGTTCGACAGTAAACAGTTCGAGACTTCGCTTCTTCGCGTCGTTGTCGCCTTGTCGGCGTGAATCTCCGGTCGAATCTCCGTACGCCGTCGACAACTTAGGGTTTCTAGTTTCTCTCGGCGTGACTCAGTCTCTCTTTCTCTTCTTAAGCTACTCTTTTTCTTTCAAAAATTTCACGTGTCCAAGGTCCAACCTACCTGACTCTCAGCGTGTTTTTTTTCAATTTTTTTTTTTTTTTTTTTTAAGAAATTATTTTTTAAAAGTGGGGGACATCTGTCCCCATGTCCCCCAGCTGGCTCCGCCACTAATGGTTGGTGTAGAGGAGACGAGGCGTTGTGCGGTGGTTGGGTAGTCACATGGTGGTGGTCAGGTGGTGGTTGAGTGGTTGAGTCAATTGGTGGTTGGGTGGTCAAGGAGATGATCAATGTGAGTCAAGAAAGGGTAAGTGAAACCTTAAAGGGGGTGGGGGTAAGAGAGTAGGGGACTTTGGGGGTAAGGAGAGGGTAAAGAGTTTCATTAAATGGAGTAAACAATTCCCTTACCCTTTCCAGAATACCCCTAACCAAACGCCCCCTAAAGGTTTTGATTGGAGTAGTAATCAAACTGGTAGGCTCCTCAACTATTAAAGGTTAATAGAACAAATCACATATTTACCATCAAACTAAACCCCGCTACAGTTGAATTATTGTATTGGATAGAACTTTGTCAAATACTCAAATTGGAAGGAACCAACTGTGATTCCTTGTTACTTTTGCTCTTGGGCCCAATTGGGATACTCATCCATGCATGGCCACATACTACAGTTTTGAGGTGCTTATGGTTTTTTTAATTGTCTTAACATCTGTCATTACCAGATTAAGAGAAGTCTTTGCTGGTGTGTCGATTCTACTTGGTCAGGCTAGAAATGCAGATTGCTGAAATAATAATGCAATAAATTTTTTGGTGGGATAATAAAGGTTTAGATTGGGAAAACAGAAAAGGAACTTGTAAGGTGATTCATTTATTTGACCCTACATGTACTTATTGGAAATTATCTATTCTTATCAGAATTAATTTTAGCTCTGAATTGAAGTTAGGTAGGTAGCCCAAGTGTGTCTGTGTGGACTTCTGTATGGAACTTATTAGAGCTTGTTTTTCAAACCTAATTTTTTTTGGTGAACCAAAAAGGCATGTACATTGAAATTTGCTCCCATGATGCTCATGTGCTTCATTTTATAAATGTGCAGGTCTGTGAATTGGATCCGGGTCTATTTCGGGATTGTGATGGTTTTGTGAGGAATTTACAAGGAAGGATAGAAATTCTTGCTGTCTCTGTTCATGCGGAAGGAGATACTTCTGTTGATCATTATGATGAATTTAATGAAGACATTTCACCAAACTTGCCCAAGGAATCTGTATTTGCAGAAGCTTCTGGAGATTCTGTTCTCCAGCTAAGTGAGAGATTGCAAAAACAGTCTGTTTCAACAAGTACTAAAAATTCTGGAGGGGAAGTGAAGCAAAACAAATGCAGCACATGCAATGCCTTGGTAGGTGACGCAAAGCAATACAGAGAGCACTTCAAGAGTGAATGGCATAAGCATAACCTGAAGCGCAAGACTCGAAACTTTCCTCCCATTAGTGCTGAAGAATGTTTGGCTGATATGGAATTAGGCGACTCAAAGGATGATCTGAAGGAATACTCATTTTGAAGTAATTTCACTGTGCGTACAGTACTGATGCTGCTATTAAGTAACTGATATTAGGGGGTTTTGCTTTCTTGTGTATAGAAGTTTTGGATGTCACCAAGAGGATTTATGTTACTGTAAAGGAGTGAAATTGGATAATCTTGTAGTCTTTTTTGTTCGTCAAGATTTGGAGGAATGTTTACTGCGACTGTTATCGAAGCAACGTGGAAATAGATTTTGCATAGTCCTTGACTATTGACTACTACAACAAAATATTTTGGGTGAACTGGATTCATAATAATTTATTATACTTTTAAATTTATCAAGCGGAAACTTGCTATCTTAGAAAAAAAAAATAGACTATATCATACGAAAATTAACTATATCATATAAAAATTGATTATATTGGATTATATTAAAAGAAAATAGACTATATAAATGATAATTGACTACCAAATGAAAATTGATTATATCATATGGTTTTCGATATATAAGAAGTTATTGTGAATCCGGTTTATTCAAGTACTACCACAATAGAGTTGTAGCTCTTAATTTTGCATATCCACCAAAAACTAAAACGTTATATAAAACACACTTATTAAGGGGATGTTTGTTTGATTCACTAACGCTTATATGAAGCCTTGAAACTTTTTCTTATTTACAATCTACTACCTATATCAAATCAAAAAGAGCAAAATTCGATTCATTCACCACTACTATTATTATACATCTGGCTATCTAAGTGTAACGTGAGTATGGTACACTTAAGATTATTATTGACCATTTAAATTAAGTGAGCAAAATTCTCACAATAAAGAGAGTTCTAAATGAGCAAATGAACAAAATATAGTCTTGAGTACTGAATTTATAATGAATGTATCATTCACCATTCTCATGCCTGTAATGTTCATTTTTCTTCTTCTCCGTTCAACAATTTTTTGTAGTCATCCAACCAAACTAGCACAATGCACAAGTATTTGTTGTAAGCATTAGGCTAAGACTTATGGTTGATTATGTTATTATAAGTTAATTTTATAAAGAGTTCGTATTGTGTCAGACTCGTCCGACACAATATTCTCGTCGGACGACTTCACTTGAGTTTCAGGTAGTCTTCATTTTTTTTCAGGTAGTCTTCATTTTTTTTCAGGTAGTCTTCATTTTTTTTTCAGTTAGTCTTAATTTTTTTTCAGTTAGTCCATTATTTCTTTCAGTTGGCCCATTATTTCTTTCAGTTGGACTTTGTTTTGTTTCAGTTGGTCCATTCTTCATTTCTTTGTTTCAGTTGGTCCATTCTTTGTTTCAGTTGGTATACATATTACGAAACAAAGTCCAACTGAAACAAAACAAAGTCCAACTGAAACAAAAACAATAACCAACTGAAACAAAACAAAGTCCAACTGAAACAAAACAATAACTAACTGAAACAAAACAATAACCAACTAAAACAAAACAAAGTCCAACTGAAACAAAACAATAACGAACTGAAACAAAACAATAACCAACTGAAACAAAAAAAACCAACTGGATCTCATCTCTTCCTTTTTCTTCCTATGTTGGGATGTTCGAACTGTGATAAGATACCATCATCTTTGGGCTGCTATGCAAATTGCACATTTGACTTTGTGTATGCCGTGGCGTCGTGCGTGTTTTCGACGGTGCTAACAACTCTCTTGATATTATTAGGTGGTTTGATTGGATATTTGGATGGCTTTTTCTTTTTTCTATACTCTTGATATTAAATACATTGACACACTTGTATTTTGTATTTTCCAGAAATAACTTCAAAAGAACTATAAAAATTTGGTTTCTTCAGAGTTGGATTCTCCAAATCGCACTTGATTGAAAGAGAGTTTTATGAATAGGGATTCAATCATTCAAAGGCTCATGGTATCTATTGTGTATAACCATTTCAGTTACTAGCTATTTGAGATATATTGAGGATATAACTTCAATATCGAGTAGGAGCTTTTTACAATTGAAAAAAGGGGTTTTTTTCATTTGGGTCACTGGGTTAGCCCGTCTGACAGTAAGTATTTGGTCAGACGGTCTGACCCAATACTTTCACTTTTATAAAACCCATCTACACATGACTTGCAATCTTGCAGAGTAGCATGCCAAAAGACATTTTAGTCAAGCACATCATTTAAAAATTTAGGATATTTGACTAATATGTGATTTTATTGTATGCATGATCTCTTCTTTAGGATATACGTAAACATTTAACTATATAAACATACATTTGTTTGTATTGCAAATTAACTAAGTCGTACAAAGTCACAATTGCTTCATGCATTTAGGCATTTCATCGAGTGTCCAAAGTCTAATGTCAAGCAAGTTCCACTTTTAATTCATTACCACAGAAACAAAAACAATTAAAATCCTCTAAATACAATTAAAATCCACTTTTAATTCATCGAGTGTCCAAAGTCTAATGTCAATCTTGTCAATCCCTTAACATCGGCTCAATTAGGTAAGATCTCTAGTTTTAAATCCTCTAAAATGAGTAAAATCAACAAACAAAATACAATTAACCAAAGAAAAACTTACATCAGCTAAATTTTCTTCTAAACACCAACTAATTAAACCCTCAGAAACAAAAACCCCAAATGTTGACCTAAGCTACTTCCATCAATTTACAGAACTTATTAAAGGATTAGAATTACATTCATAAAAATTGATCGACAAAATCAAAATCGGAAAATCAAATCGAAGGAGTAAAAAGGATAAATAAAACCTTAGAAGGATCGACTTTCTGGAAGTTCTTAACGACGCAGATGACACGATCAGTGACCTCGGATTTGTCGAGGAAGGAAGCTCGAACCTCATCGGAAAAATGGCGGCGAGATAAGAGAGAGTTGAAGGAAGATGAAATCGAAAATGGAGAGTAAAGATTTTGAGAGAGAGAGACCTTGTTACAGGAAAATAAACGAAGGAGAAAGGAGAGAGGAGAGAGGAGAGAGGAGAGGGAAAGTTCTTGAGTTACAGAAATCAGAAGAGAGAGGAGTTGTTTCAGAAAACGAAGGAGAGAGAGAGGGGAGGAGAGGAGAGAGATCAACGGCCACGATTATATTCATTGGTTTATGTCCGCGTGATGAAAGATCAACGGCCATGATTCAATGTTTTCAGTTTTCATATTAAAAGCTGTTTTCACGATATCTTGTTCCTATCTATATATATATATATATATATATATATATATAAATTATCATCTCTTATAGAGTTTTTAGAATTGAGAGTTCACAGTATAAAGAATTATGTTTGAGTATTTGAGAAAAATGGACCGAGGGAATTGTTTAGAGACTTTGATTTCAAAGGGAACTTAAAGAGTGATTTTTGGCCTATTAATAAGATAATTGGCTTTAATTTTGTTAGATCGATGTTTTTACTTCCTTATTTTGGGGTTAAAAAGTTTTTTTCATTCCCTTTGTTACTTTATTAGCTTTTTAATGTCCGATTTTTTTTAATAATTAATTACTTATCTATACAAATATATTAAAAGGCGTGCGTGATAATGTATATACGCCACGTAACACCTCCACGCAATGTATACATGCCACATGACAACTCTGTTAATCCACATGAACCAGTGACCTCTTACAATTACATATGACACAATTACCATCTCAACCAACTTTTAATTATGTTTTAAAATATCCACATTATTATATTTGTATCTTTTAAATGTTGAGTTTTTCTTAATATACTTTGTGTGGATGCCTTTTCTGTTAGTCTGCTAACCCACTCGGGGTTGGGTGGTCTGCTTTGTGACCATGGAGGGACTTGGATACTTCATTTCCAGCATAAATGTTATGCGATCGACCCTCTTGTCGCTGAAATTATGGGTATGCTAGAGGCTCTTATTATAGCGTCGCAAAAGGGTTATCTTTATGCTACTATTCTAACTAATTGCATAGTGGCAGTGAACTTACTACATGAAATAGAGACCTCCAACAAGTACTCTAATCTACTGCTCTTTTGTAGAAAGTGGTGTGCAAGAAGCCGGATTTGCAAATGGTGGATAGCCAGCGAGATTTTAGCGAATATGCATTTGTAGCCAAGAATTCTAGATTGTGGACAATATAGTGTAATTTAACTAGGATATTTTCCCTTTCTTCTGGTTATCTATGAACGCTTATGTTTTGGATGTGAGCCTATTTCATTAGGTTGTATCTAACTCTTTATTTCATTTGATCTACCGTTCATTTTCACCAAAAAAAAGTATTCAAAAAACCTAAACTACAACGTTAGATGCAGCATCTTATTTTTTTTTTTTTTTTGACATCGAGGCAACGTACAAGAACAAACTTACCCTACATTTATCCTATGCATACGACAATAACTGGCTAACTCATGGGCCTGCTGGACTTGAGCCCTACTTACTTTCATAATGCTACAAATAAGAAAGGAAGACGAAGCCTCCCTAATATCTGATAGAGTGTGAGCTATGGAGATGTCTGCATTTGCGTTGGACGCCAGGTATCGGACAAGGACCTCTGAATCCGTGATAATAATCTGGATGTTGGATAACCCTGTTGTGTGGATCCATTTAATAGCCGACAGACATGCCACCGCTTCTGTTTGGATGGCCGTTGACGCATACAAGAATTGACCTTGGTTCTATAAAGGGATCAGGTGTTGCATAGAAACCCAAGAGGCACCTCCATGCCCCGATGTTCTATCCCAAGACCCATCAATTTGTATACTCACCTCCGGGCACTGAAGTTGAAACCGTCCTAGATTAACAATTATGAATCCCGGGGGGGAAGTGATGTTGGGCGCTGGTGGTGGGTTGACCTTCGGAACATCTTTCTCTATGAACCTAGTGTGTTGGCAACCACTGTCTGAGGCGTGAGTGTGAAAGACTTCTAAGGTGGCCCGAATTTGGCGAAACACTTGGTCATTTCTCCTTTTTCAGATTGCCCACAGGTTACTAATGAACAAAGGCACCCGTATCCCCTGGTAACCATCCTCCCTAATGAATTTTTCAATCCAGAAAACTATCCATTGAGCCAACCGCATAGAAGGACGATCAGACGAACGGATGTGAAGCCCTGACTCCTCCCATACTTCCATAGCAAGAGGACAAAACCGGAAGATGTGTTGTTCGTCTTCGTTATCATGCAAACATACTTGACAGTGGCTAGAGCTTATGATACCCCGACGTTGGAGATTGGACGCTGTGGCTAAGCTATGGTGCCAAATCTTCCAAACGAAAACTTTCCATTTAGGCATGATGTTCAACCCCCAGAGATGTCGAAAGAATAATGAATCCTCTGATTTTGTCATGCTGTAAGTGACTTGTTGTTGTTGTTGTAAAAGAGACCCGTAACCCGACTTGGTGGTGTAACTACCGGAGCGGGTTAAAGGCCAATAGTATCTATCGTTTGTGTCAGGCGAGGTTGGCAATTCCATACTCTGAATAATGCGAGCGTCTGACGGAATGAAAAGATCATAGAGTCGACGCACATTCCACCCCTGATTATTAGGTAGAATCAGGTCCGCTACAAGTGTCCTAGCAGCAGTGCGTAAGTTAACCCCATCTCGGAAAGAAGGAATTTTACCTAGAACCCAAGGTTGCGAAGCTGCTCTGATAGCAGTACCGTTACCCACTTTCCAAACACATGACGATTTTAGTGAAGAACTGGCCATAAGGAGACCGCGACGACCTAGCGAAATATTATGTTTAGAGGTTCTGATCCAAGAGGCTTGCTGATTTGTGGACTTAAAAACCTTAGCTAACATTAGCTGAGGATACTGGATGATGCGCCACACCTGTTTCATGAGTAGTGCTTTGTTGAACACTCCGATGTTACGGATTCCTAGACCACCTTGACCTCTCGGTTGTTGAATAACCTCCTTTCTTTTCCAATGAAGCCCCACTTGATAATTATTCTTCCAAAAGAATCGAGCAATCATTGCGTTCAGCTTGTTGGCAATAGTGGTAGGGATCTGGAAAATGGAGAGATGATGCATTATAGTAGCCACTAGAATAGAGTTGATGATTATGAGTTTTATCGGTTGGGAGAGCCATTTTTGGTTCCAAGTGGCTATTTTCCTCGAGACGATATCCAGTAGAAAAGTAAATGAGGAACCTTTGGACCTTGAATATCAACCGCTGACCCCAGATACGAACCAAGCTGTGGTTTATCCTCCAACTGGAGACTAATTTTATAAGCATTACGTTGTTCAAGAGAGATGTTAGGGCTGAATTTCACAAAGGATTTCTGACGATTGATCATCTGTCCCGAGATGTTGCAGAATCTTGAAATGAGTGTATTGATTGATCGACAAGCGTCCTCTGATGCATGAAAGAAGAAGAGGGCATCGTCCGCAAAGAAAAGATGAGACAATGTCGGACCTTGCTTACCAATTTTGATACCTTTAATTCGACGAATATCGGTGGCCAGCGTCGTCATTCGAGAGAGGATGTCCATACAAAAAAAACAGATACGGGGAAAGGGGGTCCCCCTGTCGTAGTCCACACTGTGGGAGAAAAGTGGGAGTTGCCATCCCATTGATGAGCACCCTGTAGGAAACTGTTTCGATACATTGTTGAATAAGCTGGATCCAATGTTGAGGGAACCCATAGGCACCCAAGATTTTTAGTATGAATAACCAACTTACTCTATCGTATGCCTTATTCATATCAAGTTTTAAGGCTGCCAAGTGACGCACTCATGTTCTTTGCTTATTGATGATGTGAGTTATTTCATGAGAAATCAAAATGTTATCATCCATATGGCGTTCTAGGACAAAAGCGTTCTGATAGTCATCTATGAGTTTTGATTGGGAGAAGAGGCTTCATCCTATTGACCATACATTTCGCAATACCTTTGTAGATAACATTACAGAGACTTATAGGGCGAAACTGGTGTACCTCCTCCGGAGGGGTAACCTTCGGGATAAGAACCAGGAGTGTTTTGTTCCATTCATGAAGTATGTGCCCAGAAGAAAAAAGATCTTTTGATTGCCACTCTTACAGAGGGCCCAATAATTTCCCAATGTAGTTTATAAAATTCTGCCGGGACACCATCCAGCCCAGGCAATTTGTCGTTAGCAATATCGAAAATCGCTTCTCGAATTTCCTCATCCGTTATTGAGCGTAACAAATTTTGAGCATCCCCTTGTGACACCCGAGGCAGGTTTAACTCCCTCAGGACTAGATCTATTTCCTCCCCCCTATTACTGTCATTCAAATTCTCATTCTCGAAAGCTTGGTAGAGATCTTGAAAGTAAGATTGGACCATCTGCGCAATGTCATTTTGATTCTCAACCCATTCCCCTGATGGTGTTCGAAGCATATATACAAAATTTTGTTGTTTCTTTTGACGTAATCTATTGAAAAGGAACTTAGAAGGCACGTCTCCCAACTGAAGGTGACGATCTTTGATACGTTGTTGCCAATATCTCAGAGCTAACGAGGCTTCTTCCAAAAGTGACCGATGACGGATAACCAGAGACACCCCTTGATTGATCGTGGAGACTTGATTACCGTGATGTTGGAGATCACTAAATACCTTTCTCCAATTTATGCCCCAAAACAAACGTTTGTCCAAACACCAAACTTTAAGCCTCCTGCGAACTAAATCCAGTTTTCGAGCAAGTGTATACATGGTCGACCCTGCTATTCGCATTCCCCAAATTTCATTTATAGCCGTAATAACCTCCGGATAGAGAAGGCATCAATTTTCTATTTGGTATGGTCTGATGGGTTTTGCATTTGTCGGAGAAGTTTGAAGCCATATAGGAGCATGATCCGATTGGATTATAGGGAGGTTTTGAACGATTGTCGAAGGAAATTCATCTAGCCATTCTTGAGATGTGTAGGCTCTGTCTAAACGCTCCATGATAAGACCTGAATCCGTTCTGTTATTTGTCCAAGTGTAACGGGGCCTAAAAAAAGGCAGGTCATGTAACTGCAATTCGTGTTTCCAGGACACAAATTCTTCCCATCCTCGGATTAAGCTAGCGCCTCCTAGCTTATCAGAGTAAAGGTCCACCTGGTTTATGTCCCCAAGGATTATGTATTTTGTATATGGATGCAATAATTGGTTCAAGTCTGCCCATAATGCCGCTCGGTGTTCTATTTGAGATTCACCATACAAGAAAAGGCAATGCCATATTTTTCCATTCATTGCAGTTATTTTACAGAAAACATAGTTCCTAGAAAGCTTGATTACATCCATGACAAACGGCCCCTAACAAAAAACCGCTAAGCAGCCCCTTGTATCTACATCGTCAACCCCACAAAACGAAGTAGGACAGGTTGCTCTAAGCATACATTCAATATTATCTACACTAGTCTTAGTTTCTTGCAAAAAAAGAAAGGAAGGATGATGGTTCGAAAGAAGCCATCTAAGGTAAGGAATTGTCGGACTTGTTGTATCATTAACTCCACGACAATTCCATGCCAGCACATTCATGATGACCGTTGTGGTTGATTTGGGTCAACCACGTCCCTGTCATTTTTGTCTTAGGAATTACCAACTGCCAGACTCAGGTGCACTATATTTTCGGAGCCCATGCTGTCAAGTTCCTGGATATCTAATGGTGCAGATGTGATGCTTTTATTTTTCTTATTATTCCAAAGGGAAATGTGTTGTGTTGGTGACGCACCTGCCGAACGTTTTCCATGTTGTAAGGGTCTAAGAGGATCATTAGGCACAACTCCAAAAGTGGTTGCCATTTCCACATCTGTTATGGCTTTGCTCCTAACTTGCATATCATTATGATCCCTCAAGATATTAAATCCACCCTTCGCATCCCAATCCTCCATTCGTTTTTTCTGTCGTTTGAACCTGGCTTGGAATTCATCTCCCTCGTATCTGAAAAAAGAGTCTAGGGATTGGCTTTGAGTTTTAGGCGCATCCCTCCTTCGCTTACCCATAAACATAGATGCAGTAACAGGCAACCCCAAAACAATATTCATGGGAGACTCGTTTTGATGGTGTTCCTTGGAGAGGTTATCAGTCGAAGAGTTAGAAATTTCGGTTATTAGCATAGTATCCAGTGGGGACGTGGGAGAATACTCATCATCAGCTCTGCCAGACCAGGTATCCGACTCATGAATCACTTGATGATCAGTCTGAAGCATGGGGTTAAAGGAGTCCGCAAAAGGTGGGGGGAAAGTCTGAATCTCTGATTGATGAGGTTTGAGATATTACGGAGTTCTTCAGGTTCTGGGCTTGATTCCGTTATGGGAAGGTAATCTTGGTGATTATGATGACTATTAAAAAGGGCCACCTGAATTGTGTTGATGGCCTGTTCTTGGGCTCTGGCCTCCCAATTACTCGGCCCAGCCTCGTGTGGACCCGGAGGAGATAATTGCCAACCGCCCACTATGAGACCCTCAAGAGTTTTTGGCGGGTTGTAAGTTTGGTCCATGTGGTGATTATTTGGGCTTGGTGGTCGCGATTCACAAAGTGACCCACATAGATTTCTCACTATGTTAGTTGACCTGCTAGCCCAGTTGGTGATTCCTAATTGATGGAAAAGATTTTTGGGAGAGTTGGTGGGCTGGGGAGGGATAGGCTCTTGGGTATATGGTTTGTTGCTCATGTGGGGATCTGTTGGGATATTTAGGTCAGGGAGGGGTGGTTCTGATAAAGGAGGGTGAATTGGCATAGGTTTCCATTAATGGAAGCACCAGGATCTGGACTAAGACCAAACCTACGCCCAGGAGATGGCGTAATGTTCTCTTCCCATCTAGTTGGAGTGCGGAGTGGGACCGAGGCATTCGAAAAGTCGGGTGGGGGTTGGTATGGTTTTGTGAGTTATCGTCTGAGTAATACTGGTAGTTTTGACCCATTAAAGGAGGTCGGAAATTTGGTGTTGCATCATAGTAGTCTTCTTGTGAACTATCAGTATCCCCATGATCATGTAAGTAAAGATGTGGGTATAAATAGGGATCAAATTGGGGTCCGGCCATATGAGGGGGTATATGGGTTAGTTAAGTCTGGGATTACGATGAATGAAACGGTCACTTAACCCCCTAATCATGTTTGTGTACAAAAGTATTCCAAAATGGGTTTGCAGGACTGTCATGCCATTACCCTCAAAACTCCTCACACGCCTTTGAATTAACCGTGTAGCTTCATAAGCGGAAAGATTACATCTTCCCGTATTGTGCCCGACACATCCACACTCCTTACAGAACTTAAAAATCCCCTCGTAACGAAAGTAGACCCATGATACTCGATGTTCATCAAGATGCAACACCTTATTGCGGCCAGTTCCAAAATTGGAGATCAGATCCCCAATTCTCTAACAAGCCTTGCTAAGATTAACCAGATACTAGATGTCAAATATTGGCTGTGTTTAATTCCTTGTACACTAAGATCATCAGTGAAATACAAAAACAACAGAAGTACAAGAGCAATTCAGACTGGAAAACAAAAGCAAGCTCATACTTGATGCTCAATCAGCTATGTTCAGTATTCATTACATGAAACTCCATACATCTTAGTTATGTAGATGGTAACGCCATCAATCTTCTGCGCACAAATGTTGGACTTGTACTAAACGAAAAATTCAATGAGAAATGAGAAAATAATCCTTGATTCAAATCAAAAGTTTAGTTATCCAAAATGCCCCTTTTTTGATTGAGCTTATATGCTATACCAATCCATAACTTCAGAAACACGCCCTTAACATAAAGTCTCCCTGGAGCACTATAAACCCATTGATTTCAGCTATGCAGCCTAGAGAAAAACACACTGCTGATCAGTGAATGACAGGCTTCAGAGGATGGCCCCTTAGCTGCGGTAGCTCAATATGAGCATCCAAGTCTTCATCCAGCTCACCGATAACGCCTCTGTCAATGCAAGTGCGAACATCAAGACTAAATTATGATGTTCAAAAAGAAGTACCAGGTGAAATACTAATTTTCACCAAGGAAAATGTCAGGGGTGAGAGGGATCAGGGAAGCTAACTGCTAAGTGATTAAACGAGACCCTAAGAAAAGATGTCATACATATTGTCACCCCTGATGATGTACAAACCCAATACAATTTGTTGGACTCCTTCCTGCAATCCAGCAAATGACACATGATTATATGAAAATAAACTTTAAAGTAGTGCCATCGATCAGCGTAAATTGACAGTTATTAGAGACTTCAATGACATCAAACTTCAATATCATTCCTGAACATGGAAGGCAGGGGAAGAAAATCAATCCAAGCAGGCAAGCATCTTGTTTGAAGCCAAACCCTGCCTAATTTTTCTGGATGGAGTAATATGAGTGACAATACAGTATTGCTCAAAATGCCAAATAAATGGTTTTCATATAATAATACATAGTTGCACATAGTGAGTACAGTACAGAATCATATGAAGCATGAAGCTAAACAGTTGGGAAAGTATTAGTATAGGGTAAAAGAGAACTTTTTCCACGACTAAAGAAATTTTAAAAGAGACTGCTAAGAAAATTAATCAAACCTTGGTAGAAAAAACCCTCTCATGTGATTCATCAAGAATTATATTTGTTGCCTGGTCAAAACCTTTTAGGATTCCCTGCATCATTATGAACCACAATAATTAGACATAGATGTTCATAGCACAGTTTTAAACCAACTCAAATCAAATTCAGCTACTGATTCAGGTGTCATAGGAATTAAACTCACCACTATGTTGCGTCCATCATTGGTAATAACTGAAATCATTTCTGCAGGCGAGGGGGATGAGAAAGATTAGCTGTTAACATTTAACATTGATCATACTAAACCATTACACCTTAGCCTAACATTAGTCATAAAAAGGTCATTAACTTAGCCAGCTTTCACTCTTTCACATGGTGATGTAATAAGTAGCCCTACTGTCACTCAAAGACACATCCATTACACTCAAGTCTGTCAATGGAAACACTTGGCAGCTAAATAAAACAAGCACAATGATTCAGTTCACCTACGATCTACAAGAGGCTCAAGTCCAGGTCCAGTAGCCATCCTGCAAACTCCCAAGGCCAACAATCAGCTCAAATTCTCTCAAGAGTAGCACTGCATCACAGGTAAAAAAGGATTAGCAAAAGCCATATAGAGGAGAATAAAGACATGGAAATATAATCATAGATTCCTCTGTCCCCCAAAGATAGCCAATTTGCCACAGTTAAAACTTCACAAGTTGACCATAAACTCTCACCAGTAGGCAGTATGTACGGAAAAAAACCGCATAGGATCTTTTCAAATTCGTCTCAATGTGTACTCTTAAAATATCATGAACTTTTATGATTTTTATCAATACATAAATAAAAATACTAATGGTCAAAGGTGTATCTTGGAGACCATGAAAAATCAGATGGACAATCCATTGAGGGATGGAGGGAGGATAGAAGTGCAAGTAGACATGGAAAAATAACCAATTAGTCTACAAATACAAGGTACCACGGAAGAGTCACAGTGGAAAACAAGATCAACTACTACCAACTGCTCATCCTCAACTCATGAAATCCCGCTATCCTTTTTGTTTTTTTTCTCCTATAAGTTTCTGGAAGGCGGAAGACAAACAAGTCTTGAAGACAATGAACAAAGTTTGCGCTAGCATCAAGAACCATATCTCCTACTAACATTAGCAAATCAAGAATGTCTTAACAAAGATTTAAGCAATAATTGAAAAGAGAGTAATGTTTAATAAGAGTGATAAAAAAGAAGTTGAATAATGTTAGCCATAAAGAACTTTGAACAAAAGACTAATGCTATATTTGTGCCGATCCCTACAGGCTACAATAGTGAGCTCCATTTATTGACGCTGACAATTCCAAAATCTTTAGAAAAATCACAATTTCCAAGATCCTACAATGGTCGCGAATAGTGTGTTGTAAATTAAAACTCAAAGGACAGGCAGGCCTCCTTTTTGTAGCTGCCTGCTAGTATGGTGCTATCTCTGAAGCCTTGAAAACAAGGACACAAAGAGAAATGGGTCATCAAAAGAAGAAGAGAAAGCATGTCAATGAACAAAACTCCTACAAACTATACAAGTTTAATGGGTCCTTAAAACTACAATGTTTAACTGAATAGCATCTAGAGATCATTAGTTATTCCAGCTTAAGTTATCTCTGAAACTCCGTCAAAACAGCAACGTTCACCAAGCACTTAGTAGGAAATCACAACAAAACTTTGTTCGCCGCGTAATGTACTGAGACTGCTTCGAAGGATTTTCCCATGAAAAGTATTCAGAACCCATAACAGCCAAAAGTTACGTAAAAAAGAACCCTGAGGAAATACCCACTACAGATGAGAATCATCAATATTTGCATAAAAGAAACCTAAACAATCAGCTGATACCAACCAGTTAGCACAATGAAAAATAAAACATATGTAGAGGGAAAATTCCTCTGAAATGAAAGGGTCTTCTTACATCCTCTTTTGGATAGAATATCCAGTTCCTATTTTGTCTATTCCCTGGAAGTTCCTTCCTTTAGAACAATGGTATCAACTAGCTCGGAGTAGAATTGATGAGCAGAAGAAAGAATGAACACAGAAGCTGCCAGGAACTTCACTAGGCAAAACCATGGAAGTTTATGGAAGGCAATTTGTCAATCATGAAGCTTGTACGTCATTAGAGTTGTCTTGTGAGTCTTCAGGTCATATAGAAGCAAGCCCAACAGCCAATATATCATGAAGTGATACGGCCTCAAGCCTCCCCTTCATTTATGACTCGCCTTTTCTATCAATTATTTGTTCCGCCACCAACCCTCTACGCTAATCCCATTTTGTAAGCCTATTCTTCACACATAAGTAGTAAAAAGAGATTGATGGAAAACGTTCAGATGAACTGATTTGGGTCTTGTGTTTCCAGAATATACAGAAAGCTTCACTAGTTATAATGTCTGCCATTACGATTTTGATGCGATGCCACAATCTTCTCGCTTGGAAAGATTTCTAAGTACTAACAGTCTTTTAACTGGATATGCATGAATTTTGTGTTATGGCAAAGGAGGGACTCAATATCTTTCTCATGCTCTTAGCATAGTTGGTACTTGGTAGTCGTTATTTTACAATTAGGAAAGATGTTAATAAGGTACACAAGATTTGCATTTGCTCAGGCCCGTCCCTGAGCCACGGCAGGAGGGGTGGCCGCCCTGGGCCCAAAGGATAACAGGCAATTCATTTCAGATTTCCAGTCACAACACTTCAAAAATTGTTTTGATGAAACAAACAAGATGAAATGAACAATCGCATGAATATATGTGCATCTACAAATTGTAACATAAATTTTTTTTGTCATTTAATTATATAAAACAAACATGAATTAAGAAGTTATACCAAAAATTCGAACCATAAGTTTATAACATGTAGATTATCCCTAAAAACGTGAAAAAACATACATGACATAAACAAAAAATAAGTTGAATACATGAAACAAACACTAACAACAGCATAAAATCAATCGCATGAATATCACATGAAGTAGATCTTAAAGTCGCAAGAAATGAAATTTCACATGAAAAATCGCAACAAAAGATCGTCTAAACAATTAGTTTCATCTAAGGGAAAAAATACCCGGGACGAGCTTCAGCAGTTCTTGAGCCTCAGAATTCCATGAGTAAGGGAAGTTGAGAGGTTTCTAAAGTGTAGGGTTGGGACTTGGGCAGGGTGTTGTACAACTATATACCCTATCGGGGCGTTTGGTACGAGAGATTGGGAGTTTGGGGATTAGAGGATGGGATTGGGAATGGGAGTTAGAAGGTGGGAATTTATTAAATATATCTCAATCCCTTGTTTGGTATGTTAGTGGGATTAAATAGGGAATATATTGCTAAATTACAAATTTACCCATTTTAATGAAGGATAGCAAAAGAAGAGCAAGCAATATTGTGAAGTATATTTTAATGAAGGGTAAATTTGTCTTTTAACATAACCAAAAATAATCCCCCTCCCTAATACCTGCCCCCCATGTCTTATTTTGGTGGGATAAGAGGGGTTTTAATCCCATTCCCCTTCACATGGGAATTTAGATATCCCCTCAAACAAACATGGGATATCCCCTTTAGGATTTTTTCCACTCGAAAAAAAGTACTTCTTGTTTTCACGTTTGTCAATGCAGTATTTTAACTATTAATATCTTCAATTATCAACAACTAAAAATTATAAAAAGTTGATATTAAAAAAATTCACATTCAAACGAATCTAACAAGATCCCACATGACTATGTTTTTTCTGAAATGTAAATAACCAAAGCTAATTAAAATTTAAACTGTGAATAGTAAATACTATACAAATGTTGCACTTATGTAGAAACGGATGAAGTACTTTTTTTCGAGTTAAAAGACACATCTTTAGGGTAGAATTTAGGTTAAAAAAATAATGAAATGAATACTAACCACGAATTAGCAATGAATACTAACCACGAATTACAAACATATATCTTGCAGTGAACGAAATGAGGAATACTAACCACAAATTCGGCAACTGAATCCACGAACGGACTGAGGAATACTAACCACGAATGAAAAGCCACGAACGGAATCCGGCGAGTACAGAATAGTCACGAACGGAATCCGGCGAGTGCAAAATAGCCACGAACGGAATACGGCGAGTGAATCCGGCGATTAAATCCGGCGAGTCTGCTCGTGTTTGGGTTGTTCGGACTTGGGAGGCTTGGAAGCCTGAAAATTGTGGGAAAGAATTAGAGAAAGAGAGGTTTAGGTTTAGGGTTTTTTTAATATATTTAGTATTTTAATTTAAAATTTATTATAATAAAAAAAAGTAAACAGATGGATAATGGGTCAGGTGATTAATCGGGTGGCGGGTGAGAAATTGTCACCCGCATCCTACCCGATCATCATTTGGTTCACCCGTCACCCGCTCTTCATCTGTTTATTTTGGGTTTTCACCCTTTTATTTAAACAGGGTGGAGCGGGTTACTGGATATCCACTGGATATTGCCATCCTTATTTTGGTCACACAAACAATAAGCTGACTTAAAACTGTGAGAAAATTGCTGCTCTAGAACAAAGGCTATGGGGTCAACCTTTTCTTAGTACAATGTGTTAATTGTCTCGTACGACAAGGAGAGAAACTACTTCTTTTTGGTCAGTCTAATTGGGGTAAATGTAGTCGCAAACAATGGGCTAACTTAAGGAGATCGCAATTCACTATTCTTCCATAACAAGATAAAAAAAAGAACTGTTAAGACCACCATATTTTGCCTAAAAGATGATCTTAATCAACAGATTGATTCGCCAAACGACATTAACTCTCTTCTTACTAATTATTTCGAAGAAAGATTCACTTCAGCTACTACTAATGCTCGGATAATTAACCTCAAATTTGTCAAGCCTTTTGTCACCGAGTCCGACTTTACTAGTCTATTAGCATCATTTTCTGATGATGACATAAAAATCGTGTTCTTTGATATGAACCCCCACAAAGCGCCAGGATCTAATGGCTTTGGAGCCAAAAAAAATTCAACTTGACTTCAGTATTTTTAGGTTAGTTATGTTATTTTCATTTCTTATTTCTGTGAATTCTCTTTTTCTTATTTTAGTTAGTTGATTTTCGTAATTTATTCTTTGTCTTTGGATTTACTTGAATTCGTTTTTTTAAATTTATTTTGTCTACTAACGAGCTAACAAAATTTGTGAGTTGTGTCTTCGTGGTCTAAAAGCGTACAGGTCGAAGTTGCGCGTTTGAACAAATTAGGGGTAATCATAAACTTGTCGAGAGTACACTGCCCATCCATTGTCCAATGGGTCTCATACGCTGCATAAACTGTAGCTCGCTGCCTAGCCCGCTGGTTGGTCAGTGTTTGCTGGTTACCACACGATTCTCTCACGGAGGAGCAGACCCTCTCCCTCTCACCCACTACACCACCACCATAGACCGGCCAAAGCATCCACCCCATCTTCAACCATCCTGCTCGCCGCCCAGTACCATACCGCGCTTCTCCATCTTCAACCATTCTCGTACCAGCCACGTCAAAACCTCCACGCTCCCACTCTCATCGGAATCCCGCCGCACAACCAGCATCCCTATCTCTATACCTTCTTCGCGTCTTCACTGCCACCACCAAAACCGGAACCCCCTTTTCCCCTGATTCTTTCTATCGTTCTAACTCACACTCTGCTTCACTCCATCAAAATTCACAGACAACCACCAAAAACCGGGGCGCCACCACCGTCCACTCGCCATTGACCATCGTGTCCAGCTTCCATCTTCTTTGGCCAAGCCACAAACCTTTTTCCCCTCTGATATTTTATTTCTTCTTAATTCTTCCTTTTTTTTTTCTCCCTTTTTCTTTTATTTCTTCTCTTTATTCTATTTCTTCTCTTTCTTTTCCTCTCATTTATATCAGTCCGATTGTTTTTCTTTTTCCCATGATCATCTAATTTTTATTTTTTTCTCTCTTAAATTGATGATTGTTGTAGGATTTCTGCAAGTGGCAACAAAAATGGTTAAGTTAGTCTTCAAGAATTTATGCAATGTGATTTTTTAACTTATGTGATACTTCAATTGGGTAGTAAGCTTTTATAAATGTATTGTTAATGTTCTTGATATGACTTTGAATTTTTTGCTTGAATTTCTATTTTGATGCCCTCTTCTAAGAATCTTTTGAACACATTGATTAAATTTTTGGATTGTTGGACTTTGTGTATGGTTTTCCTGATGTGTTCTGGCTCTTGGTGGAAGACTTTGGCTGGGGTTTGATTTTGTTCCTTCTCTAAACTAGTTTGTTGCAGTGAGGACACTACAAATTCTAGCTTGGGGGAGGGATATTCTATCCTTTATTTGCTTTCTAGTTTAGATTTTATTATCTTCATAGGATGTTGCACGGTTTGTGCCGCTTATTAGGAGTGGGAGTTTACGTGTAACCAAAAAGTTATAATGCTTTCTTAGTTGTATTAGCATATTTCAATCATATTAGATTTCATCTCATTGTAGTTGCATCTATATATATATAGGACTATTGCTAGTAATTTTTGAGAACTTTGTTGATATTTTACTACAGTTCATAAGCGTCACTCATTTTGTTCATGATACTTTGTAGCACAATTGTTTCACAACTGGTTGTTTGTGGTAAGATTGATTGATCTCTCTCTGGCTCGATTTAACGTTACTATGAAGACACCTAACAAAAGTGAGCTTCTGTGCCTAATAGAACTGACGTATCTTTGTCAGTACTATTTTCTATTTTTTCATGTGTGATTAGTTCCTTGGTGTTGCATTGATCTTGACTTTGTCTTGGTACTCTTTGATATTTGATAGTGCATACATTTTGATATGATTGAGGCGTTTTATTTCATAATCTTAGCTTTAGAGTTATTCTTGTTTTCATATTATCCTTCTTCTAGCCCCGTTGAGCCTTTTCTGACCATGTTTGATTGCTTGATACGTCACATTTGTATATAGTTTTTAGATACATTTTGATTGCATTTAGAACTCCTTTTAGAGCATTTAGGTGCATAATGACATGAATTACGTACGTTGTGCTCTATTACTCACCGTTTGCGTGTTTTGATAATTTTCAGGTTACTTTGATGCAAATTGATTATGATTACCTAATATCAAGCCTATTAATCATTGAAGATGAAGATCTCTTGCACAAGGATCACAATGAATCCGTTTAGGACAATTTCGAGTTAGAATGAAGCAAATAATTAGTGAAAGAAGTGTCAAAACTGACACCTGTTCACTATTTTGACCATAACTTTTGATAGAAAATTGATAATCAAGAAATTCTAGTTGGTTTGGAAACTATACTTCAAGGGCTTTCCAATGATATGTCACAAGCCCCCATCCGACTTTTGGTTTGACAGATACAACCTTCACAAGTTGACGCAAAATCACAGTTTTCTCGCCCGGTCGACGGGGCGGTTTCCCCCGACCGGGCGAAATGAATTTTTCACCATGATGGAAGGCATGTTAGCCCGGTCAACCGGGCGAGAAAGGAGCCAAAATTACTTGTGCGTCCGACCGGGCGAATTTTCCTTTTTTGTCGTAGAAGTTGAATCACCGTCGCCCGACCGGGCCGTTTTCCGGGACGGTTATTTTTGCCTTTTTAGCCGGTTTTATAAAAAGTATAAATAGGTTTTTAGTATTTTCGATTAGACTATCTTATTTTCTACATTTTTAGGGCTAAACACTTAGTTTTTCTCTCTCTAGTTTTATATGAACTTTTACATTTGAAGATTATAGAGATCGTTGAGTTCCTTTTCATTGTTCTTCAATCATTCGGTATTCCTCTTTACTTTCTTTAATCTAATGAATTCTTTTACATTGATTATGTTTATTGAGTTTATTATTATCATGAGTGAGTAGTATATTTTTAGGGCTTAGAGAGGGAAGCCATGTTTATACCTTTTTTTTATTGTGGTTTGATGTTCTTCGATATTTGGATTGAATTAGAATAACTCCTGTTGATTTGTTATGCTTGTTTAATTCATGTAATTTCGCAATATCATGAGTTATGTTTAGCTAATAAGAATTAGAATCGAAAGATCGTATTCATTAGAGGCTTGTTACAATAGGTAGGTTTGATTATGTTAAGCGACCGTACTGACATATGTTAATCTAAGAGTTGTTAATGCCTGACCAAAGATTAACGAAATACTTTATTTATTCAAACCTCAATCCAAGTATTGTTGAACTATATTGTAGTCATTAGATTGGTATAAGCATGGTGGACTGATCAATTGCCCTAGGTTTTTAATTATTTATAAACTTATATCATTTTGTGTTCTAGTTTACTCTAGTTTAGTTATTAACTCTTCAAGCGATTTTCTTTCTTGAAGTAGTTAAATAATTGACCATAAATCTGTAGAACTCCTCTCCCTATGGATCGACCCGTATTTGTCAGTTTCTGCTAAACAGACACTGTGTACTTGCGGTATATTTTAAAACCCATCAAGTTTTTGGCGCCGTTGTCGGGGAGTCCGCTAGTTTCTATAGCTTTCTAATTAATTATTTGAACTATTTCTACTGTCTCATTGGAACTTCAAGTTCCAACCGAGGCTATCTCGCTGCATATTTTTCTTTGTTTCTTTTATGTCCAGGTCTAAAAGAACAGGTACTCTAGTTCCAATTGATCCCGATCTTGAGAAAACCCTCCAGCAACTCAAGAAGACACAAAAGAAGAAAAAGCAGTCTGCTAATCAGGGAAAAATCATGGAAGAACCAACAGAATCAGTCATCCCTCATAAGTCATTGAAGTCTTATGGGGTACCTAATCCTGGCAATGTTTCGACAGGCCCTACTATGCCTAATATATAGGCAGCCAACTTCGAAATCAAGCTTGCTCTCATTAATATGATCCAACAAAACCAATTTGGCGGGCATCCATCTGAAGACCCTGCAAATCATTTACAACGGTTTCAACAACTCTGTCGTACCGTTAAGCACCAAGGGGTCACTTCTGATCAGTTGAAGGTCATGGTCTTTGAATTCTCAATAAAGGATAAGGCACAAAAATGGCTGAATAATGTTAATGAAACTGAGTGGAGTGCTATATCTGACGCATTCCTGAAAGAGTACTACCCTCCTACCAAGACTGCAGAAATAAGACATAAGCTTGCTACCTTTTCAACAAGAACCCGATGAAACACTGAAGGAAGTATGTAATAGGTTCAAGGATCTGTAGAGAGAATGCCCACATCACAATCTGGACAAGTGTTTCATCACCCAAGCATTCTACAATGGTCTACAACCCCATATTAAGAGTACATCTGATTCATCTGTAGGGGGAGTCTTCTTAGATAAGGAGGTGGATGAAGGGTATAATTTTCTGGCCAACTTAGCAGCGAATGATCATAGTTCTTCCAGGACTATTACAAAGAAAAAGTTGGATGCTGATGCATATGCCTTGTTGTCTTCACAAGTATCCTAGTTGAGCATGAAGATGGACTCACTGAAATCTTTGCAGTCTAGTACTCCTCCTGTGAGTATTAATGCGATGTCTTCCATGACTCCTATTACTTCTTCCTTTTGTGAAGTGTGTGGTGTACAAGGCCACTTTGGTCATGATTGTTGCTACAACCGTTATCCGAATCAGATGGAGCATGCAAATGTTTTTCAGGAGAGACCTCCACACAACCCATACTCTAACACATACAACCCAGGTTGGAGAGATCATCCTAATTTTTCCTACAAAAACAATAATGTTCAGAACCCTCAACCTATGCCACAAACATCCTACCAACCACCTCATAAAACCCACCACCACATGCTGCTAGATAACAATATTATCAAGGGGCTCCTCAGATTCCCCTCCTAGTTTCAATAGGCCTTCACACCAAGGTTATCAGCAACAAGCTTCTCAGAATGCCAGCTCTCAAGAGCCTACGATGTCTGATCTGATGAAGATGATGGTTTATGTGCAAAAGAGTCATGAAGAGAGCATCAAGGAGTTGAAGAACACTACCAAACACTTGGAGACTCAACTTGCTCAGGTGGCTGAAAATAATGCACAGAGGCAACCAGGTCATCTGCTGGGGTAACCCATCCCCAAGGAGACTGTCAATACCGTTACACTTTGTAGCGGCACTATTTATGATGCTCCTCCCATGCCCATTGATGATGCTGCTCTAGCAAGGAGAAAGAGGTGGTAGAGGAAGAAGCGGAGAAGAGTTCGATGTCTGAGGTCGAACTAGCTAAGGAAGATCAGACAAGAAAGCGAAAGGAAAAGGTTTCTGAAACACCTATTTCACCAAGGCTACCTTTTCCCCATAGGATGCAGAAGTCGAAGGTCGATCAACAACTTGGTAAGTTCTTGACTATGGTCAAGAACCTTGAGGTAACAATTCCTTTTACTGAACTTATTTCTCAAGTGCCTTTTATGCTAAGTTTTTGAAAGACATGATTACTAAAAAGAAAGACTTTGGTGGGGTAGATCGAGTCGCTCTAACTGAAGAGTGTAGTGCTTTTTAAAAATAGAACCCCACCTAAGTTGAAGGATCCTGGTAGTTTTTCCATCCCTTGCCATGTAGGTGCATTATTTATAGATAAGGCATTGTGTGATTTAGGTGCATCTGTGTCTGTCATGCCTTTGTCTGTTTGCAAAAAACTGAATATGGGAGCACTTAAGTGCACTCAAATTATTTTGCAAATGGCCGATCGTTCTATAAAATACCCTCTAGGTGTTTTAGAAGACGTTCTTGTTAGGGTGGGAAAGTTTTATATTCCTGTTGATTTTGTTGTGCTTGATATGGAGGAAGATGCCCAAATTCCTATTATTCTTGGTAGGCTGTTTTTGTGTACTGCTGGTGCTGTTATAGATGTCAAGTCGGGTCTTTAACTTTGAGCGTTGGTGATGATAATGTCACTTTTAAACTAACCAATATTGTTAAGTCTCCTATGCTTGAGCAAACTTGTTGCAGGATGGATATTCTTGAGGAGACTGTTCTATCTGCAAAACCCCACATGCTTTCTGCTGAATCTCTAGAGGTTGCACTTACTATGGATGTTTGCCCATGCATCGATGCTGAAGTTGATGCCTGCATTATCGATTTGGACGGACCTCAGGTTGAAAAGGGAAAAAGATCAGTGGTTATGAAAAATGTGCATTCTACTTATGCACCTGAGGTAACATGCCTGACTGCAAGCCAGAGTTGCAGTCTTATAAGGCGAAAAATGTTTGATGGGGGGGGGGGGCCCATTGCCAAGCCCCTCCGATTTGAGATTGAGGAGGTAATATGGTCGTGCGGGACCTTTATAAACCAGCGTTAAGCGGGAGGCAACCCATAGTTTTTTTTCTTATCTCTTTTTTTTATTTTTTTCTTTTTTCCCTTTTAGAGAGTGAGAGAGCGGGAGCGTACTAACGTTAATTTTTTCTCTGAGCATCGTCCTATAGTTCATCTTGCGGCACTGAGGACGTTGCCACATTCAGCTTGGGGATGATTTTTGTATGTATTTTCTCTCTCTTTTACCGCCTTTTAGTGTAGATTTTTTTTTGCTTTCTTAGGCTAGATTTATTTGCTTTCAAAAAAAAAATATTGCTGAAAAAATAAAAAAATACGATTTGACTGGATTGGTGTGATTGCTTCCTTGTGCCCCATGATGTTCTTTGAAAGTATATTTGGGCTCTTTATATGGATAGCCGGGCACTTGAAATTGTGACGCTGGAATGTGAACTCTAAATGCCTTGACTTTAAGTCAGTTTTGACGATAACGGGCTTATCTTGACTGCATACTTGAACTGGTTAGACGGTGAGGATTCATTCTTGCCCATGGATTTATTTCTATATCCATTATGTTCTTGTGTGTTAGTTCCTCATTAGCTGACTGATCTTGACTTTGATAACGTACTTATTGATATCTGATGACTTGTGGCAATTGCTATGATAGAGGCGTTCTTGTCTGATTCTCGAACCTCAGAGTGATTTTTTTTTATATACTATTATCATCCTTAGCCCCGCTAAGCCTAATGACTATTTCATGTTACTAAATATTATTACATGCCCATGGCCCTTATTTTGATATTAATCCCAAGCCTAGTTTGGGGGAGCATTTGTCTAAGTTAGTATCTGAAATGGTTGTTATGAGTTACTTTGGATGGAGTTGATTGTATTTTGTAAGGTTCAAAGTTCGAGAAAAAGAAAAGAATAAGCAAAGTAAAATAAATGTGATTGTTGGATCGAAAAGATGCAAAGAAAAAAAGATTGAAAAAATAAACAAAGGGTTAAAAATTCTTTCCTCCATAATTGCTTGCAAAGAAAAATTCATTACATTGCTTCAAGGATGGGTTTATTGAAATTTTGTTGATTCATAGAGTTTGGACATTATTATTGGCTGTGTTTTAGGTGATGCTTCTAGTGACTTTTGCTCCCCCACTCTTGGTTTTTCCATCACATTTCCTATACATATTCCCTACCCTTCCTAAGCCCCATTACAACCCTGAAAAAGTCCCTTTGAGATGTGTTACATTTTATTGGATTGATGTGGAGTCAGTTTATCAAGGTTAAAGAAAACGTTCGCTACTTGAGTCGACATGATTAGGATGAGTGGCATTATAACCTTTCTAAACACATGAGAGTGTGAGTGGGAAGGGTTATTATGGTTGGGAAGGTGAGTGTTCGGGCACATTTATTGCCTGCCACAAAAATGTTGAGAGGAGTGACACCCTAGTGAGTGGCTTTTCGAGATTTGCATGTCATATAAGGCAACTGCATTTGATTGCTTGCTTGGGCGATTGGTAGTTAGATTAATCTGAACAGCTGAACTTGAATTTTGCCTGCTTGAATGGTTCTTAATCATGAAAATATTTTGAACTGTGATTTTCCTATCCGAGGGGTGAGGCAATTGTTTCCATGTTCATGTCTTGTTTGCTTGAGGACAAGCAAAGGTTTAACTTGGGGGAGTTTGATATCTCACATTTGTATATAGTTTTCAGATGCATTTTGATTGCATTTAAAACTCCTTTTAGAGTATTTAGGTGCATAATGACATGAATTACATAAGTTGTGCTCTACTACTCCTCGTTTGCGTGTTTTGATGATTTTCATGTTACTTTGATGCAAATTGATTATGATTACCTAAGATCAAGCCTATTAATTATTGAAGATGAAGATATTATGCACAAGGATCACAATAATGCATCCGTTTAGGACAATTTCGAGTTAGAATAAAGCAAAGAGTTAGTGAAAAAAGTGTCAAAACTGACACCAATTCACTATTTTAACCATAACGTTTGATAGAAAATTGATAATCAAGAAATTCTAGTTGGGTTGGAAAGTATACTTCAAGGGCTTTCCAATGATATGTCACACGCCCCCATCCGACTTTTGGTTTGACGAATACAGCCTTCACAAGTTGACGCAAAATCGCAGTTTTCTCGCCCGGTCGACCAGGCGAAATGAATTTTTCACCAGGATGCAAGGCATGTTAGCCCGGTCAACCGGGTGAGAAAGGAGCCAAAATCGCTTGCGCGCCCGACCGGGCGGATTTTCCTTTTTGTCATAGAAGTTGAATCACCGTCGCCCGACCGGGCCATTTTCCAGGACGGTTATTTTTTCCTTTTTTAGCCGGTTTTATAAAAAGTATAAATAAGTTTTTAGTATTTTCGATTAGACTATCTTATTTTCTATGATTTTAGGGCTAAACACTTAGTTTTTCTCTCTCTTGTTTTGTATGAACTTTTACATTTGAAGATCGTTGATTTCCTTTTCATTGTTCTTCAATCATTCGGTATTCCTCTTTACTTTCTTTAATCTAATGAATTCTTTTACTTTTATTATGTTTATTGAGTTCATTATAATCATGAGTGAGTAGTATATATTTCTAGGGCTTAGAGAGGGAAGCCATGTTTATACCTTTTTTATTGTGGTTTGATGTTCTTCGATATTTGGATTGAATCAGAATAATTCTTGTTGATTTGTTATGCTTGTTTAATTCATGTAATTGCGCAATATCATGAGTTATGTTTAGCTAATAAGAATTAGAATCGTAAGATCGTATTCATTAGAGGCTTGTTACAATAGGTAGGTTTGATTATATTGAGCGACCGTACTGACATATGTTAATCTAAGAGTTGTTAATGCCTGACCAAGGATTAACGAAATAATTTATTTATTCGAACGTCAATCCAAGTATTGTTTAACTATATTGTAGTGATTATATTGGTATAAGCATGGTGGACCGATCAATTGCCCTAGATTTTTAATTATTTATAAACTTATATCATTTTGTGTTCTAGTTTACTCTAATTTAGTTATTAATTCTTCAAGCGATTTTCTTTCTTGAAGTAGTTAAATAATTGACCATAAATCTGTAGAACTCCTCTCCCTGTGGATCGACCCGTATTTGTCAGTTTCTGCTAAAGAGACACCGTGTACTTGTGGTATATTTTAAAACCCATCATTGCTACCTACATTACAAATCCTTGGCGTTATTTGATTCTTGTCCCAAGCCTAGCTTGGGGGAGCGAGTATTAGTTTTGATTCAGTTTGTATTGAATTGAAGTGTTCTATTTGTCATTTAGATGGATGGAAAAAAATGTTTAGTGAGCTTGGAAATTGAAATGAAAGTTCGAAAAGAGAAAAAAAAGGAAAAAATGAAATGAAAAAGAAGTGAAACAGAGTTGTGAATAAAGTGAAATAAAATGGATTATGATTGGATTTCTTAAGTGAAAAGTGATGTTGATTATATTTGAAAAGTGGCATTATCATCATCAATTGCCCATAAAGCTGCTTCAATTTATTGCACTGTAACAGTCTGAGTTAGCAAAGCAACATCACTAGGTTGAACTTAGGGACCAGACCTCAAAAGAGAAATGTCCACAGTAGGGAGGCTGGCAACAGCAGTACCAAGAAGCTTATGATAGAAATTAATCACCTCGGCTTCAATATCAGCAGCAACTAAGCTTTTCACCAACATCATTATAAATAACTTCAATACTATTGTGCAGGAATCTTTCTTTCATAACATGAAAGAAAAATTGAGTGTTAGAATCACCATGCTTGAGCCACATAATTCTAGATTTTTGCCTTAGAGCAGATTCTTTCACATTCAAAAGTTTATGAAGCAAAAGAGTACAATCTTTTTCAGCTTGAATGAGCTCAAAACATGAAGGAGAACTCTGCAATTAAGTTTGAACATTCTGTAAACCAGCCTTAGCATTATCAAGCCTAACATTCATATTTGCAAACTCAGCTTTGTGCAAGAATTTAGGCTTAGTCTTAGCATTTTTAAGTTTAGACCAAACAATCTGCATCATACTCCCCCCTCCGTCATGAAGATACCATTGCTCACTTACCAACTGTATAATCAGCCACATGGTTGAAGAATTTAAAGGGTCTACCTTTGCCTTGAGTCCTATAAGCACAATGAATCATCAAAGGAGAGTGGTCTGAAAGTCTAGGATTCATGTAATTCACAACCAAATGAGGATACTTAGATAACCATAAAGAATTAACTAAGCACCTATCAATTCTTCTACTAATTCTAGCATCACCATTGCCTTTATTGGACCAAGAGAAAAAGTGACCACACGACTTAAATTCACTAAGATATGAGGTATTGAGCACTTGACTGAAATCCTGAGTTTCATAGGTAGAGACAGGAACACCATTAATCCTATCTCCAAATGAGAGAACAACATTAAAGTCACCCATAATACACCAGGGTTCATTGATACTTTTATCAAGATTACTAAGATCCATCCAAAGACTTCTTCTGTCATCAATAGTGTGAAGGCCATACACCACTATGAACAACCATTGATCACCAGACTGCTTATCACCCACACAACAATGCACTAGCTGATAAGCTTTAAGCAAAATCTGAATAGAGATAATGGCAGAATTCCAAGCAATCCAAATTCTTCCTCTATTAGAAGCTTCATAATTGTGCATCGAGTTCCATCTATTACCAAATTTCTTCACAATTTTATCTTTATTATGAGTTTTAACACGAGTTACAAGCAAAGCTATGAGAGAAACATGATGTTTTCCCATGAACTTTTTTATTTCACCTAACTTGAGAGGGCTATTCAACCCCCTCACATTCCAAGTGCACACTATCATTAACCTGGAGTAATAGTGAATGAGCTACTCCTAGCATTATCTACATTGTGAGTAACTACACCATGTCCTTTAACTCCCATAACATCTTTTCCCTTCTGCCCTCTAGGGAAAATATTCCAAACTGGAGCCAGAGGAGGAGCATCACTCCTTGTAACCTCACTAGTATCCTGAGTTTTATCTTGATCCACAACACCAACGGCTACCTCCCTAGTCTTGTCCTAAATCACTGCATTATCACTAGGTGAATTCGAAACAATAATAGCTGCCTCCCTAGTCAAATCCTGACTACTTGCATTTTCAATAGCAATTGCAGTTGTAGTAGGCTTTATCTATGTTACTTTAGGGACCAATTTCTAAGTAGCCTTAGACCCCTCTTTTCCGGCCTTGTGCAATTTTCTTTTTGGAACAATCATGCCCAATGGTATCACACTTAAGGTAGTAAGAATGAGCCCATTCAAAATGAACCTTTTGTTCAATAACTCTCCCTGAGCCATCTTCTATACTCACACTCTTAGGTAGCACTTTAGTAACATCCACTTCCACCAACAACCTGGCGAAAGTAATTCTTTGCTGCTGAGTAGTACATTCATTAGCAAAGAGAGGAACTCCAATCATACTACCAATTCTACTCAGGGAGTCAGGACCCAAATACTTAAGGGGGAGATTATACAATCTAATCCAAAGAGGCACTACCCTTAAAACTTCTACTTGAAAACCAAAATTAGGGGTCCAAGCCTTAATTACCATAGGCTTAATATTAATCATGTGAGGCCCAGCATATACGATCTCATTTCTATCATGAACTGAAGCAAACTTGATGATATAATAACCCTTATCATGAAGGTAAATTCGAGGTTTGCCTACATGATTCCATTGTTGTTCTATTAATCGAGTAAGAGCCGCAATGGATGGAGTCTGACTAACAACATACAAAATAACAGCAGTAGACCAAGCTTCTGAAAGTTTATCTACTTTATTTTGATCAAGTTTAGCAACTTTCTTAATTCTTTTAGCAGAGGAGGGACAAATTTATGGGACGCTCCCTTGGCAGTGAGAGAATTGCCCGCTGCAACTTCAACCACTTTGGAGAACTAACACTCCTCCTACTAGCTCCATCTCCACCAGTACTCACATTATGGCTGACTACATTCTTCTCAGATGGTTTCTCCAGATTCTCAGTAGTAGCATTTCCCTGCACCTCATTACCATCAGGAATAGGCAGAGGGCTTTCGGGGTACTAGTAGTCACACCTTTAGGTATACTAGTAGGCATAACTTCAGGGGACTTGCACATAATAATAGGAACCATCGGAGTTATGGCAACATCTAGAGTTGTTTTATGAGCTCTAAAAGTCTCATTAATGGCATCAATCGCAGGTTGAATCGTAGGAGAAGAATGAGCAGGAAGCTCCTTGGTTACTATTACATTGCCTTGTGGATTCTTCTGATTCTGATTTTTATCATTAGGTTTAAGTGTTTGTGTTCCCTTACCTTGCTCAGTTTGAGGAGAAATTTGGGGCTTTTTCGGACGACCCATCGGTGTCGGGCAACGACTAGCTTAGACCCTACGCAATTGCCCTTTCACCATAGAGAGAAAACCCTATATATATTTATTGTTAATGTTCTTGATATAACTTTGAAATTTTTGCTTGAATTTTTATTTTGATGCCCTCTTGTAAGACTCTTTTGAGCACATTGATTGAATTTTTGAAGTTTGTGTATGGTTTTCATGATGTGCTATGGCTCTTGGTGGGAGACTTTGTTGTTGTATGATTGTTGGGGTTCCATTTTGTTCCTTCTCTAAAATGGCTTGTTGCAGTGAGGACTTTGTAAATTCTAGCTTGGGGGATGGATATTCTATTCTTTATTGCTTTCTAGTTTAGATTTTATTGTTTTCATAGGATGTTGCACAGTTTGTGCCGCTTATTAGGAGTGGGAGTTTACGTGTAACCAAAAAGTTATAATGCTTTCTTAGTTGTATTAGCATATTTCAATCATATTAGATTTCATCTCATTGTAGTTGCATCTACGGGACTATTGCTAGTAATTTTTGAGAACTTTGTTGATATTTTACTACAATTCATAAGCGTCACTCATTTGATTCATGATGCTTTATAGCACAATTGTTTCACAACTGTTTGTTTGTGGTAAGATTGATTGATCTCTCTCTGGCTCGATTTAACGTTACTATGAAGACGCCTAACACAAGTGAGCTTCTGTGCCTAATAAAACTGACGTATCTTTGTCAGTACTATTTTCTATTTTTTCATGTGTGATTAGTTCCTTGGTGTTGCATTGATCTTGACTTTGTCTTGGTACTCTTTGATATTTGATAGTGCATACATTTTGATATGATTGAGGCGTTTATTCCATAATCTTAACTTTAGAGTTATTCTTGTTTTCATATTATCCTTCTTCTAGCCCCGTTGAGCCTTTTCTGACCATGTTTGATTGCTACCTACATTACAAGTCCTTGGCCTTATTTGATTCTTGTCCCAAGCCTAGCTTGGGGGAGCGAGTATTAGTTTTGGTTCGATTTGTGTGTTTAATTAAAGTGCTTTATTTGTGGTTTAGATGGATGGAAAAAAATGTTTAGGGAGCTTGGAAATTGAAATGAAAGTTCTAAAAGAGAAACAAAAAATAAGTGAAAAATGAAATGAAAAGAAGTGAAAAAGAGTTGTGAATAAAGTGAAATAAAAAGGATTATGATTGAATTTCTTGAGTGAAAAGTGTTGGGGATTATATTTGGAAATTGTTGGTTGTTGCATGGAGTTATTATGACCTTTCATGATCATGTTTTCTGTTATATGATGCTCCCTCATATCGGTTTTTCCACCACGATTCCCAAATTATTTTTCATACCTTTAATCTCAGCCCCATTACAACCCTTAGAAGCTCTCTTGATCATTATGTATTGTATTGTTGAGTATTAAGTGAGTCAAAAAGTCAAAGGTAAATATTATTTGCTTCATCTGATTCGACTTATTTAGGTTGAGAGTAATTATTTAACCCTTAAGCACATGACATATTTGAGTGCACATAACTCTAGTGAGGTCTGTCATGTTTGGTTAAATCCAGTTTGGGAGAGATTATATGTGGTATGATTGGAGAGTTGATTGCGATACATGACATGCTATGCGGCTTTGTTCGAGGTTGTTTCGATGCTTGGTTTGTATAATGATTATAACTATTATGTTTTCAGTTGAGTGTTTAGCCCTGATTTAGTCCCATATTGTAGGTCGTCATTCTTTTCTAGTGTCTTTCTCTTATTGGTTGAGGGCAATAAATGGTTTAGCTAGGGGGAGTTTGATAAGTGATATTTATATATAGTTTTTAGTTGCATTTTAGAACATTTAGATTCATATTTAGGTCCAATATTGCATTATATTCATAAGTTGTGCTATTCTACTCCAATTCGGTGTGTTTTCTTATTTTTGATGAATTTCAGGCAATGAATACGTTTTTGGAATATGATTAGAAAATCTTGAGGATTAGGAGCACTTAGAAGGAAGTTACGATGCATAAGGATCGTCATGTATATTTTATAGTACGAGTTTGAGCGATAACAAAGCGGAATATCATTAGAAGAAATATGAAAAAGAGTTATGTCTACGCTTCTGATAATAACTTTTGATGTGATTCTTAGAATCGAATAATTCAAACTAGACTTGAAGATCTTTTCAACAATAGATAGCTTGACCGGAGGAGACTTCTAGTCAAGAAGTTATGTCTTTCCGAAGTTGGGATTATTTTTGCTAAATTTTTTGTATGCGCGGATCACTAATCCGCCCATTTAATTACTTAATCAAGACTTCCTTCTTTTGTAACTAATTTTCCTAGTCATATTAGGTTACCGAGTATTAATTATTTTAGGTTTTCGCTCTTTTCTTCTTCTCTTTGACGTTATTTTCTGATTCTTAGAGGTCGTTTAGTTCACTTCAAATTTCACCGGAATTTGGATTTCCTAGGAAGTACAAAATAGGATAGTTGTTTAGTATGTTAGAAATAGGGAATTCATGAGAAATAGAATTTCCAAGGACATTAAAATTCCTATGAAGTGTAGGAAATTAATCACCATTCCCCCCTCCCCCCTTATGATTAGAAATTCCTGTGTCAATTACAAATTTGTATGCTCAACAAAACACCAAAAGCCATTTCCTAGGAAATAGACAAGGGAATTTACTTCCCATGATGTAAGACTTCCCATGGAAATTAAGTTCCAACGGTAACTAAACGAGTTCTTAGGTTTAGTTTAGTTTTCTCTTCTCTTTCTCTCTAGTTTTCAGTTGTAAACCCTACTTTTATTCTTTTTCATTAATTCAAGAGTTTCATTCGTTTCTTTCCTTGATTTATTTGATTATGCTTTTCTTTATAGATTTAGATTTCATTATTAATTTCATGATTGAGTAGTTTTTATTTCTAGGGTTTGAGAATCCATGTTTATATACTATGAATCTTGATTGATTTTTATTGATGGTTTGGTTAGTCTTGATATATATAATTGATTAGTCTTTATATTGTTAATCTTGCACTATGATCAATTGTCTAATTAAATATTGCTAATAATTGCTTGTATTGACCAAGAAGCTTGCCTACAATTAGCAAATCTGATTATTTTAGCGAACCTACAACATATGTGGATTTGAGAGCGTTAAGACCCGACCATAGGATTAACTCGTGCTCTAAATATTTGATTAACTGAACTATTATTGATATTTTGATAGATTATATTTATTGAACATGGTGAACCATAACCTAGATCTTTTTAGTCTGATTTTTGTAGTTTAATTAGTTTAGAACTTTAATTCAATATTCCTAATCTTGTTTAGTTTCTCCATATCTTAGAAGCTAGATTAAAACGACCATATCTTTGTGGATTCGATCCTACTTACCCTACTACATTGTTAGAAGGTTTTGCAGGAATTATTTTTAACATGTGTACAACAACCTATCAGCAGGCTTCTACGTAGTTGCCCAGTCAGCTTATCATTCACGTTTTTCGATATATTTTTACGTCTTAGGATGTATTTAGGAACTGAATATTGATTGAAATTCTAATTTTGCCATGCAAAAATCATAATCGAATCTTAAAAGAATTAGAATATTTGGATTTCCAATAAATTTGTTGAACCCTAGTTTTGATGTTAACAAAGGAATAAAGATGCAAACTAAGTACTGGACTAACCAGTTGTTTAAGTGAGTGAATTTCAAGGTATCAATGAAACGAACAAAGATAATACTAAGTCAAGGAAAAAATCAAGTTTGGATTTTGAAGACTAAGTGAAGATGTTTCTATATTTGGTACTAGAGCAGCATTAAAGCAAGAAGACTAAAGCAAGGCTTTTTGTTTCTAGTTCCATTGTAAAGGAACGAGTGAAAATGGTAAGGAACTATGGCAATTTAGAATGTGAATGATCGTTTGTTCCTTTGAAAGGAACAGACGAATTGACGCTAAACTTATAAGTTAAAGGAACTAACAATTAAAAGGAACTAGACTTAGGATGAAGCATTACAACGGTACATTTATGGCAGTTGAGTAAATTATGCCTAGAGTCTAGGTAACCGTTTTATTTAAGGAAAAATATGATTTTATGGAAAATCTTTATGAGGAAAAGATTATATTTTTCCAAAGATAATAAAAATACTTTTCGGCTTTTACGGAAGTAATTTAAAGATAATATTTTTATTAAAAGGATTTTATTTCGGTTTTATTAATCAATATGTTTTTAATTAAATCAAATTTTCGAGTAATTTAAAGTGGTTGCTAAAATTAAGGAGCAGTAACTAAAAACACTCTCATGTTTAACAATGATCATGGCATGGAG
This sequence comes from Beta vulgaris subsp. vulgaris, assembly GCF_026745355.1. NCBI lineage: Eukaryota > Viridiplantae > Streptophyta > Magnoliopsida > Caryophyllales > Amaranthaceae > Beta > Beta vulgaris. The sequence continues at coordinate 40,632,580 of NC_079202.1, read as the reverse complement.
ATCATGAGATGTTTAAGGAACGTGTTCCTCCAAGTAAGGAACATCATGGAATAATATCATCAATTGAATTGAAAAGTTTTGGGGCTAGAGAGAGAAACTCTCTTCTCTCTCTAAACCAATGGAACAGTAACCTCCATTGGAATAGTAACCTCCATTGTTTTTCTTCAGTGTTCCTCTTGTTTTCTTCTCCACTTCTGTGGTTGCCATGGCAAGGACGACGAGAGTTCCGGTGAAGAACGGTCAGAACCAGATGAAACAGAAGGGCCCATCCTCTGGGAAGAGTAATCAGATGAAGTCGTGGACGCTTTAATAGGAGTGTCGGCGTTAAAAATAGATAATGAAACTAAGATCATTCAGGAGGAGATTTTATCACCTCGTGCTTCATTACAAGAGTTGCAGAAACAATCTGAGGTTCGAGTTCAGTTCTCGGACTGGTTGGAAACGATTCAACGAGTTGAAGCTAATCAAGCTCCGGATCAAAGTAGAAGAATGGTTAGAACGGAAGGTATTGCTCCTCTACCTATATTATTTTCTCCTGAATCGGTGGAAAATGTGGTAACAAATGCTGGTACTACTTCAAAGAAGATGGTGAGGATTGAGATGAGTGATATACAGCCTGAACTGGATTTCTGGAGTTCTGCTATTTACTGCTACATTATAGGTGCTAACCCTCCTGTTCAGGTAGTGGAAGGTTTTGTTAGGCGAATATGGAGAATTAGGGGTGGATAAGGTTGCTATGGTTTAAAAAAGGGATATATATAGTACGCTTTACCACAGTTGAACGCAGAGATCAAGTGCTATAGGAAACCTTGTGTTTTTTGACAATAAACCTGTAGTGGTGAAAGCATGGGATCCTAAAATTGATATTGTGAAGGAAGACGTGAGAGTTTTGCCTATTTGGGTCCAAATGTCATTGAATTTTAAGTACTGGGGGGAGAATTGTCTCTTTAGGATTGCTAGTCTGGTGGGCAAACTTATAAAAATTGATCAGGCAACAGCTAGAAGGGATAAGTTGCAGTATGCTAGAGTTATGCTGGAAGTGAAGGTAGATCAGGAATTTCCAGACTCAATTGAGTTCATTAATGAGTGTGATGCTGTAGAACAAGTTGCATTTTCTATGAATGGAAGCCAGTAACCTGTAAAAGTGTAACACTATGGTCATACTCAAGAGAAGTCCAGAAACAGGTGGTGAGGACTGAATGGAGGAAGAAAGTGATTCCACCTCAAGAAGATGAGGTTCATGCTAAGGTTCCACCTCCTGTAGAGAATGTGGACTTTCAGCCTGTAAAAAATCCAGCTAGAAGAAGTTTAAGTGTAGCTACTGGTCCAGTAGTGAATAATGGTTTTGAGGTTCTTGTTTCACAACCAGTGGATACTGAAGATGCTGAAGTAGTTGTATGTGTTTTAAATGGGCTGAACAAGAGGATGAAGGGGGTGAAAGCTCCCTGATGCTCATGGATAGAGTTATTGTCTGGAATGTAAGGGACTTAACAGTCTAGCCAAGCAGAAGGATGTTAAGAAGTTTCTTGGCATGAAAGATGTTGGGCTGGTGAGTCCTTGAAACAAAGTGAAGGCATGTATATGGGTAGCCTTTACCAGAATGTGTTTAGAGGTTGGTGTTTTTCTTCTAACTCTTCTTACCACTGGGGAGGAAGGATTGTAGTTGCCTGGAATCCTATGAGTTTTCAGGTTGATATTATGTTCATTTCTAGTCAGCTTATGCATTGTTACATAACTGGACCTGCTGGTAGAAAATTCTTTTGTACATTCTTATATGCATTAATGATGCACATGGAAGAGGGAAGCTTGGGAGATTTAGAGAAGCTGGTGGGTTTGTGTAAGGGTCCTTGGATTATTCTAGGGGACTTTAACTATGTGATGAGTAATGAAGAGAGAATAGGTGCTAAGGTGAGACAACAGGATATGGAAGACTTAAGGAGATGTATGGCTCAATGTGGGATGCAGGACTTAACTAGCACTGAAAATTTATTCACCTGGAATAATAAACAAGAAGGTGATTGTAGGGTGTACCTAAGTTGGATAGGGCTATGGTGAATGATGATTGGTATAGGATGTTTCCTACATCAGCAGCACACTTTATGCCTGAGGGTTTGTTTGATCACTCGCCTATTGTAGTCAATGTTTACCCTGCTAGGGAAAACAATAGAAGGCCTTTCAAATACTTTACAATGTGGAGCTCAGCTAGCAGCTTTTCCCAGGTTTTTGAAGAAGGGTGGAATCAAGATGTTCAAGGTACTCCTATGTATAAAGTTGTGAAGAAGATAAAAGAGGTGAAGCTGAACTGAAAAGCTGAATCAGGAGGGCTTTTCTGATATACAAAGTCAAGATATAAAGGCTGCAAGGTACTTGCAAGAGTGCCAAGAGCAACTTAAGGAAAATCCAGGTGATAAGGCACTTAGTGAGGCTGAAAGGAAGGCCAGTGCTGAGTACAGAAGTAAGCATCAACAGTACATGTCTTTTTCTAGCTCAGAAGGCAAAGCTGGCTTGGTGTAAAGATGGGGATGAAAATTCTTCTTTATTTCATAATGCCATTAAAGCTAGAAGGCTTCAAAATACTGTTTATGCAATCAATAACAGTAGGGGGGAATGGCAGGAAGGGGTTGAGAATGTTTCTCAAGCTTTCCTTGAATATTACAGAGATTTACTTGGTACTAGCATCCAGGACAGGACTGAGATCAAAGTTGTAGTCATAGATATGGGTCCTAAGCTTCAAGAAGATCACATTGCCTTGTTGAATAGTCCCTATACAGCAAGTGAAGTAAAATCTGCTCTCTTCTCTATTGCAGGAGATAAAGCCCCTGGCCCTGATGGCATGGGCACTCATTTCTATAGAGATACCTGGGATATAACAGGTGGTGAAGTTACACAGGCTGTGCTGAATTTCTTTGATTAAGGATGCTTGTTAAAGGAACTGAATGCCACTATTCTTACTCTAGTTCCGAAAGTTTCTTGCCCTCATAATGTGAGTGAATATAGGCCAATAGCCTGCTGCAATGTGTTATACAAGTGTATAACTAAAGTTCTTAGCAATAGACTAAGACTCATCTTGCCTGATATCATTGCTGAGAATCAGGGTGCTTTTGTGCATAGCAGATTTATAATACATAACATCATGGTTTGCCAGGATATGGTTAGAAGTTATGAAAGAAAGAATGTAAAGCCTAGTTGTCTAATGAAATTAGACATGAGGAAGGCTTATGATACTATTGAGTGGGATTTTTTAGAAGACATGATGAAAGCTTTGCTCTTCCCTCCTAAATTTATTCAGCTGGTCATGGTTTGTGTGAGAACCCCCAGATTTTCAGTAATGATTAATGGTAGCATGCATGGATACTTTGAATCAAAAAGGGGGTTGAGGCAAGGTGACCCTATTTCCCCTCTCCTTTTTGTCAGTTGTATGGAGTACTTGACTAGGATATTGAAGAAAGTGGGGCAGCACCCTAGGTTCAAGTATCATCCTAGATGTAAAGGGCTTCAATTGAATCACCTGATGTTTGCTGATGATGTCATTCTGTGCTGTGAAGGGGACTTTTACTCTATCTATCTCATGTTGCAAGCTTTTAAGCTATTCTCTAGGTCCTCTGGATTATGCATCAATGAGAATAAGTCAGAATTCTATACTGCTGGTATGGTTCCTAGTGATGTGCAAAGAGTTAAGGATGTTTCAGGTTTCTCTCAGGGTACTCTCCCATTCAAGTACCTGGGAGTGCCTATATATTCCAAGAAGCTGTCTGCTACTGAATGTCAGGTGCTTGTGGAGAAAATGGCTTCTAGAATAAGGGTGTGGAGTAGTAGGCACTTGTCCTATGCAGGGAGAGTGCAACTAATTAACTCTGTGCTCATAAGTATACACATGTATTGGGCACAGGTGTTTGTTCTTCCCAAGAAAGTTCTTAATGAGATTACAGGTATCTGCAGAGCATTTCTGTCGTATGGGACTTACTATAGCAGTAAACCTGGAAGGGTCAAATGGGAAGACATCTGCAAGCCTAAAAGTGAAGGGGGTCTAGGTATTAGAGATATTCATAAGTGGAATAAAGCTGCTATGGCTAGATATGTGTGGGCTTTGGCTACCAAGCAGGACAACTTATGGATCAAATGGGTCCATGCTGTGTATATCAACGAGGAGAACTGGTGGGATTACAGACATCCAGTAGGATGTAGCTGGTATTGGAAACAAGTGTGTGAGGTAAAAGAGTATCTGAAAACCAAAATATCTCTTCAGGACCTCACTGGAATGCAGAAATATAGCCTCAAAGGCATATATGCAAAGCTATGTGTGGAAGGTGATCATGTTGATTGGGACAAGTTTGTTTGGAATAGAATCTCTATTCCAAAGCACAGAGCTATTACTTGGCTAATAATGAAAAATAGGCTAAATACAGCTGACAGATTACTGAAATATGGCTTAATACATGATGATACTTGTCAACTTTGCTCCACAGGAAGAGAAACACATGAACACTTGTTCTTCCAATGTGATTATTCCAGGAAGTGTATTGATTTATTGAGGTCTTGGCTGGGTATGGTGAGTCATCAGTATGACTTCCAAAGAACAGTAAGATTTTGGAGAAATAGCAGAATTTCATGTTTCAAGAAAAAAGTTTTGGCTGCTGTATTAAAAGCTGGTGTGTACTTCATATGGTGGGCTAGAAATGAGGCAGTGTGGAATATTGTTGGCTGGAGGCCTGCTCAGATTGTTCAAAGAGTGAAAAGCTTAATAATACTTAGGATTAATATTGTCATTCCTAAGAAAACTTCTACTGCTGATAGAGCTTGGTTTGAATTGTTAAAGAGTAGATAAATGGCTTTGTATTCAGTTGTTTCCTTTAGTTGTTTGTAGTCTATTTGGCTGTTTCCCTTCCTTGTAGTTTAGGGGGTCCAACCTAGTTGGTTCACCTTCTCTTGGAAGTGGTTTAGGTTGTAAAAGGTTTGGTTTAAGCAATAAATCTCAACTTATCTAGCAAAAAAAAAAACATCATGGAATAATGGTTTTTCCACTAATACATGTTTTAAACCCACGTTCTAAGATATTACCACTATAACTACTAATGTCTAATTAAGTTCCAAAGTGTGTCTGACTGAGTGATTTAGTGAGTTTAACTAAGTAAAGTGTCAGTGCCTTCATTCTCTCATAAAAGCCATTTGTTCTTTGTCTTCTTACTCTAATTCCACTCACTAGTAGAAAAAGGGCGATTTGCGTCCCCCCAAGTGCGTCGCACTATAAGGAAAACGATGCTAAAACAAAATTTGCGTCGCATGCTTGCTGGGGTACGACGCAAAAGACAACACACAAGCACCAGGTATGAGTGATGTGCGTCGCACCCTTCTTACCTGCGATGCATAGGGACCATATGCGTCGCACCCTCATGAGGGTGCGACGCACATCGCTCATACCTGGTGAAAATAAATGAGCCCCTATCTGCAATGTGCATCGGATGGTATTTAGAATGCGATGCAGATGATTATTTGGGCCCAACAATTTGTGTCGGATGGTATTTAGAGTGCGACGCGGATAATTGGGCCCAATATAGACACGCATTCTCCTTCTTTTTATTTACAAACCCTACTGAATTCTCCTTCCTCATCTCAGCCGTCACTCTCTTCTTTTCCCTCTCTCTCCTTCTCTTTTTCCTTCCTCATAACTTGTACTTCATTTTCAGTAACTTCTCTCCTTCCTTAAACTTCTCATTATATTTCTCAAACTATAGATTCATTACATTTTTATTTTCATTTTATCATCCCATATTTTACTTCCTACGTTTTTCAAGGTGTTTTTCTTTGCCGGAAAATCTGCAAGTTCTTCGTCAGATTCGTCAGATTTTTCAAGGTGTTTGTCGTCGGATTCTTCTGTCGTGAACTGCAAATCCTTCGTGAACTTCAAATCTTCATTAGAAGAAATGGCAAATCCTTCGTGAACTGCAATTCGAATATTGCAATCCTTCGTGAAATGCGTTCGTTTATTTTTGGTTCGTAGTAGTACCAATTTCGAATAAGGTAACTTTCTTTTTTTTACTTTTTCTTCGCCTGTCTTAATTTTTCGTTGTTTGTCATTTTTTCTAGATTTGTTTGACTACCTCCTCGTTTTTTTATTTTTGTCTGTGTCGTTTTTCGTTTTCGTTTTTCCAGATCTGTTCGAATTATAAGAACGAGAAGGAAGGTCAAGATGTGAAGGAAGCTCCAAAAATTTTGTATTATATTAGTTATTGATAAATTTGTATTTATATTGTTGAATTATATATGTTCTGAAATTTGAAGTATTTCTACAAATTCTTGCTTTATTCTTTAGTAGTTTTATTTGATTTTCCGTTTGGTTGTGGGTTGATTCGTTTAATTTGAACTGCATTCGATTATTTTTGCACCTTGAATTCATTTTTTTTTTCAAGTTTCTGTTTAGTTGTGGGTTGATTCTATAAAATTTATTTTTTTTTAAAAAAACCCAAATTTATGTCAGATGATTGTCGACGTACGACGCAGATCTATAAATTTTTTTATTAAAAACTAGCAATTTGCGTCGAGGTGCGACGCAAATCACTCATCTCCGTCGCACCCTAGGCAATGTGTGACGCACATTACCCTCTGAAGCTATGTGGTTGGCTGGGAGAGCCGTCTGCGTCGCACCGTATACAAGGTGTGACGCAAATAGATGAAGATTTGCGTCGTTTCTGCATTCGACGCAGATCATTGATAGGTCATCTGCGTCGAGACCTGTGCCGTCGGACCCAAGTCCAACGCAAATAGGGGTCCCGGGTCCGACGCAAATCAACCTTTTTCCACTAGTGACTAAGTTTATTCAATCAATTGTAATTTGGTTTTTGGGGTAAGGGGACTTTGAGTAAGTTCTGTAAGAGAGAAGCTTTGAGTAAAACAAGTAAAAGTGAGAAAATTTCAATTGAAGTTGAGAGGAACAACTATTAAAGGAACAGTGGTTCAGGAACTTGAGTTTCGGAACTCAAGGTGTGGCTCGTGAGTAGAATTAGGTTGTAACAAAGTTGTTTGGCCTAATTAGTGAAAGAGTTGAGTTGAAAATCCTTAGTGGTCGAGGTTGTTTCTTCTTGTTGGGCCCAATAAGTTTTTCCTCGTAAAAATCCCTTGTGTTCCTTTAGCTTGTTTATTTGTTTAAGTTTAAAATTCCGCAAAAAGTTACGTTTATTTCTACTGATAGAATTCACCCCCCCTCTTGTATTGTTCCTAGTGAAATAACAATTGGCATCAAAGCTATAACTCACAAAAGTAAGTTCCAAAGTGTTCCTTGAGGGAAGGAACATCATGGGATATTGGTTTTTAACATGTACATGATTTTAATTCCCACATTTTATATTACTGTCACTATAAATATTGAAGTCTAAGTAAGTTCTGAAGTGTGTCTGACTAAGTAATTTAGTGAGTTTAACTAATTAAGTGTCAGTGCCTTCATTATCTCATAATAGCCATTTGTTCTTTACTTACTTACTCTAACTCCACTAAGCTTATTTCGATCAATGGTATTTTGGTTTTTGGGGTAAGGGGACTTTGAGTGAAGTTCTGTAAGAGAGAAGCTTTGAGTAAAGCTAGTAAGAGTGAGAAAACTTCGAGTGAAGTTTAGAGGAACTGTTGTTAAGGGAACAGTGGCTCAGTAACTTGAGTTTAGGAACTCAAGGTATGGCTCGAGAATAGAATTAGGTTGTAACAAAGTTGTTTGGCCTAATTAGTGAAAGAGTTGAGTTTAAAATCCCTAGTGGTCGAGGTTGTTTCTTCTTGTTGGGCCCAAGAAGTTTTTCCTCGTAAAAATCCCTTATGTTCCTCTAGCTTGTATATTTGTTTAAGTTTAAATTTTCACAAAAAGTTACGTTTATTTCTACACATACAATTCACCCCCCTCTTGTAGTGTTCCTAGGAAAATAACAATTGGTATCAGAGCTAGAACTCACGAGAGATAGGAAACCCTATTGAGAAAAAGATCCAAGGAACAATGAATACCACCGAGAAACTTGAGGAAGATTACTCCACGCAAAGGCCTCCCATGTTCAATGGGAAGTTCTATTCCTACTAGAAGAACCGAATGGAGATATTCATCAAGGCTGAAAACTACCAGGTATGGAGAGTCATTGAAGTTGGTGATTTCGAGATCACAACTACTAATGACAAAAATTAGGTAATTCTGAAAACCCTTCTCTAAATATGACAAAGTTGATTTTGAAAAAATGGAAGTAAATGCCATGGCTGTTAAATTGTTGCATTGTGGATTTGGACCTCATGAACATAATAGGATGATAGGACGCAAATCCGCAAACAAATATGGGATTTGATAGAAGTAACTCAAGAGGAACTAATGAAGTCAAAAGATCTAAAATTGATTTACTAATGAATCAATATGAACTGTTCTCCATGAAGACTAAGGAAAGCATACAAGAAATGTTTACTCGTTTTACTAACATTATTAATGAGTTAGATTCTCTTGGAAAGTTTATTTTATCAAAGGAACAGGTTCGAAAAGTTCTTAGGAGTCTTCCTAAGGACAGATGGATGGCTAAGGTCACTGCTTTACAAGGAGCAAAAGACTTCACTAAGTTCAACTTGGAATAGCTGGTTGGGTCACTTATGACTCATGAGCTTCACCTTGACACTGAGTATGGTGAAAGCTCCAAATCAAAATCCATTGCTCTTAAAGCAGATGATGAAGATGACTCTGACTCAGAAGATGTATAGGAACATCAAGAACGGGAACTTCAAAGGTAAAACTAAAAAGTTTTCTAACAAAGCTGCTTGTCATAAATGTGGTAGTACAGATCACTTCATCAAAGAATGTCCTCTTTGGGAAATTGATAAAACCAAATAAAGGAACAAGGAACGCTTTGCTGAAAGGAACAAGGAAACCAAGGCACCTTTCTCTAAGGCGAATGTTCGTAAGGCAATGATAGCTGCTTGGGGAGATTCAGAGACGGAAGAGGAAGAAGAACAACAAACTGAAGAAACTGCAAATCTTTGCCTCATGGCAAAAATTGATGAAAAAGAAGATGAAGAAAATGTTGAGGTAAGCCAACATGTACTTGAATCAGACTTAGATTGTAAAACTAGGCCTGAAATATATGATCTTCTTTATGATGCAATTCTTGAATATAGAGATGAACGTGAAAAACGTGAACAAACTGAACAAGCTCTTAAAGTTTGCAAAGAACATATATAATGGCTTATGAAAATGAGAACAAATGTTGAAACTAGGTTCTTTGATTTGTTTGATAAAAATTTCAAAATCAAGGAATATTACGAGAGTGTGAAAAATGAAAATTATCCAATTAATTTAGAAATTTCACACTTAAAGGAAGTTGTCCCTGTTCTAAGTTCCTTTGACATTAGATTAACCCCTTTGAAAGGATACAAATCTGAGATCGAAAATTTTGAATAAAGAGAAAATTATTTTGAAGGAACAAATCTGTAATCTTAAGAAGGAACTGGTTGTTGCAAAGAACAGAGGCAAAATGATGGTTGTTCCTAAGTGGATTGAGAGACCACAGACCAAAAGAAAAGAAGGTATTGGTTTTGAAAACTACAAGAAAAGGAACAAAAACAAGAAATATGTTGACCTACCTAGTGATAAATTTTATATGTACTGTGGAAAGGTAGGTCATTACATTAATCAATGTCAACTAAAAACTGAAATGATTGGCAAAAATGTGAAGATAAGTAACAAGAAATGGGTTGTCAAATCAAGTCCTAGTCAAGAACAGGAACCCACGAAACAAGGGGTTCCTACAACTAACAATTAGTTGATTTTTGCAGGTTGGTGAGGGGGAACAACACATGGTATCTTGATAGTGGTTGTTCCAAGCATATGACAGGAAAGAAATCTAAGTTTCTCTCACTCTCAACCTACGAAGGTGGGAGTGTGACATTTGGTGACAATAAGAAAGGTAACATAGTTGTCATGGGTAAGGTTGGTAAATCACCACCACACTCCATTGAAAATGTATTTTTAGTTGAAGGTCTAAAACATAATCTATTGAGTATTTCCCAATTTCGTGACAAAGGAAATGTTGTCGATTTTAATAATGAAAAATGCTTGATCATTAATATTAAAACTAAGAAGGTAATTTTGGAAGGAACAAGGAAAGAGAACACATATATTATGGATCTTGATCTTGTTCCCAAAATCAATCTGGCATGTCTTAGTGTAATTGAAGATGATTCACTACTTTGGCATAAGCGGCTAGGACATGCAATCTTTTTATTACTTGACAAACTTCTATCAAAAGATCTTGTCTTGGGGTTACCATCTATAAAATTTCATATTGACCAAGTTTGTGATGCATGTGCCCGAGGAAAACATGTTAGATCCTCTTTCAAATCTAAAACTGTAGTAAGCACCACTAAACCATTAGAATTAGTTCATATGGACTTGTGTGGTCCTATGATAATTCAAAGTAGAAGTGGAAAGAGGTATGTGTTAGTTATTGTTGATGATTACTCTAGGTATACATGAGTTTTTTTTCTCTTTAGTAAAGATAAGACTTATGATGAGTTCCTTGTCTTTGCTAAAAGAGTTCAACATTTGAGTGGTCACAGAATAATGCATATTAGATCCGATCATGGTAAAAAATTTGAAAATTATAAATTTGATGACTTAAGTAGAGATCATGGCCTGGATCATATATAATTTTTCTGCCCCTAGGACACCACAACAAAATGGGGTTGTAGAAAGGAAAAATAGAACTTTGGAAGAAATGGCTAAACCATGCTAATTGCTAGTGAACTTCCAAGGAACTTTTGGGCTGAAGCTGTTAATACTGCTTGTCACATAAATAATTGTTCCATGATGAGACATATCATTAACAAAACTCCTTATGAGCTTTACTTTGGAAAGAAACCCAATATCACTTATTTCAGAACATTTGGTTGCAAATGTTTTGTTCATAACAATGGGAAAGATAATCTTGGAAAATTTGATGCGAGGAGTGATGAAGCAATATTCTTAGGATACTCATCACATAGTAAGGCTTATAGAGTTTACAATAAAAGAACTATGTGATGACTATGAGATTGGATTGGTACGACCAATTGAGAAAGATACAGATTCAAATGAAGAAGAAGAAATAAAAGAGGAAAGGAACGAAGAAAATGAAAACATTCATAACAATGATGTTCCTGTTCCTCAAGATGAAGGAGTTACTCTTGTTCTTCAAGTTGAAGGAACTGAGTCTACCATAGCTGAAAGAGGAACAACTGATCAAAGCTCCTCATCTACTCAAGGAACTCGAGAGGAACAACCTGTTCCTATAAGGGAGTTTCAACCAAAACCTTGGAGACATCAAAAATCACATCCAGTGGAAGTCATAATAAGTGACATATCCAAAGGTACACAAACTATATCTCAGTTACGGAATTTTTGTGCATTTCATGTGTTCCTATCAATGATGGAACCACAAAATCATGAAGAAGCCCTAACTGACTCTGATTGGATCACTGCCATGCAAGCTGAATTAAATGAGTTCGAAAGAAACATGGTATGACATCTAGTTCCTTCTTCTGAACAGCAAAAAGCAATTGGCTCAAAATGGGTGTTTAAAAATAAACTAGATGATTATGGAACAATTGTAGGAACAAAGCTAGTTATGTAATAAAAGGTTATAATCAACAAGAAGGAATTGCCTATGAAGAAACCTTTGCTCCTGTTGCTAGACTAGAAGCCATTAGAATTCTAATTGCATTTCCTGCTTATATGGGATTTAAATTATATCAAATGGAAGTTAAGTGTGCATTTCTAAATGACTATCTAAATGAAAATGTATATGTTGAACAACCCCCTGGATTTGAAAGCAATGATCTCCCAAACAATGTCTACAAGCTTAACAAGGCTCTTTATGGGTTAAAGCAAGCGCTTAGATCATGGTATGAGAGATTATCAAAGTTCCTTTTAGAAAACAACTTTAAAAGAGGAAAGGTGGATAAAACTTTGTTTCTCAAAAATCGAAATGAACTGACATATTACTTGTTCAAATATATGTTGATGAGATCATATTCGGAGCAACAAATGAAACATTATGCAAAGAATTCTCAAATCTCATGAGTAATGAATTTGAAATGAGTATGATGGGTGAGTTAAATTTATTTCTTGGGTTACAAATTAAGCAAACTGAAAAAGGAATAATTATTCACCAACAAAAAAAAATACATAAAGGAACTGCTAAAGAAATATGGCCTCAAAAACTCAAAGATAAATCACACTCCTATGGGAACTTCAACTAGATTCGATGAAGATTCCATAGGAACAAGTGTTGATCAAACGAAATATAGAGTCATGATTGGTTCACTTTTGTATCTAACTGCTAGTCGTCCAAACATAGCTTTTAGTGTTGGTTTGTGTGCTAGATTTCAAGATAATCCCAAGGAATCTCATCTGTCGGGAAGAGAATTCTTAGATATCTTAAAGGAACAGATGATCTTGGACTCTACTATCCAAGAAGTGATACATTTGAGTTAAGAGTATATGCTGATGCTGATTATGCTACAGATCTTGTAAATATGAAAAAGCACCTCAGGTATGGTTCAATTTCTTAGTCATAGTTTAGTTTCTTGGAACACCAAGAAACAAAACACAGTTGCTTTATCCACTGCTGAAGCAGAATATGTAGTTGCTGCTGCATGTTGCTCTCAAATGCTTTGGATAAAACAACTTTGTGACTAGGGAATAAACTTTAATTATGTTCCTATTTTTTGTGATAATACTAGTATAATTAGTATTTCAAAATATCCAGTGCATCATTCAAGAGTTAAGCATATACATATCAGACATCACTTTCTAAAAGAAATTGTGGAAAAAGATTTGATTAAACTTGAGTTTTGTCAAACTGAAAATCAAATTGCTGATATACTAACTAAGCCTCTACAAAGAGATAGATATGAAAAATTGAGGCTTGAGTTAGGGTTAATAAAACTTAAGTAATTGTTCTTATTCCAATCTCCCATGTCTGAATTGATTTATCTTGCTCTATGTGACATTAAGTGATTATGATTGATTCCTTAAGACCATTACAAATAAGGATGTTATAGCATAAACATGGAATCAAAGGAATAAAACAAGTCACAAATGTCACATAATGCTCCCTTTATTGTTCCTAAGTTAAAGAAACATGCATAATATGAAGAATGTTGATATTTAGCAAAAGTTGTACCTATAGCACAAGTTCCTTAGAGTCTATTTTCCTTTCAAAAATGAAAAAGTCCATAAAAAATCAAAAAGATCCTAAAATCTCAAAAATATAGGAATCAGATTTAATCAAGTCATGATTCTCTTTTATCTGTTTTCTTTTAATTTTATCTTCTTTCTTTTTTCCCGCGTGTAACTACTCATTTACTGTTACATGCATCTTCTTCTTTCTTTCATCCCAAAATTATGTTCCTTAGTCGCTTCAACTTCACCATTATTCATCTCCTTCACACCCCTTCACATGCCATAAAATCCCAAATTCATTTCACAAAATGGCAAAAACCTCACGCAATTCACCTTTTCTAAACATAAAAACTCCCAAAACCTCTCAAATGGAAAACCCCTCTTCTCCATCAAAAACTCTAGAAATCGAAAAATCTCAAGAAACAACCATGGTGGAAGAAGAACAAAAATTGGAATCACTTAGAAGAAGTGTGAGAAGAAGAAAACTAATTGGGGAGGATGATGAAGAAGAATCCTCGGAACAAGCTAAGAGGGGAGAAGAAGTTACACCTGTTCCTTCCAAAGGAACTGTTCCTTCTTCCTCCAAGAAACAAGTGGAAAGAAGTGAATCAAGGTATGTCTTAGGTTTTTATGTAGATTTGGAGTGGGCCAAAGAAGTAAAATTCTATGAGTTAACCGACATACTAAAGGAACAGGGTATGGAATACATGTTTGAAATCGCATTTAACAATGCCTTAGTTCCTTTAGCTATGGATGAATTTTGTGCAATTTTCAACGACGTTGATGGAATTTGTACTACTGAGTAAGGGGGAAGAAAATAAATTTTCTAAAGAAACCTTGGCAAAAATTTGGGAAGTTCCTTGCAAAGGAACTGATGTGTATTTTAAGAGGAAAGGAACTGTCTCCTTTCCCAATTTCCCTCAAGACAAGATTGTTGAATCTTTTAGGGGAACTGCTGGCCAACATTTGATGATGTCATTAGGATGATGTAGGTTGGTAAAAATCAGATTTTTTGGGTGAAAAATTTAATTTTCTACCTTCTTCAAACCCTAATTCCTCACTTCATTTTCCTATATATACCCCTTTATTTTCATCTCACTAAAAACTTCTCAACACAACTTCAATTCTCACAAAGCACTTCATTCTCCATACTTCCTCCCTCTTAAAAAAACCATCATTCAAGAGAGAGAAAAAAGAAAGCAAAAGTTATAAATTAGAAAAGTGATTAGTAAGCAAGAAATTCATCAAGAAAAACACAAAAAAGGGTTTTCGTTTTAGTTAGTAAATAAGTAAATTTAGGAACTCACTTAGAAATTAAGGAAAAAAAAAAAGTAAAAGCCTTTGCAAAGGAAGTGCATCATTGTGTTAGCAAGATAAAATTGAGTTCTTGTTATTTTCTTAATTATCTTCTTAATCACATACTAACTTTTTCTTTGTTTTCTCTTATTATTTTTTTAATTTTTGGAGTGATTTGGGTACGTGGAAGTACTGGTAGGTTCCCAACGTTAAATCACCCCGCCTAGAAAAGTCAACTCTAATGGGGAGACTCCTAGGAAATATGTTTTTATGTGATTTTTCTTAATCAAGTTGTTGTTCATCTTCCAAAAATATTTTTTTATAAAATATTCAAGAAGAGTTGTGTTTAAACATCTCCATTAAAAAAAAAGAAATTGTGATGTTGTAATTAGGGTCAGTTTCAATTTCATACTTAATATCATTTTTCATCTGTATTATGTGAATATTTAATAGGATATAATATTTTTCCTATGAATTTCAAGATATTTTAAGCAAATAGGCTTCGGAATTTATACAAAATAAAATTTGTATAGTTAATTAAAATTCATACAAATTTATTGCGAAAAAATTGATTATTTTTAGTAACGTATGAGCGTTCTTTCAATAAAAACTCATTTAGATATAAATAAAAAAGAAACTTGAATTAGACATTTTTAGATTTACAACAACATAAAAATTGTGTTCATATGAATTTTGTTTAATTTTATCTAATTTTTACAAAAACGTCCATGCAAATCACTAAATTCTAAAACATTGATTTCTTCTTCGATTAAGGAAATAAATAAAAAAAGGGTCTTCAAGATGTCCAATTCAAGTGAAAATTTCATTCTATTCCTTCAAAGTGTCTATAATTCTCATATCAAAATTTACTTCAAACTAAGTTCATTAAGTTGGATTTCAAAGAACAAATTGGATAAATGTCTTGTTTTGACCGGTTTTAAGATAAAACTAGTGTGTCCCGGACAATGCCCCAAATCGTTACTTTTTGTACTTTTTTTCCTAGTGAGGAAAAATTGACGTTATAACATGATAAGTAATTGCATGATACTTTGAAAAATAAACCCTTTAAAATTTGAGGATGAAAACGATAACTTAATCTACAAGAAATTGGAGTAAGAGTTTGTCTACAATAGTTTATTGTTTTTTTTTTTTTTGGCAAATAAAGGATCGTATATTACCAAAAAACCATCTGATTACAAAACGCTAATCACAGGGTAACAAACTTACAGCCAAACACAATAAGCAATCAAGCTAACTTAATGCATAACTAATTTCTGTCTATCCACATCTGAGCATCTAGCTCCTACTTTAAACAAAATCTCTCTGATTACATGAACTGGGTCAAGCTTTTGATTACAAAAGATTTTAGAGTTACGACAATAGTTTATTGTTATTATCATAAAAAGTTAGATATATAAATACTTGTGTAAATCTTTTAATGAGATATAATTATAAGACCTTATGATATTTAATTTTGAATTGAATACCAAACAGAGGTGTTATGTTGGATTCATGGTTAAGCTCTCACTTTTCATTTCAAATGTCACGTGTTCGATACCTTAGCTTATAACTACACAACATATTTTTTAAAATTGAGGGTTTGACTTAAAGCAATTGCATTAGAGATTTAGAAGAGAGTACCATATGGCATATAAACGTTCTTAGGAACACCTTTTTAATATATTAGTATAGATTCACCATAATTCGAGTTTTCACTAAAAGTTTGTCAATTTTTGACACACATAATAAAAAACACAATGACCTATCCATAGACATATCACATGCGAAATTTCACGCTTAGTATAGAAAGTTATGAATTTTGGAAGTGAGTAAAAGAACAAAAGTGTAGTCTGAAAAGTGAAAGAAAGTGATTAACTCAATTTTCATGAAAAAAAATCTTTTTTCATACAAAAAATGATGATTAAATGTCATTAAATTTTAAGTTCCTCTTAAATGAGTTATTTTTATGTAAATAAAAATCATCATAAAAAATCAAATGAAAAGGTCAATTAATCTCTAATTTTCATAAGTTTTTATATAAATTTAAATTTCAATACCTATTCAAGAAGATGAAGATCAAGGAGTATCATGGTCAAGATCAAGAATGAAGACTTGTATAGATCATATAATTTGTACATTTTTGTTCTAATAATAGTTTCTTTGTAAAAAATTGTTACATCAATTAATGAAAAATATGAATATGTTTATGTATAATTTTCATAAATAATTCCACAAATAATTTTGAATAAAATGAGCAGCTAATTTAACAAACATTGCAGGTTGGGCCAAATATATCATAGTATATGAATTAAATGATCCAATCTCAATCAAAAGAAACATTTGCAAATCTAACTAAGATAAATTGTATGATAATCCATCTTACATTTTAAAAATTGTTCTCTATAATATTTCAATGGATCAATTATATAATTTGACATAATGAAAAAGGTAATTATGATATCCTAAATGATTTTAAGTTGTTTCATGTGTCTCACTAAAAATGCCGAAATTTCGATTAGCGAAACACAATCTCCAAATTCCATCTCAAATTGATCACTTTGCTAAAAATGACTTAATAATATTTAATTTAGATTATTTCTCATCGATCCAAAAGGCTTCAATTTGGAAGCAAAGAAAAATACTAAGTTTAATCACTAATCAAGGTGATTATTTCAATTTCCATTTAATAATAATTAAGGTGATTGATTTCAATCCTAAATTTTGATTACTAATTAAAGTGATTATTTCAGTTCTCAATTTAATCACCAAATGAGGTGATAACTTTCATCCTATTCAATCACTAATTAAGGTGATTACTTAAACCTTGGGTAATCACTAATTAAGGTGATTAACTCTTTTCATATAGTTACTAATTAGGGTAGTTATCTCATCCTTGGATAATCACCAATTAGGGTGATTACCTTGACCTTTTTAATCAATAATTAGGATGATTATATTATCTTAACCTTCATTTTTATCGCTAAATAAGGTGATTATTTTTATCTTTATATTTAATCACTAATTAAGGCGATTATCTTAATCTCATTTCAATCACTAATTGGAGTGATTACCTCATTTCTAATAGATTTGTGTAATTCTAAGAGTGAGTTATTCATAATCTATTTTCCTTTCTTTCCTTTTCACCCGGAATTGGCCATTTAGGGTAAGACATACGATTGAACTACGATGGTTTTGATCCATGAGTGATTCCTATCCCGCAATGATTGGTACATAGTGCAACTCATTGCTCAAACTTACCATGTACAAATGATATATTGGTCCTTATAAAAAATTATTGATGTATATATGTGTAAATTAAGTGTTTTTCTTTCTTTTGAATAATAGTTATGTTTACTTCTTTTTTTGAGGGGAAACATCAAAGATAGAAATAATAATGGGACAAATTGTCCATAAGAATGTAAGGAGCCAACTCCGGAAAAGAGTGGTTCTCCCAAATCTGTTCAACCTTAAAAATGGATTAGCTTAGCTAAATGATGCGCCACATAATTTTCGTCTCGTTTGACATGAGACCAAATTAAAGACGAAAAACTAGTACAAGAGGCTAAAATATTAGACGAGATATTATCTAAATCAGAGAGGAAGATAGTGTTCTTCAATAGCATGTTAATTACTGTCTGACAATCAGATTCAATGATGACATGTTGCAAGCCGAATTTTTTGCTCAGACGCACCCCCATTTCTAACGCCTTTGCTTCAACTATTTCTGGAGCCCATGTGGCTCGAACTCTACGGACTGCTGCGAACAACACCCCTCCAACCGAGTCTCCTGCAATGACACCAAGACCGACCCAACCATCGATCGCAAGGGAGGCATCAATATTAACTTTGTGTACATGTTGGCTGGGGAGTCCAGTAACTCGGGCTTACTGCGCTATGTTGAGATTGACGATCATATATTGCCTTCGCATATTTCCCTTGCTCTTCCACGTATCTATCACTGCGCTTCAAGAGAATATGCGTAGGGGTGGCTTTATTGTTGAAGACTTTGTTGTTCCTTTCTCACCAAATGCACCACATAAGAAATGCTCCTTTGACTCTCACCTGCTTATCAAGTTGCTTCCACCTTTCTAAGTTGTTGCACATAGAGAGATCTCTATCCAACCTCCCTAGCTCCGCACACCCACTTTCTTGCCACAACACCTCGAACCTCGAGCAACCAAAGATGGCATGAACATTAGTTTCGGCCTCTCCATAGTCCCAAGGGAAGCCGACGTCTTCATCTAAATATCGATGTTGTAGAAGAGCGCGAACAGGGAGCGTGTTGGTGCATAAGCACCAAAGAAAATGGCGCACCTTGGGACTCACAGCTAAGCTCCAAATGTCAACCCAAGCTCTATGAAAATTATCAAGATTACCTCCTTTACCCAACATGTAGGCTGTTTTAATAGTGTATTGCCCATCCTTAGCAAAATCCCAAGTTAACTCATCTTTAGGTGCTGGGAGGGTTAAAGAGATGGCAAGAATGCATAATCTATCTCGTTCATCAAACATTTCTTCGATCAAATCCACTTTCCACTCCATAGAACTCGATTCTATTAGTTGACTCACTAAGTTCACATCTGCTCGCCTATTAGATTCTATAAATCATCCATTATCATCCAAAACCCAAGGAGCCTCCCAAATATTTATATCAAGTCCGTTGCCAACACGCCATAATGAACCTTCCTCGAGTAGAGCTTTAGAATTCCAAATGCTCTTCCAAGAATAGCTACATGAGTAGCTAAGAGATGAATCTAGAAAATCACAAGTTGGGAAGTACTTTGCTTTCATCACACAACCAAAAAGAGAGGTAGAATGACGAATAAGTCGCCACGCCTGGCGCCCACGGAGGGCATCGTTAAAGTACGCAAGGTCTTTGAACCCCATACAACCCAAGCACTTCAGAGAGCACATATCCTCCCAATTTTTCCAGTGTATCTTCCTGCTTGCATCGGAACTTCCCCACCAAAATCGAGCCATGGCAGAATGATTTTTCCGAATGATCATACTAGGGAATTTGTAAACCCCCCATCATATAAATAGAAAAAGCCTGAATAACTGCCTTCAACAGAACTTCCTTTCCGGCTCTAGATAAAAGTTTCTTTTTCCAACCTTAGAGTTTCTTCCAAATTATATTCATGACATATTCAAAATTAGCTTTTTTTGATCTTTCAACAATGGAGGGGATGCCAAGGTATTTGTCATGCTTGTCAACAATATGCATCTTGAGAATTCCTATTATCTCTTCTTTCTGCTCTAAGCTTGCACCTATACTAAACGAGACCTCCGACTTTTCATAATTAATTTTCTGTCCGGATGCCAATTCATAAAGGTTGAGAATATAACTATTTATGTGCATTCCTGATAGGTAGCTCTAGTAACAATAAGCTATCATATGCAAAAGAAGGTGTGAGATTTTCGGACCGCTTCGGCGAGCTCTAGCCCCATGAATCAGTTTCTGCCGAACTTTCCTCTAAATCATCTTTGAAAAAGCATCTACAATGAGAATAAATAAATAAGGTGATAACGAATCCCCCTGTCTAAGCCCTCTAGCAGGATAAACAAAGCCACATACTCCTCCATTAATAATGAAAGAATATGAAACAGTAGATACGTAGTTTATAATCAAATTCACCCATCTGCCATCAACACCCATCGTTAATAACAATTATCTGTGGAAGCCCCACTTTACTCTGTCGCAGGCCTTACTCATGTCCAACTTCATTGCAATAACTCCCTCTTTGCTTTTATTTCTATATTTCATATACTGAAAATTTTCCATAGCAATAAGAGCATTATCTTTGATAAGATTCCATGAAACAAAAGCACTCTAATTTTCAATAATATCAGGCATGAAATCTTTCAATCTCATAACAATAGCCTTATGGACAAGTTTGTAGAGAACATTGCAAAGAGCTATACACTAGTGCAAAAAAGCCTATCCGATGCGGTCAAAATCGAGCTTACTGATCCAGTTTTGGTTCGCATCGGATGGGCTTGCAGCAGATCCAAAATATATACTGATCCGGTCCAAAACCAGATCAATAAATTATTTACTGATGCGGTTTTTAAGGAAAACCGGATCAACGAATCTTATTAACTGATTCGATTTTCCATCAAAACTGGATCAATTAACTATAAGTTTTATTTTTAAAAAAAACCAGATCAGACTAACTGATCTAGTTTCCAGCAAGAATTGGATCAGCTAGTGTAAAATCTAAAATAAAAATCTACCTAGTAGTAAGCAGCAGCACCTGCTGCCACATGCTACCATCTGCCTCCAGCTCCACAAGTTAGCTATATTGTAATTCATAAAATGATTCTTACACCTTTCCAATGAATAATTCATTAATTATTCATAAAATATACGTAATAAAATTACAAAATAAAAAATTTAATGATGATTTATTATAACAACAAAAACATAACAATAACAATGATAACCACAAAGATCATAACAATCTGACTAAAAGATTAAGTTAATAAACAATCAAAACTACTCATAATATCCCAATATGGACCAACTTTTCAAACGGATCAAAAATAAAAAGAGAAATCAAAAGCAAGGGGTAGATAAAAGAATACTCTTTACCCAATAATGATAGTTGCAATTTCAAAAACCTTCCCACAATAGGGGTTGCACTCAAAGAAAATGCCACATGTGTCCCTGTGACTCTCATTTCTCTCGTCTAGAAAAACACCTAATATAAACTCCACCACTGCAGAGTTCTCAGTGTGATATTATTGTATAAAACAACTTGCACGCTCTCGCCACAGTATCCTAAATTAGGTTTAACCGTACATTCTAAATACACAAAGATAAGCATAAAGGTAAAGAAAAATACCTGTCCCCTTTATCAAATCCAAACCTCGCACCAAAGTAGAAGGCAACAGAAAGAAACCAAGCATCACTATGAACAGCAATAAGTGACAGCCTGTCCTTTGATTGCATGCCATCTCTAGCGAAGTTAATACCCAAAGCAGGCTTTGGGAGCTCTTGAGGCACCTCTTCTGTAGGCAAGTTCACTTCCCACTGCTCATTTGGATATCCATACAAACAAAGGTTCTCCTTCTCTGCAAAATGCAACAGTATTAAGCAACCAAATAAAGAACTTGCAGCTAACCTGCTACAACAGCTAATTTAGCAACTAAGTTGGTGCTAAATAGACAAAGGACGAGCATAAAAAGGAGGAAAGACAACAAAAAATCTTAATGCACAGATGTAAAGATAAGCATATATACTTAATATTAGGTACACAACTTTTACACTTGATGACCACTATATTTAACATGAACAAATTAATACCATAACTTAGTCACTCCGAGTTTCACCTTGTAAGTGCAAGAGACACTCAAGAGGGGGGTGAATTGAGTGTTTGTCCGAATGTTGCAACTTTTTCGATTATTGTAAGAACAATAAAGAAACAGTTCTCTAGCAGCGGAAATAAAAGCAATGAATAAACAACAAAGGATTTAACGAGGTTCGACTTCAAATAAGTCTACGTCCTCCACTCACTCACTCTTTTATTAATCAACTCAGAATAACAAAAGAATTACACTCAATCACTAATGCACCTATGCACAAGATGATTCCCCAACTTCCACCTATGGAAGTTCGACTCAACCACCAACTATGATGGTTCAAATGAAATTGATCCCTGATCAACTTTCCCAGCAACCTGAACTCACAGGATGCTCAAATACAACAAGTTTTTCTCTCACGAGCAAAACAGCCTAATATGCTTAGAATGAGAGTAGTTTTAGATCTATGTGGTATTAGGGTTTATGCTAGGTTTGAATACTTGAGAGAGAATACTTTTTCTTAGAGAATACTCAAAAATTATCGTGCAAAAGCTTAAGGTTTGAATGCTCGCAGAACTTCTTAAATAAGCCTTTGGTAAGTAAGTGTTACATGATATTATGAGAGTATACTTTCCTCGGAAGTTTGGAAATTATTCCAAGGAAAATATACTCAGTACAATATCATATGACACACTTACCATATTTAAGAAATCTTACTCGCATAACAAACCATGCATCCGTGTATTTTGAAAATCAATTTTACGCGGAAAGAAACTTTCCTAAAATACGAATGCATGAAGTACATCTTAGAGGACTGGTTCAGATCTGTTCCCAGATTGTTCCAATCAACCAAGTTTTACTTGTAGTTGTGTATGACAAGTATCCAATGTTTCTTGTCATCCACAACTACCTCATCTCTATAGTTCCAAACCTTTATAGTGCATTAAAACCTTTATACCACTTACATTGCATCTAAGACCTAAAAGCTACAACTTGATCTTGATCTTCATGCAATTCTTCAAGACTTGGCTTCACTAGCTTCGTCTTTCTATCAATTGAACTCGTACTTTGGCACCTACATATGTAAATAGAAACATGCATGCAATATAATAGTTCAATGTGGTTTGTCATCATTCAAAATTCAAAATAGGGAACATAACAAATTCCCCCTTTTTGATGATGACAAACCTTGAAGTTCCCCCTGCAAATAATATCATTAAATTCTTAAGATAAGAACTCAAAGCACTGGTCTCGTACTGTTCCTGCAGATTAAGCATCATTTACAAGTACACCAGTTCACAACTAACTGACAGCAGTTTAAGAAAGAGTTTCTAAGTACCATAGGCAATTACTGATTAGACTCAGAGCTCTTAGACTTAAACATGCATCCGCAAGAAGAACATCAGTAGTGTTCAGACTTATTTCTAAGTCATTAGGGTGAAAAGAAATAAAGTGCTTTGAATACACTCAAATCCAAACCACTTCTGGTCTGTCTCCACTAACAAGGCACTCAGCCTTGTTCTAGTTGCTGCAACACACACAAGTTATAACACCAGATCTACTTCCCCCTAAGATTAGGCGGAAAAGATCACAGAACTAACACCTGTTTCCCCCTTTTGGCATCATCAAAATAAATCAAGGGTAAAATCAAAGGAACATAAAACAAGCAGTAGATAACTACTAATTCAAGCCAAATAGATAGCTCAAACATCATTCTAGGGATGCTGATGCTACCAAAGTTCCTGCAGAGTACCAAAAGCTACTTGTCCTAATTAAGAGTTATTACAGACCAGTAGTAGACCAAATTACAGAAGAGCAATTATTTTTGTAATTTGGGAAGGGGATAACCAGATAGAAAGTTTAAGAAAAGAGGGGTTAGCAGCAAAAGATAGTAAGAAGAAAAGAGAATAAATTAATCAGCTCCAGAGTCATTTTCAGTCCCATCATCCTCTTCGTCCTCAAGGTTCTCTGAAGCATCTTCTTCATGTGCTTCCTCGTCCTCTTCTTCTTGCTCTTCCTCCTCCTCTTCTGCCTCCTCCTCTTCATCATCTTCATCACCAGCAACATGGGATGACTCATCCTTTTCCTCAGAATCCTCTCTACCCTAAATACCAGCCTTGTCAAGGCGAACCTCAACTCTCCTGTAGGATTCTTGAAGAGCAGTACAAAGTTAAGTAACACTATTCAGCATATTCTGCATCATCTGGTTCTGGTCACTCAACTGTTTCACCAAGGCATAAGTAGCCTGAACTGATTCCGTACTGGTCCCTTCACCAATAGCAGCACCCTTTGCTTCACTTTTCATTTTGAGAACACCACCTACATATGACATACCCTTCTAACCTATAATCTGATTTATAAGGTGAGACATGGTTCCATAGTCTCCCACCATACGAATTTTCCAATGAGTGAATACCAAGGTCAGCCATCCTCCATAGGGCGGTGCATGCTTGGCTTTTTCCACACAGCAGATCATGTGACCCAAAATCATAGCAGGGAGATTGACTGGAATATGTTCCAAGAGACAGTAAATAAGAACACTATCCATCAACCGAACACTCATGCGCCCTTGTGCTCTGGGAAACACAATCTTTGAGGCTATGGTATGAAAGATCCTCATGATTGGCTCCCTTAGATAGCCAATGGTGTACCCCTGCTTAGGGTCAGGAGGACCAGTGAACAATCTGGTCAGGATCTGTTCTGTTGTGAGGCCTTTAACTGTGGGCCAGTTCTCCCTTGAGTACTCATCCAGTCCCTTGTGTGGGACTTTGAGAATTTCAGCCAAACTCTTCTCAGATAAATTAATGGGAGTGCCCTTAACAAAAGCAAAGTAGGACCCATCGTCCTTAGTATGCAGGTGTTCATAAAATTCCTCAACTAAAGGCATAAACACATCAAGTTCTTTGGCAAATAACACAGACCATTTTTGAAAATCTAGAGCTTCCTTAACCTCATGCAAGAATTTCTAATTAACCCAACTCTTTGCAACATAAAAACCAACCAGTATAGACCTATCTCTCAAATCATACAAAGGCGTAGGAGTAATAGACTTACTTTTCTTGGGTTTAGAACCCTCAGCAGCAGGAGTAGCAGACACGTTCCTCTTTTTGTCAGCAGGGAACCGGTCTGATTCTGGTTCCTGCTCCATGATCTCCTTGCCTTTGGATGATCCAGCGCCCTTTCTAGCAACCGTCTTTATCCTAGGACCCTTGCTAGCACCAGCCTTAACCCCTTCCTTCTTAAAAACTTCCCCCTCAACATAAGCATCTGCCTTCTTTTTTAATTTCTTCACTAGTTTGGGTGAAATTATAGGGGTAGAGATTTTGGACTTGGTGGTTTTGACTGGCGGTTTTGAGGGAATGGGTTTGGTAACCGTCTTCTCAACAGACTTAACCGCTTTTGATGGCGGTTTCTTGGCGGCAACCTTCTTTGCTTTTTCAACTACAACATCCTCCTTCTCAACTTCTTCTTCCTCCAACTCCTGATTTTCCGGTTCCGACTCACCCACCGGCTCCGACTCCTTTTCAGATTCTGACTCCTCTATCTTCTCCGACTCCTCTGGCTTAGACTCCTCAACCGGTTTTGGAGAGGGAGCCTTTGATTTTGGTGTGGCAGGCTTTTTGGGAGTGGTGGTCTTTGTAATTTTGGGAGTAGTGGGTTTGGTGGTTTTGGCGGTTGATTTTGTAGTGGTGGATTTTGCAGTGACTGGCTTCTTTGAAGACCTCCGTATCAGAGGTACTTTTTCTCTTCTTCAACGTCTTCCTCCACAACCGGATCAACCACTTCCTTTGCTTGCTTCGTTTCAATTTCAGGAGATTCTTCAACCTCCTTTTCGACCAACCTTGAACTCCTTCTTTTCGACATGATGAGACTGAATTTACTCTGTTGTGAGCACTTGAGAGCAAGAAAAGAAAACTTGAACAATTTGTGTTTCAAGAATTCGAGAAAGAAAGGAGTAGAAGAAAGTAGGGTTTGATCGAAAGAAAGTACGCAACTAAAGAAAGCAAAATCAAGAAAATATGTGATCAAAGATAATGAGAGAGAAATAAGGAAAGTATGATCACATGCAAGAATATATATAAGATGGTAAGAAAAAAAAAATCAAACGGATATATCCGTTCTTCGCAAACTGGAGTTGCCTTAATTACAACCGTCACTTCATTTATTTTCCTAATTTGAAATTTGAAAATAGACCAAGTATTCAGAGAATAACCGCCTCAAGAATCTGGTTCCCAAGTGGTCTGCAACTGGTCTGTGCCAACTTACCTTTTTAAGACTTATGCTTAAGTATCCAAGTACTAAGATGATCAGTTCAGCATCGCATAAGAACTTTGTAAGCCCTAAAAAGCAAAAGAAAAATATAAAAGAAAAAGAGATATATACACAAATTGACATCATTTGACTGGCCAAAGGGACAAGTCAAGACCTAAGAGCTCATTGTCTAATCTTAATCATACCCAACAAGGTACGAAGTTTGATGAACACTTCTCTGCTCAAAGGTTTTGTAAATATGTCAGCTAGTTGATCTTCTGACCTGCAAAACTCCAACTCAACATTACCTTTTCAACATTGTCCCTTAGAAAATGATGCCTAATCTCAATATGCTTGGTTTTAGAATGCTGGACAGGGTTTTTCAAAATATTGATTGCACTTGTGTTATCACATAAAATAGGAACACTTCCGAAACAGACCCAAAATCCTTTAGTTGTGACTTTATCCACAAGAGTTGAGCACAGCACAAAGCAGCAGCAATGTACTCAGACTCAGCTGTGGATAGAGCTATAGAAATTTGTTTCTTAGATCCCCATGAAATGAGACAAGAGCCTAAGAAGTTGGCCATTCCAGAAGTACTCTTCCTGTCCACAATAAAACCAGCAAAGTCAGCATCTGTATATCCAATGAGGCTCATGCTGCTGCCCTTTGGATACCACAAACACAAATCATCAGTACCATTGAGATACCTAAGAATCCTTTTAACAGCCTTTAGGTGAGATTCTTTAGGGTTGCTTTGAAATCTCGCACACAACCCTACTGAAAACACTATATCTGGCCTACTGGCTGTTAAGTAAAGTAATGAGCCAATCATACCTCTGTATAGTGTGCCCTCAATATCCTTTCCCTTCTCATCAAGGCTCAATTTTGTAGAAGTTGGAATAGGTGTTTCATAGGACTTGCTATCTTGCAGACCATACCTCTTCAGCAGCTCCTTGAGGTATTTCTGTTGATGAATCATGATTCCATCTTTGGTTTGCTTGATTTGAAGACCAAGGAAGAATCCAAGCTCTCCCATCATACTCATCTCAAATTCGCTTTTCATCAAATCTGCAAACTCTTTACACAAATCAAGATTAGTAGCTCCAAACAAAATATCATCAACATATATTTGGACCACTAACAGATCAGATCCCCTTTCTTTCAAGAATAGTGTCTTTTCAACTGATCCTCTCTTATAACCATTTTCTAAAAGAAAACTGGAAAGTCTCTCATACCAAGCTCTGGGAGCTTATTTGAGACCATAGAGAGCTTTATCGAGTTTAAAAACATGATTTGGCAAATCACTATCTTCAAATCCAGGGGGCTGCTTTACATAAACATCTTCTTTCAAATAACCATTAAGAAAGGTTGTCTTAACATCCATTTGAAAAATTTTAAAATTCATTTGAGCAGCAAATGCAATTAATATCCTGATAGCTTCAAGCCTGGCTTTGTTTCTGACTATAATTCCTGAATCGTCCAATTTGTTCCTGAACACCCATTTAGTTCCAATAACAGACATATTATCCGTCCTGGGTTTAAGATGTCATACTTGATTTCTCTCAAACTGATTGAATTCATCTTGCATGGCTAGAACCCAATCGGGATCCGTTAAAGCAACCTTATAGTCAGTAGGTTCAACACTTGATAAGAAGGAATAGAATGCACAAAAGTTTTGCAAAGTAGAATTCCTTGTCTGCACCCCTTGTTAATGTCACTAATGATTAGATTAGTGGGGTGAGAGGACTTGTACTTAAAAGATTTGTTCATATCAATGTTTTCATTTGTGCCTTCTAATGTTGAACCTATTCCTGTACTGGTTCCCCCTGTCTCATTGTTGTTTTGAGCAGGTGAACCAGTTTCCATAGTGGTCTCATTTGCATCATCTTCATGTGGATGAGCATCTGAGTCACTGTCTCCTTCCCTTACCTCTTGAGCTACCTGATTTTGTGCTGGTCCAGACTCTTCCTCTCTATGAGAGTTGTGTGGTGAGCCTGGTTCAGCACCTTCTTCATCCTTCGCCCCTGTAAAGTTCAACATACCAATTTCGAATTCATCAGCATCTTCAACCTGCACATGCTTGCTGAGCATGTTAGTCTCATCAAACAAGACATGGATACTTTCTTCAACACACAAGGTTCTTTTATTGAAAATTTTATATGCCTTGCTGTGTGAAGATTATCCAAAGAAAACAGCCTCATCACTCTTAGGGTCAAACTTGTCCAAACTTGATTTACCATTGTTGTGTACAAAACATTTGCACCCAAAAATACGTAAATGTGTGATGTTTGGTTTTCTTCCCCTAAGGAGCTCATAAGGTGTTTTCTTCAGTAAAGGTCTCAACATCTCTGTTCAAAATATAACACGCAGTACTCACAGCCTCAGCCCAGAAGTTTCGAGGAAGACCACTCTCTAGAAGCATTATTCTTGCCATTTCTTCTAGAGTGCGATTTTTCCTTTCAACCACTCCATTTTGTTGTGGAATTCTAGGAGCTGAAAAATTGTGAGATACACCATGATCATTATAGTAGGTTACGAAGCAGACATTGTCAAATTCAGAACCATGATCAGACCGGATAGAGACCAGTTGATGACTAATCTTGTTTTGGACTTGTTTTACCAGAATTTCAAATTCTTCAAAATTTCATTTTTAAACTTCAAAAAGATTGTCCAAGTGAAACGAGAATAATCATCAACTAACACAAACACATAACTATGACCATTTCGACTTTGCACACGCATGGGCCCACACAAGTCCATGTGTACAAGTTCGAAAGGTCTAGTTGTGCTTACAAACTTCTTTGGCTGAAAAGAGGACTTGACATGTTTACATTTAGCACATTCATGACAAATATGATCTGCAGCAAACTTGATGTTAGGTAAACCTGTCACCAAGTCTTGAGATCTCAGTTTATTTAGTAGAGAAAAACTCACATGTCCAAGTCTCTTATGCCATAACCAATTATCATCCTTTATAACACTAAGACAAGTGGCACTGGTCTTTGGAATCTGACTTAGAAATGTTATATAAACATTGTTATGTCGAAATCCCTTGCAGACCAGTTCCCTTGTTTCAGTGTTGACTATGTGACAAACATTAGTTTCAAATTCAACATGATTTCCTTTGTCACATAGTTGAGAAATGCTCAAGAGGTTATGTTTCAAACCTTCTACATAGTAAACATCATTAATCGCTTGAGAAAGTGTCTTACCAACTTTACCTATACCTTTAATCAAACCTTTGCTATTGTCTCCAAAGGTGACACTTCCTCCTTCATAGGCTACGAGTGAGAGAAATTGACTTTTATCTCCTGACATGTGTCTCGAGCAACCACTGTCCAAATAC